>NW_022990295.1:600000-1031648 GCF_902827175.1 Gymnodraco acuticeps | reverse complement strand
TCTGTGTGCGGCAAAACAAGCTCGCCAAAATGGCTTCACCGGTCTGGCATTATTTTAAGGTGTCCGAAAAAGACAGTAAAATAGCGGTATGCAACGTGTGTGAAGCAGAAATCCTGCAGCTCCGCCCGCCGGACAGGTAAGCGCAGCGAAACACACACAGGGAGAACCAGACTGCAGTTCATTTCCTCATATTCCAAACGAGAAATTACGGTAGCAAATCACCCGGTTCTTTACGACCAGAACTATTAACGGAATACAAACCGGAGGAACCAGGCATGGAGGGAGGTGACAGAGACAGTGGGTGAAACTGTTAAGTTTTCGCCTGTTTGGGGAGTTTATATATATATATATATTGCTCGCATAAAATCCCCAGGGTTTTTTGCTTTGTATGTCGGGGGCGGCAGATTCATGTGATTGGTTGTTGGTCGCGTTGCTCGCAAAAAATCCCCAAGCTTTCAGACACGCCCAGCTCCAAGATTTTCAAGATGTTTGAAAAGCTGCTGTGTGGACGTACCGTAAGAGTTAGACCTAACACACTTAGCTATTTTATCTACCTCTGGAACAAGCTAAACTAGTTATTATAAATATATGTATTCTTCATTGTTGGGTCACTCATTACTGGATCAGTGAGCTGAGATGGAGAGGCGAAGTCACGCCCATCTACTTCCGGACCATGGGACCCCGGAAGCGAAACATTTACATTGAATTCAATGGAGAGAGAACACGTATCTTTTGATCCCGTTTGAATTGTGCCACGAACTACACATATGATGTTTGTCAATCTTAAACAATCATTTCCATGTCAAAAAAGTCACATTTTGTCGTAAAACTGCTGAAATATAATACTATGAAAAATACGCTACTACAAAGACTACAAATCCCAAATCCCATTCTGGGTCGCGTAAGTGATGTCACAGGCATGCTCGGTGATTTATAATAAGACTCGTAATTAAAGCGAAGAAGAAGAAGATCTCATAACTGATTTATTCCCTCCAATAAATGATAGATCGCTAAAAATAAATTCACTTTTACAAGATGCCTGTGTGCTTTGTACCAGGTTGTAGTCATAAAAGTGATCATACCACTTGCTCCTTCTATCGATTCCCGTCTGATGAAAGGACCAGGAGTCGCTGGATCAGACATATCAGGTAATATCATAGGTAATATACATGTTGTGCATGGAACATAGTCAAGTTAGCTACCTAGCTAGTAGCGACGAGTAGCGAGCACGTTAGTTAGCATTACATTACTTAGCCTTGTCATTTTTAGTAGCCTTACCATGAAGTTATTATTTTATTACATGAAGTAAACCAAAATGTTAAACAGTAACCAAACACGATGGTAAGTATTTCGTGAAACTTTTGAAGCCTACTGCGCCCTCCACCGGGTGCTAAGGAAGCAGTTCAGGGAGAGTCGAAGGCAGGCAGGGAGCTTTGCATGACATTCTTCTGGACGTGTTTCATTGTGATGACAATCTGTTTGTTGGAAAGACAGTCGTTGTGTGCTTATTGAGAGAAAATTGTTAGAAGAGATCATTATTCAAAGTGTTGTTACTTTAAAGTGTTGTTACTGACCTTTTTCTCTTTTATTTTCTTTACCTCACCTGTAACTGCTGAGACGTTGAGGAACATGCACACTGACCTGCTCTGGCAACCTGATTTCCACTGTACGTAATAGTATTTGGTTATGGTATATTATTTATATACATCAAAGGCACAATGCACCCCCCAGAAACACACATGTATTGAGTGTGATATGTTGCATAGGTCATGTGAAATCATCTTTACATACTAGAAAACTGTAGGAGCGGCAACTTGTTTTGAAATTGAATTTTTAATATCCGATAATAAAGTTGATCTGTTTTCTTTATTCTTCTCTCTTCCCAGCTCCATCACCATTCTCTGTTCCTGCAGGTCCTGCTTGCTAATCAATGCTCATATTTTTTTACACAATTACAAATAAAGTCATTGTATTGTATGACATGAAGTTGTGCTTCATTCGGAGTCAATAATAAATTCATTCTGCCTTCAACTGCGCAATGATTGTGGACTGCACCGACATCCATGTAGCTTCCCCCCGAGTAAGATGAACCAAGCAAAGAGGGTCACCATCATGCCCAAGGACATCCAGCTGGCCCGCCGCATCCGCGGAGAGAGGGCTTAGACTGACCTGAGACCAGCACACCCAAACACAACGGTTCTTTTAAGAGCCACCTACATTTTCAAAGAGTTGCAATCCTACGTTATTATAATGATTAAACTGTTTCATGTATCACTTAGTTTACTGAACCGTGATGAATGAAAGAAATTAGTGAGGTAGTGGTTTACTGAAGTTACAAAGACATTAATATATGAGTAACAGGTCAGTGTAAACACAAGCTTCTGTCAATTATGGATCATTCAAACTATTTATATAAAAATATGTAATAAAGTTCTAAAACAAGTATTCGGTATATTCCTTGATAGCTTTTGGAGAAGGTTGTTTTTAAGTTTACTAAAATCTATCGTTTCAACTGTTTCACTTTATAAAAAGGGAACAGGTGAGTAGAGCATCATTGAGTTTCTTATTCTGTCAGTAAATTATCCAAATGAATGTTTTTCATTATTTTAGTCAACCCTAAACAAATTGATTGTACCTTTTAATGATGACCTTACATGGTCGGCAAAGTTAAATTAACTTCATAAAATCAAATCTGTTCTGAGAAAAAACTAATAAATGTTTAAAGATAGGAACTTGCCATCCCACTGAAAAACAGTCCGTAGAGATTTAAAGGTGTAGTTGTAGTTCAGTCCAACGTTTCATTTGGATTCATTTGACAACAGTCAACTCTTTTCATAAAGAATATATATATTTTTCAAAGTCAACTTTATTGTCAATCTTACTCAGTTTGAGAGATCAAAAAGACGTTTAAATAAAATTATACAATTTACAGATATGTATACAAATATATATATATCCTATATACACCATCATGTATAATGATGGTGTATGATGTAGAAGGAAGTGTGGTAGATAACAAGTAAATATAGAGTTACATACAGATCCATGTTACAGCAAAAGATGGAATAACTAAGAAGCACACAGTATAATAATAATTACATGCAACAATTAAATAACTGCTCAGCATCTCCACCACAATCCCAATCTGCTGTGTCCTGTTTTCCTCCCCTCTGCATAACACCCCATCACACATACGAAATACAACGCAGAGTCCGAGGGTGTTAAGAGTATGTTTATTGAAATGTCCTCCTCTCTACTGGCCAACACAGGGAGCATATGCTGGGTGTAGAATTGTTCCAGGAGGAGGAGATTTCCATGCCATGCAGGGTCTTTGGGGATGGGGATGATGATCGCCTCCTTCGTGGTCCACACAACAAAGTAGCAGAGACTCCGGTCTGTGATGTGCAGCTGCCCTTGGACCTGGTGCCAGTATGGGTGATTCTCCTTGAGAATATATGACCCACCCTCCTCACGGAGACAGAAGGATGGTAACTGGACTGCCTCCGCGATGGTCATGTTCCTCTGGCTGTGTGGACACTTCACCTCCAGCAGGGCAGATGGCTGTACAAGTCCATCGGGTGATGCTCCCAAAACACCCGACTCACTCACAAAGAGACCAGACTCGATTCGAACACTGTCACTTGATGCCTCCACAAAAGCCTTCACCCCTTCGGCCTCGTTTACAACCCCCCAGTTGACAGTTGGCGATGTCTCTGGCCAGTGGGTTGTATGTCTCCTCTCGCTGTTGGTAAAGTTGAGACACCGGCTGGACTACTTTGGAAGTGCCAGGCTTCCTCCACTGGCACTCAACATCTGTGGAGCTGATCTGCCACATGGAAAATATTGCCAATGCTGCAGCGTGGCTGCATTTGTACATCTCCCGTGCACAATCACAGACAGCGCTCTGCATCGCGCCATCGTCTCCCATGCAGATCTGTAAAAATAAAGTAAGTACCATTTGTTAGCATGCTATAATAGATTGAATGAGCAATAATACAAGGATGGTCCGGATCTGGGGGTGGGAGGGTTTATTTTTCCATAGTTTTGTCCTCTTGTCTGTTGTTATTGTTTGTTTTTTCTGTATTTTTTGTAATTTGTGATGTATTGGTTATGATTGTACATTGTATTTTTCTAAATGTGTATGAATACATTTTTTAAAAACATTTGATCAACAATAAAAAAGGATTTGGTCAGGATCTAGACTCAGTGTGTAGTTTATTAATTAATCAATGCTCTCTACATTAGGAAAACACATACCGGTGTACCAGAGGGAGTCACACACAGCTGTGCCTAGATAACCAAAATCCTTGAATCGACACACAGCAAATAAACTCAAATGACACAACGAGAAAAAGGAGATCACACATACAGTATAGTCGATATAAAACTGGCCGCTTCAATCTGAAGAGCAACTAAAACAAAACACGGGAGTGTACCTTGTTCTTGTGAACACTAATGTTATCCACAGCATACACAGAGACCACGAAGTTCTTAAGGAGAAAACTAGTTGTTAAAACAAAACACGTTACTGTACCTTGTTAGCTAATGTTAGCTAGCTGACATTAACGTTACACATTGCACTCATATTACTCACCGAAACCTTGTAAAGCCGGTCCCGCATGCTGGCTCTTACAGAACCGACTAACTCCCCTTTCATATAGGTACAGCTCTCAACGTGCCCAGACTTGTAGTGATTTTCACCTCGTAAAATACTTTTATTCTCATTCTGAAAGAATGTGGTGAAATGTGCTAACGTGAAGGCCATCTTTATGTTGGTGACGCGTATTGTGCGAGACGAGAGACCTGTAGTTCACTGAGCGGTTTCACACGAAAAAATGTGTAACTTCACAGTTTTACGACACATTTTTATTTTTTTGACTTGCAAAATGTTCTTTTAAATTGACAAACATCATATGTGTCATTCGTGGCACAATTCAAACGGGATCAAAAGATAACCTTTCTCTCTCCATTGACTTCAATGTATAATTTTCCGCTTCCGGGGTCCCATGGAGGCTTTCGGAAGGGGAGGGACTTCGCCTCTCTATATCTCTCCCTCTCCTGACAGGCTGTCAGGAGAGGGAGAGAGGGGGGAGAGAGAGAGAGGAAAATCGAGCGCTTCCGCTAATTTCTCCCGTGTTATTATCCAAAGTGAATGTAAACTTGAATAATGTACATCATTTGAATGTAATAATTAAGTTGATTGTTGTTTGTGGAAGCTCCAGTGAATGAGCCCCATTAACTGAGTTTTAAACATCATTTTAAATGGAAGATTTAAAGTGATGTTTAAATCTTCCATTTAGGCCCCGCCCACTCGATCGGATCGGCGATCGGTATCGGCCGATACTGATATCGGTGATCGGCGATCGGCCCCGAAATTGGCGATCGGAGCATCCCTACTATCAACACATGTTATCCATATCTTTCCAGGAAATTCCTCTCCACTTTACGGTCTATCTCAGCTCCATCGGAGATGAAGAGGATACATCCGAAGTCATAGGATGATCCCATTGCTATATTTAAAAACCCCTAAAAAAAAAACCCACACAGAAACCAAGCTCTCAGCTGACCTCCAACCTCTTCATATCCTGTCAGAAGTTGCTGCATCTCAGACCGAAACACAAAGCTTTGTCTGCTTGGCTTGCTCGTTTTACTCCAAGCTTGTTTCTCAAGATTTATGAATGAACTGGCAGGCCGAGCTGGCAGAGCTTCCTGACTCACTGGCATGTGTGTGTCGACTGAACTTCCTGTCAAAAGATGTGTGATTTCCCTTGGTTGCACAGCTGGGCTGTGAAGCACTCTGGGAAAACACCCTTTGCCACGGAATGCTCAGGAACACTGTGAGCTAAACATCCCATACATACAGTACAATATTATTGAGTTTTACATTCACGTTTAAGGGAACTATTGTGAAATGGACAGAAAAATACCCCAAGTATGTATCATATTTTCTCGGTCTTAAGACCCCTCCTCTTTTTCCCTCTTGCTGATTAAAGGCCTGGAGGTACACAAGGAGTGAGACACACAGGAGTCATTTAAACTCTCAGCCGGCATTCTTATGGGCACATGTCATTGCGCTACTCAAGTATGTCAGGAATGTAAAGAAAGACAGAAGACAGAGACACAAGATGAGTATAGAGACGGATACAACCCGTCACAGCCTCCTGGCCCTTATCTCTTGCTTGAGAGTTATGTCCTTAGGATAACAATATTCATCTGAGTGGGGTGTGTGTATTTGTGTGTAGTAAGATTACTGAAGTGATAGTCATGTTACTTTGTAAAAGAAAGGAATTTAAAGATCCTGATAGGAGGACAGAGGAAAGACAAGATGAATATCTTGTGTAGATAATGTGTACATTTCGAAAATATTAAATATTGCATAATTATTTAAGTACATGGGTAACGGTAATGGTTGTTGTTCCTAGTTTTTATTTTAATTCATTTTTTAATCTATGTTTGTTTCTTTTATTTAATCGTTCATAGTATTCTTTTTATATTTATTCTAATATTGAAACATTTGATTTTTACATTTATTGTACATATTTTACATCATTTTTTTACTTGTATTTCATATGTTCTTTTTTGTTTAATGTCATTTTTATAATAAATTACATTTTTTCACAAAGATTATTTTATTACTTCTATGTGTAAACCAACTCGGCAATAAACTGGATTCTGATTCTGATCTACAGTAGCATCACACACCCAATTCATGAGCGACTTACAATCCCACTCCCCTCTCATTTCAAACATACCTCTTCTTATTTATGAGGTCCTAATTGGTGGAGGGAGACAGCCGGGATGGGGCCACATTCAAGAGCCTCTGTCTTGTGATCTCTCCTGGGGGGTGGGTTAATAGGCAAACACACTGACTGTTCAGCCAGTTAGCCCCTAGGACGAGTGTGTCACAGGGCCATTAACACTCGCCCGGTTTATATGAGGTGTCAGACCTGGTGGGACGACACATTTCTACCCCGTTAAAGGAAAAACACACACAGCAAAACTGAGAAGTTATGCTCCTTAAAGGATATGTATTTTAGGTAGCTCATGAATCAGTAATAATCGGTGAATGATAAGGAGAGCTAATTAATCTGCTGCCAGGTATTTTACCATGTTTGTCTCAAGTGGAGGCTCATTGGTTATGAAAGGATTTCCTCTTTCCTCCCAGGAGGCCGGAAGCATTCTGTCCAACCTCAACTGCACATCCTCATCTTTCAAATCTGCTGCTTCATTGACTCCACTTATCTGGGTGTTTCATTTATTTTGTCTTTCAGGATTAATTGCCTGTATTGCTATTTGGTCTGGAGAGTTTTAGCAGTATGTGACTCAACTTCAGCGCAGCCACTATTACCCCACATCCTCTACTCCTGGCTCCTGATGTTGTAAATTCTTTGAACGTTTATCAGCACGACATTCCGACTCTTCAAATCTCCCTCTGTCTGGCTCTGACGATCCGTCACACATGTGTCATCCCTTCATATCTCTGGGGAAAACATGCGAGGGCTCTTCCTCTTCCTGTGGGGATGATTGGCCCGGCATCCTGCGTATATGCTCTGCCGCCCAGCGGGGCACTGTCACTTCCTCTGTGACCTTGGGGCAGAGGTTGGAAGAGGAACTGAAAGTGGCTAAGAGGTAAAAAAAAAAAAAAATAATTAATGTAATGCCATTCAGAGTGTGAGCAGCCTCCCTGGTGCTGTGTGAGCCTGGATGGATCCTCATCATCATGGCATGATGAAGGGATCATTTAGAGAGCTCCAGAGATGCAGAGAATGTAATTAATGAGCTTGCAGTGGCTTCTCATTCACGCACTGTACATGCCACTCATTAGTCAGTTAGTTTTCATTCAGCAGCTTTTGTCCCACTTTGTAGCTGCCATGAAACTATTTCAAAGAGGCCATATTTTGCTCATTTTCAGGTTCATAATTGTATGTTGTGCCTCTACTGTGATATGTTCACATGCTTTAATGTTCAAAAGCTCTTTCATTTTCTCATACTGCCTGTGCTGCAGCACCTGTTTTCACCCTCTGTCTGAAACCAGAGCCCAGTCTGCTGTGATTGGTTCTCTGATAGGCTCTGTTGTGATCAACAGATAATACATGTCCCACCTTCAATGTGTTGGAGCGCAAGCCAATACAAACGGGAGTGCTACATACTGATGTCACTATGTTACAGAAGAAAACAAAGATGTGGATTTGAGGTAATTCAGTGTGGGGTATGAGAGAGAAACTCCCTCTGGAGTGACATTTTGGATTATAGCCTTTGCAGACCATTTACATGCACAAACACCTATTGGAAACACTACAGGAAAGGGAAAACGCCCAAAAGCATAATAGGGCCTTAATCAAAATGGGTCTGTCCGTCACAATTCAAGGACAAACTAAAAACTCAAATCAAGACTCAACGCAGTCAGGTGAAAAAAATTGCTTATTTACAAAAGTTAAGGAGCACAGAAAAATCCAGGCAAGCAAACCAGCTAAACGGCTAAGCTAGCTTGTAGTCCGGGACACACAGGCAAAGGTCTAAAACAGGGCATGCAGAAGTCAGGTGCTGGCTGGCTGGCTTTAGTAATAAATGCTGGAACTCTAAGGTGCCAGACATCTAGCAGTGAACTGGTGGAAGAGGACCTGTATATATACTGGCAGGCTGATCAGGGAATGGGGAGCAGGTGAGTGGAGAGTATGAGCAGGTGGAGGTAATCTACTGACAGGAGAGCAGGCACATGGGAGTGGCTGGGTCTGAAATGACAGCAAACAAACACAAACAAGCAGATGAAAAAAAGGAAGAATCTACACTATTATGCTAGCTGTTGAGATACTCAACGTCTACTCTCTCTAATATAGTAATACAACAAGTGAAAATTAAATGAAAATGTGTTTTTGTACAACCCCATACAAATAATCCCAATAGTAAGGTCTCCATCAGGTTTTATGTTTGTGCAATGTTAATTCAATCAGGAGAGACGGTTTCGATGTAAGAATACATATGTATTGCCAGGCAGGGATACACAAATGAATGTAATGGTGTTTTGGCGATTAGGCCCCGTTGTGCAGGAGTATCATTTGGGAGGCGAGAGCCGTTCCGATGAAACCCCCCTGGGGTCTAGACACCAGTGGTGGTGAATGGATAGTTGGGTTCGGTCGGAAGGGGAGGGGCTTAGCTTGACCCTGTATTCAGAGGGACAGTAGGTGTAACGGGGTGGAGGAGGGTTGCGTCGAGTCACCTGAAATGGAAGCTGTGAGAGGGGGAGAGCAGATTTTAAAGGTTTAGCAGAGCACTATGATAGGCTTGTGGGAATAGAGCAAAGTGATTGGTTACGCTGGGGAGTGACGCACCCGATCACTTATTGAGAGGAGAGAGAATATAACATACACTGAACAAAAATATAAACGCAACACTTTTGTTTTTGCTCCCATTTTTCATGAGATGAACTCAAAGATCTAAAACATTTTCTATATACACAAAATAACCATTTATCTCAAATATTGTTCACAAATCTGAAAAAATCTGTGATAGTGAGCACTTCTCCTTTGCCGAGATAATCCATCCCACCTCACAGGTGTGGCATATCAAGATGCTGATTAGACAGCATGATTATTGCACAGGTGTGCCTTAGGCTGGCCACAATAAAAGGCCACTCTGAAACATGCATTTTTGCTTTATTGGGGGGGTCTGGGGGGGTTCGAAAAACCAGTCAGTATCTGGTGTGAGGGGTAGGGGTAGGGTTAGGGGTAGGGTAATGTTGTGAATCGAGTGGCCTGTGTTCGTCGTCCATAACATACGCCTGCCCATACCATAACCCCACCACCACCATGGGCCACTCGATTCACAACATTACCCTAACCCTACCCCTACCCCTCACACCAGATACTGACTGGTTTTCGGATCCCCCCCAATAAAGCAAAACTGCACGTTTCAGAGTGGCCTTTTATTGTGGCCAGCCTAAGGCACACCTGTGCAATAATCATGCTGTCTAATCAGCATCTTGATATGCCACACCTGTGAGGTGGGATGGATTATCTCGGCAAAGGAGAAGTGCTCACTATCACAGATTTTTTCAGATTTGTGAACAATATTTGAGATAAATGGTTATTTTGTGTATATAGAAAATGTTTTAGATCTTTGAATTCATCTCATGAAAAATGGGAGCAAAAACAAAAGTGTTGCATTTATATTTTTGTTCAGTGTAGGAATAGTAAATTAATTAGTAAAGACGGTCTTCGGTTAAACTTGCGCTGAAAAAAGTTTCATCAAGGATGTGGAGAAAAAGGTATTTGATGGTTGCCATTTTAACAAAAAGAACACCTTGAAGCCTTTTGTCTTAAACACTTCAGAGAGCAAAATGGAAATGGTGGTAATTATGGGCTCTGACAAAGATCTGCACTGAAACGACCTTGGTTCTCAGGTAGAGATGTTTTAAAGACTTATTTCCGAGCCTTTTATTAGAAAGACAGAGTTGAAGGGAGGAGACAAACAGGAGTGGATAAAGCAGCATCCACTCCACAGCATACGGTCGCAAGCCAGATTCAAATCCAGGTCCTGCGCATGGGGACCAAGCTCCAGTATGGCTATCCGCTCTGCATACAGTAGTTTGGTATCATTTGACATGACTCTACTCACTTTTGGCTGCTTGGTAATGAAGAAACCATGCACATGTCAAGCATAAGCTACACAATCAAATCCATTAAGAACCATTGACTTTAAGTTATGGTGTCAGGAATTTCAATGAATCTCCATAAAAGAACTTGAGGTCTCAAGTCGACCTCATAGTGCATTGACCCTGATTTGATTTGATTTGATGATGTAAGTATGACGACAGTCAACAAAGACATAGTTCATAAGTTGTACATTTGGACTCGGATAAGAATAAAAGGGCAAATTGGTGAAACCCTGAATACATTTTTGAACCTTGTGTTTTAAATTCCCCAAGTAACGTTTTGTTTGTATTGTGATATTGAACTGACTAACTAGTGAATTTCATTGCAGTTTTACCAAATGACTTGATCAATGGTACAAACCATCACACTACTTCCAATACATGTGAATACACAACTAAGTTAACCTCTCAATGTAATAATAGCACGTTGTCCAGCTATTTAGAGTTGTCCTTACAGAGCGGCTGACTTCACACCTTTGGCCAGCTGTTCAAGGTCAGCTCAACCACGAGTGTTGTATCTCTCCCTGTCAACTGGAAATCCCAAAACTAAGAAAGAATGCACTTACAGCAGAGCATTATAATTACTACACCGTGTCAACAAGAATCCTCCCAGAAAGTCTCCACCGAGCGAGTCAAGATTTCCATTCTCAGCAAAGGAAGTGCCACAAAAATTACTCTTATTGTGACATGAAAAGGAATGTGGTCAGGCACGCACAAGCCTGCTGTGAAAATTGGCATCCCCAAAAAGCGTTGGATTGTTTGCACCACATTGTTATCAGCGTTTGCATGCGGTGTGGTGTGTTTGTGTTTGTTTGCATGCGTAAACAGTACCTAACCCATAGCTGTCATTGCTCGGATTCCTCTGGTCGTCCGTGTTTACAAATAGCAGATAGAGCTTCTTCTCCGGTTGTATCCCTCCATCCTGAGAGGAAGCTGAAGGAATGTTGGGGTTTACATAGTGAGGAGATTTAACCAGATGTTGACGCCAGCAAGATTTTGTTTTCATGGATGGCAATAGAGAACATTTTTCTGCAGGTGTTTTTGTTCCAGTTGAGACGAGAATCCATGCAGGAGTCGTTGTTTTTTAGGGCTTTATCTCTGTTTCATGTACTTTCTCTGATCCCAGCCTCTTCCTCCTCTTTCAAACCACCACAAAAGAGGATAGTATTTCAGTTGGAGCTCAAAGGACTCACATAAAGCATACAACAATAAAATAACTCCACAGAAAGTGCACACGCATGTGCACAGTCCAAAATATACAGAAACTTCAAATATGAAACACAGTTCTCTCTCAGCATCTGATGTACTGCTCTCAAATCCCAGTTGGGAACTAGAGAGAAGAAAATGAGAAGAAAAGAGTGAAAACAAAGGAAAAGTTGTGATATTTGCCAGAATACTCGTGAACATGGCTTGGAGTTCTAAACCAAATGTTTTCAATAAAACTTTCTATTAAAGCATCCCCACTTTACATACAGTTTTTAACTAAATATTGAAGAATGTGCTCTCCACTACAGGATGCTTTGCGGTGATAGACGGCTTCACATGGCACGCATACATGCACAACACATGGAAGACGATCTGGAATGTGCCGAGAGGAAAATGTGGTGGAAACATGATCCCACACAGGCACACATTCACACATACAGACATTTGATCATATCTAGGGTGTAAGTAAAAACATCCAAACTGTTTCCAATATCGAAACATTCAACAATGATTAATGGCAACTTCTGCCAAGAAGCAGGTGTAGTTCTAAGATTTCATGAGTGATGGGATACCTTTGCCACATCACTTTACACCTTACTCCTGCCATAAAGTGTGTTTTCAATCACAGTTACAATGTGGGTTTTGTTACCAGTTAATGCCTATAATTTGTATAAGCTAAACTCATTTGAAAAACGATTATTGACAATATGTGTAGTTTATTTTGATCCAACATCTATTTGATAGGTTTCCCAGACATTCATGGTACCCAGATGATGAATTAAATGAACTTTGGTATTCCCCAGACTCTTCCCTTGAGCACCACCATCAGCTTTAGATTTGGCTTTTACCTAAACTGTTGGGTGGACTGCCATTACATTTGCTACACACATTCAAGCTCCCCTCACAAGTTGTTATAACTTTGTTGGTCCCCTTCCTTATTTTGCGCCACTACTAGGTCAAATCTCCATTTCTTTTATTGAATCATCAGCAGTGAATTAGAGAGGATATATTTTTGATCCATTTCAGGTTCATATTTGTATTTAGTGTCTCTTCTGTGACATGTTTACATGCTTTAATGTTCAAAAAGGTCTTTATTTTTCTCATACTGCCTGTGCTGCAGCACCTCTTTTCACCCTCTGTCTGAAACCAGAGCCTAGTCTGCTCTGATTGGTTAACTGGCCGGCTCTGTTGTGATTGGTCATCTGCTAAGAGATGTCCCCCCCAAAGGCTATCACGTACACAATGTGTTGAGCGCTAGCCAATAGAAGCATGAGTGCTACATAGTGAGGTCATTGTTGCGTAAATGTAAAAAAGAGGCATTTCAGGCGGGGGGGGGGGGGGGGAACTTCCTTTGAATGGATCTTTGGGATTTTAGCCTCTGCAGAGCATTTAATAATAGCTTGGATTTATATAGCGCCTTTCATGAGACCCAAGGTCGCTTTACAGAAGAAGAACAGGAGTAGAGACCAACATAACAGTCGGACAGACAAAACAACAAATAGATTAGGGGCCAAAGGCCTTGGTAAACAGATGGGACTTGAGGGCCCTTTGAAGGCGTCATGCTGGATGTTGCGGATCTCCGCAGGGAGAGCGTTCCAGAGGGTGGGGGCTGCCACACTGAAGGCTCTGTCCCCGAAGGTTCGCAGGTTGGTGCGGGGGGTGGTAAGCAGGCCAGAGTCTGAAGACCGCAGGTTCCGGGGTGGGGCATGTGGGCGAAGGATGTCCGATAAGTACTGGGGGGGCATGGGCATGGAGGGACTTGTAGGTGAGGAGGAGGACTTTGTAAGTTATTTACATGTGAAAAAACCTATATAACACACTAGATGAAAGGAAAAAAACCCGAAGCATATACTTGGTCTCTTTAATGAGAAAATGCTAGCACGCTAAACATGACATAACAAAATATTATACCTGTTAGCATTATCATTGTGAACATGTTAGCATGTTGGAGAAAGCTGCTAGCTCAATAGACAGCTTTACACTTCCTTTATTCTTTAAACCAATCACAATCAGCATGGTGCTTAGCCCAGGATGTAGCAATGATATCCTTTTAAAACAGTAACATGCAGTTAGCATAATAAATGTAGCCAGAAGTAAGCCAAGCGTACTTTACCGTGCACATCCTGTGAAATAAAAATCTTTCCAATCCTAAAAAAATGTGATTTACTAGTAACCAATTATCATGTTTAGTAGCTCGTAAATCTGTTTTTCAAAATGTTGGCTTTGATAACGAGGATATGTTTGGTCTCGGCGTTGACCCCTGTGTCCCCACACATGCGTATTGAACCTTCTCGAAGGCCATAGTGAGGCTCACAGCGGAGCCTGAAGGGACTTCCGAAGAGGGGTGCAGTGTTGGAGGACCATGTTAGGGGCAGGGCTTATTAAGAGGATCATGTTCCCTTGTGAAGACCCAGGGGGCTGGCTACTTCCTGTGGCCATGTGGCAAGCACCAATCCCTGTAAAGACAAGACCAAACAGATGGACTGTCAAGGGATTTGAGTATTTCCTGTCAAACTGAAGCTCTTTTGCTCCACAAATCTGTCATCTAACCGTTTGGCGATTTTTGTTGTCCATTGGGAAGGTACAGATTCACCTCCTTCTATCAAGAGAACTGTCTCCGTTTTTTTTTATCTTGCACACATTTTAGTTTGGTTCTCTCATTCCTAGGCTAGTATGTTTCCGGCATCAATCACTTGCATTCAACTCCCTATGTCTTCTCCTTTGTCCCCTGTACATCTCAGTTATATTTTCCTATAAAGCTCACACCTCATTTCTTTTGAACCCAATCCAAGTCCGTCTCTAACACCGGCTCATGTTCTGCAGCACTCTCTCACAGCTCTGGCAAGACGTAGCGTTGACTCTTTTGGCTCTCCAAGACGAGACAGTTGTGGGACAGAGGTGTCAGATCTCTGACTAGAACATCTGGAGAATGTTAATGCAATCAACGCAAATCAGATTCCTCTAACAGTCATTGGCAGGAGTTCAGGGCTCGAGAGGGAAAGACAGTCTCGGGAGAAATGGAGCAAAAGGGAAAGGGAGGGAGCACCAGCGAGGCAGCGACAGAGGAAAAGGTTGCTGGTTTGTGTCCTTGAGATCCAAACAGATGTGCTGTTAAAGAGGTGGCACATTCTTTCCCTTTTTTTTTGCACCGATGGCTTTGGTGTTTCATCAAACTGTTTTACCCATGAGGCTGAGAGATTAGAGAGGAAACACTTATGGTGAGAAAATGGGGCCCACTTCATGGCCGCAAATGAAATCTCAACCCGTGAGTTGTGCGATCATGTAGCACTGCAGGAGAGAGGGGTTCAGGGTCACTGTGTTTGTGTGGGAGAGTGTGATTAGTGAACGGCTGAACGTGAGAGTGGGCCATTTGTAATGGTAACCCTTGACCTCTCAGTTCGGTGCTGTCGTAACCACGTTTCCTGTGTGTGTGTGTGTGTGTGTGTGTGTGTGTGTGTGTGTGGTGTGTGTGTGTGTGTGTGTGTGTGTGTGTGTGTGTGTGTGTGTGTGTGTGTGTGTGTGTGTGTGGTGTGTGTGTGTGTGTGTGTGTGTGTGTGTGTGTGTGTGTGTGTGTGTGTGTGTGTGTGTGTGTGGGGGTGTGTGTGTGTGTGTGTGTGTGTGTGTGTGTGTGTGTGTGTGTGTGTGTGTGTGTGTGTGTGGTGTGTGTGTGTGTGTGTGTGTGTGTGTGTGTGTGTGTGTGTGTGTGTGTGTGTGTGTGTGTGTGTGTGTGTGGTGTGTGTGTGTGTGCGTGCGTGTGTGTGAGCGTACATGTGCTGTCACAGGGGGAATCGGACGCATTTCCTGGTGCAGGTTCCCCCTGATTCCCAGTGTAGTGACAGACTGGGAAAATAATGATAATGCAGGGGCAATGAGGTCATTCCTCCTCAGCCTCTGACTGACCCAGTTTGCTGTAACGGCCGAAGCTGGTCCAACCCCCCCTTACATGGACAGAGCGTGGCCCCCAGGCCAGCATGTGAGCCACACACTCCTCTCTCCCCACTCGTGCCCACTCAGTTTATAGTTGTGAAACTGTCATTGAACACTACTCTATGTCCACGAGTAACCACTGATGACATTCACACATGCTGCTGCAGAATGCTTTGCTTTCAGGCTCGACATAAAAATGTCAACCAGACAAATACACTTTGTTCCGTGTATTGTTTTATATACACCCAAAAATATAATGTGTGACATATATACCTCAGTATATATAGCATGTTTATTATGTTGTGTGTCTTCCCTCTTAGAAGGAAGGAAGGCAGACAAGAAGAATCAAGCAGAGGGAAGGATGTGTAGGGCCGGATGAGGTAAAGAAAGATACTGGAGGGAAGCTTGTAAAATGTATTTATACTCTCCTATTAAGCCAGCAAAAGGACAGACAAGGAGGCAGACTAATAAGCGCACAGCCAATAACAAGGCAGAGGAATGAAGCCAGGTAGCTGGAGCAGACGGTATGCAATCAAAAGTGAAGATGGGAAATCCAAGGGTGAAATTTTTAGATAAGGGAGAGCTTTTGTGATCCGAACCAATGCCAGACACTGTGTAACAGATGCTAACAGCAAAATGTTGTAAAGGCTGTCTGGAGAGAGGGGCGGGGGGAAAGTCAACACACGGCGCTGATGTTTTCCAAAAAATAATGAGGCTTGGGACTTGATAGGACAACAACTCAGAGCCTGACTTTCAAAACGTTATCTTATCCAACCTTTAACGTATATAAGGGTACGTTGGTCGTTTTTATTGGTGCTGTTAAACTACTTTACTTAGATCAAATCTTTGCTTGAAGACAGACCTTCAATATACTGTAAGTACTGTCAATCTTGCTTAACGGAGCAAATACTGGAGAAAAAAACTATGCTTAGGGTGAATAATGTAAATGTGTTTTCTTACAAAGGCAGAAGGCTACTAGTAAAGAAATGCTTTTACTTGAAGTACCTGAAAGGCACAAGAAATGAAACAATACATGTACACACTATGTGCGATAAAAGCTGTCATCCATCTGTTTGGCCATTGTTGTAGTCCATTGGGAAGGTAGATGCTAGCCAGCTAGGCTAACAAGCATTTTTGTTTAATACAATTCTAACCAAAGACCAAGCATATATTTCCTTGCAGCAAGAAAAATAAATGTTAATTTCAATTCAAAGAGGTTCTAAAAGAATACCAGTTCACCCAACTTTATTGCTGAGTATACTCAACCAGGTCTAAGGTTTTAAAAAATGTTTTCATCTTCAGAGCTTATTTAATGTTTTTCCCCAGAGCTTGATTTTTTTTTTTTAATGCTGGAAAAGGCTGATTAAGTATGGCTGAGGGCCAAATGGTAGAGGAAAAGATGCTGTTTCAAAAATGATCTCTATTTGTGTGGACACGGCTTGAGTGTGGGGAGGGTCAAAATATCACCTTTCCGCCCCCGGGCTCTCCCACAGCTGCCACCTCCATCCCAAACAATTACTCTCAAAAAGCTGAGCTACATATTGCACACTCTTTCTATTTCTTTTTCCACACAGACATCAAAGACACACCTACACCCAAAGCAAACAAATGGGGAGGTCAAAACATGTTGGCATTTCTTAGAAATCCTAAATGTTCGTCTTTTTTAAACTTTCACAACTTTCTTTGTCTGTAGTTTGGGAACGTTTTGTGAGCTCGCAGAATTTTACCAAGGCATCATTTTGTAGTACTTGACTTGGGTCAGATTAATGCAGGCATGCTGTGTGGCTCTCTGCGTTGGCACAAGGCATTTAACCTACGCCCATGAAGACCTGGTGAGCGGTAAGCCAGGGGCCAGGGAAACATCGAGCATCTGATTTGATGGCCTTGCTTGATGAAATTCAGCACTCCCATCTGTACAATAACCTAATGTCAACACTGTTTTCATAGATAGAGATGACAAGATGGGGTAAGACTTGACCAATCGTAATGACCCGTAAACTTAGCACAGGGTGTGGTAATCAGCTTAGAAGTTCACCAGCACTCCTGAGGGTCAGGTGGCGGGCTGGGCGATAAAACAACGATACTAAATGAAATAAAGAGCTCAAGGCAGCCCCTAACAGAGTGATATTATTGAGTTATCCTATAACTGGCTCAGCCAAAGCCGCCTGCCGCACTTTGCTTAATGCACAGCAGCTGGTGGCAGCTGGGAGCCTGGGGCGGCCATGATGGATGTGATGTCACATGGCGACTCCTGCCCACCCTGACCTCCCAGGATTCCTCATCTGTTGCCGGCGTCAGGAGAGTGGTGAGTGCGGCAGTATGAGTGGTGAGTGCTTGTGGTGTGCATATCGTCCACTACAAAACCGTCTTCTTCTACCTAGAAAAGAAACACCTTAGCCGCCATATGAAAACTCATATCACTTTGCTTCAGTTTATTATAACACAACCTTAACCAAATGTTTCAGGCACGGAAAATGTACACATCACATTCACGTTGTAAAATACTTTTGGGGTGCCAGAGGGGGTTAGGTGAAGTCGGACAATTTGCCTCAAGTGATGTCAGTTGGCTCAGGTGTGGAAATAGAAAGATTTGGCCTTACCAGAACTCTGTAGCCCACACCTCTTCACCTTTTGAAGCTAGAGAATAGACGCTACATTGCTGCTACTAGCAAAACGCAACCGCATCTCTGAATGAACCATTCAATGCCCAGTTGTGGGTAACGTATGGAATTGGTTTGAACAGGAAAGAAGAACGATACAAAAACTGCCAAAGCATCTATCCATATGATAGAAGCCCTCTTTCAACAAAGTGTTTTAGTTTCCTCACAATAAGATACCTTATTGATTGCCTTCGCTCCCAAGCTGTGTCTTGTCTTTGTGATTTGTCTTTGTATGTATTTAAATTCTGGTTTTTCTGTTATTAGTAGTCAGATCCTTGTTTGTTCCGTTTGTTTAGCCTTGCTCCGCTCTGAAAAGGTGTTTTTATGTTCAAAATGTGTACGTCTCACTCTCACATTTGAGTCCACCCTGCTCTGCTCTCAATCTTGACAGACTGGCTGTTATTATGCAACAGAAAACAGAAAGATAAAAAGCAACATGCTGACACCATCATTATATCCGACCACAAGTTCTGAAAATAGAAATCTAATATTGTAGCATCTGTGAGTTTTCCATCTGTGTTTGCAGGGGGTTGATGGGTCTGCTTCTCTCCGTCTGCAGCGACCAGACGTGAGGTTCCTCAGGTTCAAACTCATCCATTCATGTGCCAAGTGAATTCCATCACTGTCGTCATGGTATTGTCATGGCAACCACTTTAATTCCTGTCATTGAAGCCGCTGCTCAGTCAACAGGGAGAGTGAGATGGGGAATGAGCAATATAAGGGCAGCAGGAGGTCGGGGGGGGGGGGGGGGAGATGAGGAGTCAGAAATGACGTGGGAGATTTACTGTGAATGACAAGACGGGAGTAAATATTTGATGTGATTTGACCATTAAAACATTTTTAATAATGTAGAGAAGAGGCGAGCACTGGCTGAAATGAGTGTTTGCTGGAGACCGAGGGATTTACACAGATCCAGTTCTGTTAACAGGCAGACCCACTGACTGTCCCCCCCCCCCTCTCTCTCTCCTGCAGGGATACTGGGAAAGGGATGCACAGCAGGTACATGGTTTATTAATGGATATGACTCTATTTTTGGACTCCATGTGAGGAATGTTGGCCTGAAAAGGCTAAATATGTACAAATCTCACTTGATCTTTACATAGTTGAGGGCATATAGGCCCTCTTCTCTGTTTACATCCGTTTCATGACATAGAAGTATACATACTATAAGTAGAGGAGATACACATTTCATTGTCTAATAACACCGTGTTGAGCTTCATCTCTCTTGCTCTCTCTCTGCCCCACATGACTCACACACTCACACACACACACACACACACACACACACACACACACACACACACACACACACACACACACACACACAAATGTGGATACACACACATGTATATTTCACTGTGCCCTGACACAAGAACACCACTCTACCTTCCCTTCTGAATGAGAGCTACAAGATTAATCCATTTGCAAGGCAGCAGAGGGAAGAGAGGAGCAACCATAGGGACCAACATGAGGAGAATAGAACAGTCACATAGTTAAGCTACAATTTGACAGAGAGCTAACCGTATCTTTTACATTTAGACAGCAACAATCAGGCATAAAAGAAAGTCAGGGACCCTTGGGTGCAACTGTACATCACCGCAAATGGGTTTGCATGCGCGTAGAACTGCATTGCTGCATCTTAAATGTATCTGCGGATGATATGTGACGTGTAATGATGCCAGCTGATGAAAAAGTGAAAAAGGGTTCAGCAACGGAATGGGCTTCATGTCTTGAGGGAGCATGAGAGCTGTCTTCATCTTTATGAGGATGTATCTGAGCCTATGGCACCATTGGAGTAAGAGATACTTTCCATTTTGAAAACCATTATGGCTCTACCACCTCTGACAGTGAATTGATGAAGGAAACATGGAAAGCCTCTGTTTCTCTTTGAAAACCTCAACAGGATTACAGACACCGGCGGTCAACCATGTAGTCCGTTTGAAATCCAACAACTATCGGTCTGGCTTTCATCACCACCGTGTCATTACTGACTCCACTGGCCGTGCAATTTGCTGGATAGGCCTGGGCCAAAGCGCAAGATGGGTATCTTTCCATTACAGTGCCCCCCTCTCATCCGTTATCCTCATCTGAAAGGTGTGTCTTGCTATTGATTTCCTCCACCTGCCAAAAGCTTGGTGAACAGCTGCTTGGTTGGACAGCCGCATTACTCATCCTGGACATTTAGCAGATATCAATAATCAGCCGTTTCCCTCTTCTCTATTTGGAATAACAAGGCTATACATCAGACCCAACAGTCACTTGCTTGCTGCCAAACTACTTGAGGCTCAGAACTCTTTCAGCCCTTATAAGGAGATTTGGTCTGTGGTTGGCCAAGAGTAGCAGGAGATGGGTCTATATGTTGGGACATTAGAAACAGGCCCAGCAGTGAAAGCCGATGCAGATTCCCCGCATGGTGTTTATGTCAGCTGTGATTACCCAGGCGTTCAGCTCATTAAGCTTTATGGCTGTCCATAGCCAAGCCATTACTGCCCTGAAACAACCTCTTGCTATACTGTGACACAGCACTTTAGGAACACACACACATGTGACATGCTCATCGATCAAGCTAAAGACTACGTCCTTGGGCAACCTTGAGTGTGTCTGTGTGAGCGACACACACAGGTACGAGTGGATTGTTGTGTTAGCTCAGGCACTCTGAAGGTTTGAGGTGTTTGATGATAGCACAGTAGCAGAGATAATGCCAGTTAAAGCGGCGGGGCATTAATTACTCCCTGACCTTGAGGAGACTGAGGTCACTCGCTCCATTAGGAGGGACAACTTTCCCATGACACCCCCATAAATCTCTGAAAGAATCCGCTGAATGTTCTGCAGAGAGCATAAAACCAGACTTTAAATAGCCTTTTAGCAGTTTGCTACCTACCCAGCTAAAAAATCTTATCTACCTGGGATTAAAGATTCTGAGAATTCTGGGAGCTTTTCCTTTTTCTATCCACTCTCCGACAGCTGGAATGTATAGGGTAAGATGGTTTTACTTATATCAAATATGGAAAGAAAATAGGATACTTTGGAATGTTTCAGGAATGAGCCTCTTTTTGGAAAACTCTTAAGCAAATGAAAGAGGAGCTGTCCCACAACCAGCCACATTAACATCCATCATAAGCTGGAGGGACAAATCGTGACACCAAATAGTCTTGATAGTTCAACAGTCTTTACTTTCCATAACGTACCCGAGGGCACCCAGACGACAAAAATCAGGCTACAATGGACGGTGATCAAATTCCTCCTGATGTGTGCGCACCACATCCTTCTGGTCATGTCCGTGTGACACAGGTAATGTGCTTATGTTACACATCCATGGGCTTATATCCTGAGTAACATCAATAAAGAACTGACAATCTCATCAAATTGCGCTCTCCTATATATATCAAAACCATTTTCACTGGTTCAAGCAGATGATCTCCCACACACTCCTGAATGGTGTCTTATCGGCTTACATGTTGGGTATTGGAGGATGTATTGGACGTTCGCCGGCAGCACCTGATCATATGGCTCCTGTGGCCTGCACCAACCAATGCCCTTGACCCCAATACCATGCCTGCTGTCACCCCTGCCCCTCCCTGGTGACGTTACCTCCTTCGTGGACAGAATCACAGGGTCTTTTAACTTCTACAATTGATCTCCAGTCCCAGCTCATCACTGACCCATGATAATCTTGTTATTAAGCCCCACAGGGGAAAGACACACAAGGGAAAGTGTCTCCCTTTGGAACTGACAAATGGCTTTTTCTTCCCTTCATTGGAGCAGGTGTCTCTCATATTGTGCCTGTCAGCAGGAGATATATTCCTCCCGCTTTGTTTTTAATGTATCTCTCTGTCAGGGTATCTCAGGCTCTGACAGGGAGTGAATGTACGAGAGTATAATAAGAGCAGTAACAGTAAATCTCTGCCAAACTACACTGCACCCATTTCCTGATGAGACGCAAACGTAAATAACTGCCCGTCTTTACCTCACCCCACCTCCCTCCCTATTCCCCAATCAATCTCTAATCAATGACTTGCAATCACTGTCAGTTAGTGTTATGGGCTACAAGACCAAGGCTAGCAGATCAAGGAGCAACCGGCGGGTCTGACAAGTAAAAAGTAAATGTCTTAAACTTGATTTGCTGAATGTCCAGCATGAGTTTATAGTGTCGATCGCTAGTTTCAGGTATTTTTCAATACAGCATGTAGTAAATGATGGTCCTGTTCAGCTTAAAATAGACAATACAACAGGGCCTCCTTTGGGGATAGGCTACGTCGTCAGTGTTTGGTTGTGCTACAACACACTCTAAGGAGCAGGATGTTCATTTTATACGTTAACACATCCAGCTCTAAGTCTGTTATTCATTTGCCAAAAATAGCATCCCAATTAACATCACAGTCAACTAGTTAACTTATAGAATGATACATGTATCATGCCGGACATGTAGCATGTATGCTACATGTCCGACAGTGGCTCAGTCAGTAGGGGCTTGGACTATGAGCCGTAAGGTTGCCGGTTCAAGTCCCCGAACAGACCTAAATATGGAGTGTGGACTTCTACTTGGAGAGGTCCCACTTCCTGGGCCCTGCCATGGCAAGGCAACAGACATCCCCCTTCCCCCCTCTCTCCCATTGCTCCCCGAGCGCTGTACAATAGCTACCCACTGCTCCTATAAGATATTACTTTATTAGTCAGACCAAGTCTGAAATTTGACTTGCGTCACAGCAGCTCCATGTCCAACTCCAACATAGACACATATCCAGACACAAATACATGAATACTAGGACGGGTTAAATGCAGAGGCCAAATTTCCCTGTGTGTGCTGTGTGCTCTGCATGTGTGACCATTAAAGAGGGTTTCATCCCTCCGATTCTATCTATTCTATGCACATTGCAAACCAAGATAGTGTTAGCATTAGCTTGGAACTTAGTGTTTGCCATGGTGGTCTCTTTTCTAAATATGGTCACTTTTGGCAGGAAAAAACCCAGACGGCCAAAAAGCAGTGAATACAGCCAAACCAATGGGTGATTACGATGGATATGTCCACTCCTTATTTACAGTCTTTGATGCACACTCAAAGAGGCAGGTTGTTCAAGGTAAGCAGATCAATGCTGGCTGTCTCAGCAGACCACTGGAGATGAGGTCAGTGCTGCTCTGCAAACACAGTAAGGCAGTTTAAGATCAATTAAAACAGTGATCAGAGGGGGGGAAACATTGCTGGCTCAATGTGAAACAAGGAAAGCTGGCAATCTGAGTAAGTGCAATGCTACTGACAGTGTGATGATAAAAGATGTGAAGGCTGGCTAGAGGTCTACGTTAGCAAATGGGGTGAGATTTAAAAGTGGCAGCCGCTGTCTTTGTAGTTTATGGTCGTTCATCTAAAGAAGTTATTTGCATAACGGACATGAGGTTTTCAGATTATCATCCAATCTCTAAAATAAAGTAGACAGGTGAATATATGCAATGAAACACAATGTAAAGTTCTTACTATTTTGTAATTGTTTAGCAATCTATTGATATGTGTACATTTTCAAGTCAAAACATACTTTCTGAAAAACATGACAATGTTTTTGATAACTCTTCTTGAACTTGTACATACCTTTATCCAAAATCACAATATGACCTGGAACGACAAACTTGTATACAATGCACTTGGTTGTTAGCTTGTATCAATATCTGTGTGTATGTGTTCTATCTCATGATCATCCAGCAATGTAAATGTGTATTTCCCTCAAAAATATGTCCCATTATGAAAGAGGAAAATACTCCAGCTTTCTTTTTATTCTGACTTTCAATATTTCAAATGTGACACTCAAGTGTCCACATGTCACTCTGGAGCCAAGAATATCTCTTAGAGTGAAATTTAAATAACCCCAGACTCAACACTTTACCCCGTCTGCTGAATTATTCAACAACTCACGAAGATGTTCATGACCCAGTGCTGGTTCTAAAGGGAGTGGTTTTTATGTAACCATGTTTTGATAAACTGAAGAAGGACAAGAGTGGAAATTGGGGGCACAAGATAGAAGGGGTGGGTTATAAATAGGTCACTCAAAACAAGTGCAACACGCTGCAATGATGCTCCGTGACAACACAGCTGCAATGGCAGATGGAGAAACTGAAAACTGGAGCAAAATGACAAGCAAATAATGCAACACACCAAAACTAAGTGAACACAAAACTGACTGACTGATATGAATGGGAAGGCCGACCTTTAGCTAGAGGACCTTCACTATTTTTGCGAACATCCCCTTTCCTCATGTGTCAATAGCCAGGCTTCCATCCATATGATTTGGAAAATTGTAGCCACATTTTGAAAATGTTGAAAAATAATGAATGCTTGCATACATCCACTCGCTAAATGAGATTATTATGACTCAAGGAAAGCAATAGGTGGCTTTTGCCTTGTTAGAAAAAGAAAACATGTCTAAATTGAATAAGGATAGATGGTAATCGTGCAAAGATTGAATGGTCAAAGGTAGGTTTGATCATTTTGCCAATCAACAGTAAACATCTAGACATAAACAACACACTTTGCAGAAGAAGAGAGCGCAACCACACAGGGAAAAGCAAGACTGAAAAATAACATTTCTATTGGTTTGATTTATTAATATGAAGAAGGTTATATCAGATCTGTGTGGAGCATAGAGGAGGCTGTTTGTTATCTGCTGCTACTTTTAATCTCTTCAGTAGAAGCGTAAACCATTTTTGTGAGATATTTCATCTTTTTTCTAACTTTCAATTTAGTTTCTTTATTGCGCAAAGGAAAAGAGGTAAACGTGAGGCATCCATTCACTCTTTGCCGCTGTAAAAAAAAAACTGGACTAAGATCCCTGTGGAGGAGGGCCAGGAAATACAAACAATAGATCCCATAGTACTTCTTATAATAAATGTACGTGTGAACATGTTAGTGGTGCTCTAATCCTAATTGAAACAGACATGTTACTGTGCACTGCTTTGTTCTTCTGTGTGAGTGCAATTCAGTGTAATCCAAATCAATAAAAGTAAACAACAGAAGTGAGCTAGCTGCCTTTTTTTTTTAGAGCAAAAGGAACTCTGGAGTCAATGAACCCATCCCACACGCCTCATTAAAACACAATGGCTCCATATTGACTTTAGACAGCCCTCTACCATCTCTGCCCTCCATTCCGGACTGTGTGTGTGCATGTGCGTGTGTGTGTGTGTGTGTGCGTGTGTGTGTGTGTGTGTGTGTGTGTGTGTGTGTGTGTGTCTGTGTGTGTGTGTGTGTGTGTGTGTGTGTGTGTGTGTGTGTGTGTGTGTTTGGGAGGATGGGTGTGGTTTATTGTCCAGGAGGGCAATTGCTCGGTCAAGGATTGACTCCAATCGACGGCTGTGATGAGAGTGCCCGTAGTGTTGAGCTGAGGAACTAGACAGGGGCGGTTCTAGGGGGGGCAGGGGGGCCAGTGCCCCAGTGCCCCCTAACACTGACCTCTGACCCCCCTGTGGCCCCCCTAACAATGAAAAGTGTTTTTTTTTGTTTTTTTTTAAATGTATATTTTCTGGTACTCGGTTTGCCAAACACCGCAGGATTTTGTTTCTGTAATGTGAGATTGTGCAGACACCCTTATGTAAAGTAGAGATGTAACTGTTCATTGCCTTTATTTTTATATAAATATGGTGTTAGTGCAAACATTGCACTATAACTTAAGCTGAAGCTAACAGTAATAACTATAAGATCTATCTGAAATAAATAAGTGTACTGAAACAAATACCAATAACTGTATTGCATTGTTTTCTTATGCGGAATTACTTCATACTGTCTAGTTCTCTTTTTCGTCCTGCATTTATTGTGCCCCCCCTCAGAAAATAACTGGCCCCCCAGTGGCCCCCCCAGTCAAATTGGTCTAGAACCGCCACTGCTAGACAGACCCCAAATGCACACAAACATGGTGGTTATACACAAACTAACACATGCTCTGACTTAAAAAAAAACATGTTACTCAGCATAACGGCTGAACAATCTATGAAGGGAGATTAGTGTGTTAGTAATGGCGCTACTGCTTCCACACCGATAAAAACACCTTTAAAATATAGAGGCACTTCCATTGGCAAAATATGATAGCTACTCATTTTCCAGTTAGTTTGATTTTGTAGCAATCTATGACAGACGTAACAACAATACAACCTGAGTGTCATTAAGCTCATTATGTCTAGACAGTGAAAACGCCATTGAACAGCCAACTCTTATGTGTTCCTCTCCTGGATGAGATTATTTAGTGCGTCTGCCACCATTTAATTCAAGAGATTGATATCTGATGTCTGAGTCATGTATACAGGCTGGGGGATAACCCTCAAAGCTCTCTCTTTCGTTTCTCCCCTCCCCCCAGCCCACGCTGGACCGCCCGCTGTGGCACAGCAGGGCTGCCAGGACATACTTAACACCAAGCACAGTCTCTCCACAAACCTCTTCTCTGCCCCATCCCCCTCTGATCCCATCCCCCACCCGATCTGCATTACAATGAAGATGGTAGAGAGGGGGTTTGAATAAAAAACTGACGGGGGCTCAGTGAGAGTGCTGATGATCTCACAGTCCAAGAAGAAGAAAAAAAGCCCCAGCTAGCAGACAAACTAGAACTAAGCTAATGAGTCTGTGTGTGTGTGTGTGTGTGTGTGTGTGTGTGTGTGTGTGTGTGTGTGTGTGTGTGTTGTGTGTGTGTGTGTGTGTGTGTGTGTGTGTGGTGTGTGTGTGTGTGTGTGTGTGTGTGTGTGTGTGTGTGTGTGTGTGTGTGGTGTGTGTGTGTGTGTGTGTGTGTGTGTGTGTGTGTGTGTGTGTGTGTGTGTGTGTGTGTAGCAGAGGTGGGGGGTAAATACATTTGCATGTGGTTGCATGCAAGTGGTTGTTGTCGTATATGTGTCTTTGTGTATACAAAACAAACGCCATTATGGTGCCAGCTATTTCTTAGCAGCAGGGGAGATGTCTGTGCTCCCTAATATCGCCCAGGCGCTTTTCTAATATGCAGGAATGCAAAGCTGTCATGAATTACAGCCCATTATGTTTTTATTGGTCTGGAGTGTGTCGTGCAATCTGTGCTTATACTTCCAGGTCATTACACCGAATTCACAAGGGATAATTGATTGGCCAGTCTGTCACAGGGCATTTGATGTTTTTGACATGTATTTGATAAATGGTGGCGACAATGGCCCTGTTGATATTGAAAGGTCCTTCAGGGGTGCTATAAACTGTATACGGTTGTGTACATATAGCACCGATTTCTAATTAGGCACACTTTAGAGATGATATTCTAAAGCGTACACTTTCACAACAGAATGTGTTTAGACAGAATCATGATGCACAATGTTGGAGTTTTCCGACTGATAAGAGGACGAGGATTTGGCTGTTTTCCTGTTGCTCAGGTAAGACCGTGCTGGCAGGGATTTCTATAAAAAAAAAAACCTTCAAATGCCATTGTGAAAATATGTTATTTTCTTGAATTATTAATTTTTTTACTTATACATCCACATCAGTCTGTTAAGGTGTAGTCCTACTTCCCTTCTGCTTCGGCATGTTGTCTCTCCCATTGTGGGAAGAAGAGAGCAACAGCAAGAAAGCGTGGGAGGGTTGAAGAGGAAGAGCAGGCTGTGAAAATGATGAATGAGATGATGGCACACTGACCTAGTAACGTTGCAGTGCCGATGGCAGCAGGGATGAGCTGCCTTACTACTATGCCTCTGTTTGACACATACACACACACACACACACACACACACACACACACACACACACACACACACACACACACACACACACACACACACTCACACAGACGTCCCTGCCCGGCCCCTATATCTGCTTTACTCATCAACGCTTTCTCAACTTCTTAACCCCTCACCCTCTCCTTTCGCTTGTCTCGCCATCTGTTTAATCCCTCGCTGCCGTCTTACCTGGCTCGTGTGTTATGACCACAGATGGAAACAAAGTACTGCTGGGTGAATTTGTAATGGCCCGAGCGTTGATGCCAGAAACACACACAAGCACAGGCAAAACTGAGAGAAAGAATGTATGATGAGGAAGAAAAAATGTAGTTTGGCGGGAAGATGGTGAGGGTAAAGGTTAAAAGGAAACCACGCTTAATTTCCCTGCCGTCACAGAGGTTGAGAGACTCAACTGCTTAAATTGTGGGAGGCCAAGTCATCTTAAATAAACAAGCCCCAGATGATAAGGCAAACAAAAACAAGGCCAAAGCCATATCCTCTTCCATTGGGTTCCCACCAAACCACGCCCCCCCCCCTAGTAACATCAGCCAGAGACATTGATAGAACCAGTAGTTGCCATGGTAACCAGCTCTGTGGCATGTCTGCACACACGCAAAGATGTTGGGAGGGGTGTGTCACGTCATATCTGCCACCTTCGGCACAGAAAGACAGAACGGGGGGGCGAGTGTGAGGGAAGGCTACACACATCAACATTGTTAATGTTGGTTTTTTGGGAGGGTGAAGCTCCTCCGTAATGCAAACAACTATTTTATCAATGAGGCGAGTCAAACATGCAAGCTTGGATAATCATCGGACATCCAGCTACTAGCCCTCTCTCCTCTTCTTTTTACTGAGAGCCAGAAGACTCAGATAGACAGATACATCTGCACACAAGCCCCCGGCCAAGATGGCTGCCATGTGCAAGCTTTGTGGTTGCCTGCCGGTCATGGCCTTTTTGCAGTCAATAAGCCAGTTGATCGAATGAATTAGCATTACAAAGGGCTTTCTTTTAAGTCTACCCTATTCATGGCTGCAAAGAGGGCTGTGCACCTGATTCTCCTTGTAATTAGGTGCTTGGCAATGCAAATGAGATGTTAACAAATCAAATGTACTTCTTTGCTAGGATACACATTCTGAACATTGTGAAATGCAATTCCTTTAACAAATGGTTTTGTCGCTATATTTTTATCCACTTTCTGGCAATCTTTTTTCTCTAAAATATTTCTCATTGTAAAAGCAGTGTATGACTGCCTCATAGAATGGCATTGCATAAGGTTTGGAGGTATTTGGGCTGCGCAAAACCATAGGAAACACACAGGAAGCCTGCAGTCTTGTTTGTGTGATTGTGTATGCATGAATTGCCGAGGAACCCTGGGAAATTACATATTCATCATGCTGATATGCTCCAGTAATCTGTTCAAGGTGACTGTCTCAAAGATAGCTTGTCTTCCCCTGAAGCAAAAGGAACCCCAGAGACATGTTTCTGATTCCTCTCCCTTGCTCTCAGCCTCCTCTCTCCTTTTGCCTCTCTTTCTACTTGTGATGCTCATCAGTTGGCTTGCTGAGAGAGACAATGAAGGCTTTTAGCAGGATTTGAGAGCTCATCCTGTGTCAGGGCATGAAAAATGGGCATCTACACAAACGTGGGCATTGACTAGCTTGGAGGGAGAAAAGTGTGTGAAGAGGAGAAGAAGCACCATGTTAAACGTGACACAAATAACAGATTGTGTCATTTTCACTGTCACAGTGCGTGTAATGCAAGTTTTTAAGACTTTTAAATACTCACACAATTAAAACTGTGTCTGCACTTATGTAGAATATGTTTCTACAACACTATTCTTCACAAGAGTAAAATTAGAAAAAATCATACCAACCTCACCCTACACTAAATGTGGCTGCGGCCAAAAGACAGTTAGCTTAGATTAGCTTAGCACAAAGGCTGATGAAATGGGTAAAACAGCTAGCCTGCCTCTAACAAAACCAATAACCCTAAAACTGATCAAATAACTAGTTAGATATTGCTTTTAATCGTCTAAAAAAACTGAAGTGTAAAAACACTGTTAGCTGTTTATTGTTGTTATACAAAGCTAAGCTAATCAGCTGCTGCTAAGGCTGGAGCCACACAGAGACGATAACGAAAACGAACCGAATTCGATATCAAAAAAGTATTCCGTCCACACGAGACAGCTCGACCTGCTGGAAATGCTGTAGTACATATGCCGGGCGCCCGGGCCTAAGTGGCGGGCCTGTACTTCCGCCACAAAATACACCAAAAGCAGCGAAGAAGACCCCCTGAGCATGGTTGCCATGGTTGCCTGGTTGCCATTCTGTTTATTCTCCGCGGTGGATTTGTAGTTCATGTAGTTCTCCATGTCCACTTGTTGCTGATGGTTGTGGTAGAGGAGCTGTAGATTTTGCACTAACATCTGTAGCATGGTCAGTAGCAGACAGTAGCAGTAGCTACTGACCATGCTACAGCAGTGAGCAGGAGAGGCGGGGCTATTGCGTCATCGTTATCAGGAAATTATCGTATAGGGCGTAGACACGGAGCCGTTTGGCCCCCCAGAACGTTGCGTCCGCAGATCTACCCACCTTGGGACCCGTTATCGTTATCGTTATCGTTATCTGCGTTTCCCTGCCGGCCTCGTGTGGCCGAACCGTCTATAAGAACTGTAGCGGATACGACCCGTTTCATCTCCGTGTGGCTGCAGCCTAACTCTGTAGGTTGTGGGTGATAAACCTGAGGTTAACCAAGTGTCTCAATAGAGACTTGGAAGCCCTGCTGGGAAGAAATCTCTTTCTTGTGCTGATCAAACCAGGAACATCCCTTTGAAATCTGACAACCTTAATGTATAGATCTCATCAGAATGAAGGCCCGAGTCAGACGTCCCACATCAGAGAGCGAAGAGGAATTCCAAAGCCATGATTGTGCTATGCATGCGCTAGATGGTGAGATGTGTAGGTTTAAAATATATTTCAAACATGTTGTTCTCTTTCTTGACTCAGTTTAGGAGAATGTAGTGAGGGTGGTTGGCTAGCAGGATGTGGGGGGTGCAGATTCGGAACCCCTGAGGGTGTATTCCACTGTGGGAAGCTCAGCCCACTGAATAGATGGAGATAATTCTCTGGGTGGCGTTATGCATGCCTTGCATACCACTGCTCTGACATGTTTGTGTGTCTCTGTGGGTGGAGGGGGTCGTTCTGTGTGCCATCGGATTGGTGGAAACAATGACAGAAAGACGAAGAGAGAGAGAGAGAGAGAGAGAGAGAGAGAGAGAGAGAGAGAGAGAGAGAGAGAGAGGGAGAGAGAGAGAGAGAGAGGAGAGAAGAGAGAGAGGAGATAGAGAGAGAGAGAGAGGAGAGAGAGAGAGAGAGAGAGAGAGAGAGAGAGAGAGAGAGAGAGAGAGATAAAGCGGAGCCTCAGAAGAACACTTTAATAAGAGGATATCATAAATTCCACTTGATGAAGTCCCATAAAGATGACAAGCGGCAGAGCGCCATTTTGTTAACACGGGTTCATTTGTGGGATAAATGGGGGCCTTGTCGGTGGCAAAGAAGGGATAATTTGGTTAAGGCTGCCACAATTAAGAGTAATGGCTTGAAAACAAGGCATCTGGCGTATAGAGCATATATGACCCTGTGTTGATGACTGGCCAGTCTTCATAACTCAGCTTAAAACATATAACCCCTGACCTTGCTGATCACAAGAGGAGCTTTGGACTCCCAAATAGTGCAGTGTCATTGCTGCGATTCTGGGATTTGCTCGTCTGGCCAAGAGACCTCATTACTGTCTGACAAGCTGATTCACTGATGCCCTGTCTGTGTCGGTGACAAAGCAGCCCCAGTGCCATCGCAAGGTCTCCACTGAGCGCAGAGCTGGCCATGTGTTATGTAACAAGGTTACTCTTGGAAAGCCAGGCCTGTCACTCAAAATCCTTCGGAGGCCATTAACGGATTTTTGGGATAAACTGTGATCTCTGCAAGAATAAAATAAACAGATGAAATCATTGAAACTGTGAAAGACTGTATTAGACATGATAATACGTTTACATTATCTTTATAAGCAGGGGTGAATCTGTGAATGGAGTCTGGAAAACATGAGTTTAGAATAATCACTAGCAGAGCATGTAAAGAGTCTGTTTGCAACCCCTTATCTAAGGTATTTCTTAGAGGGGTGAGCAATTCGATAATGTTTCCTTCCAAGATTTGCTGATTTTTCTTAAAGACTTGTAGAGGCAAAACACTCTGGTATATTACTAGAAAAAAGCCATAAAAAACTCAGAAGTATTTTTTATTTCCCTTTGTGGTCTAGAAACCACTAATCAGATGCTAAAACACGTTTATGGTGTGCATGCTGTGCTCACCAGTGGATTTATAGAATAATTGTAATGTAAATGTAAGGTATTGTTTTCCCATTATGGTGTCAATAAAACACTGTTATACATCATGATAACGAGATGGTACATCTCAAGGGGGGGTTTATCCCAATAAATAAAATGTCTATATGTATTCTTCTCTATCATTATGAAGCTTAATCTGAGTAAATTGCCTGTGACCTGTAGGAGTTCAGGTTCTGGCAACAAGTGGGGATCAAGCAAATGAACAACGCTAAAAAATATTGCAGACGTGAAACAGTGGAAAAAGTCTTGATGAACATCCAGCTGAGCAGAAGACTGTTGCAGTGACACAGGGCGAAGGAAGCCCATCCCCCGGCTGCACATTGGACAGAGCTCGGCTGCCACGCCCATGGGAGGAGACTCCGGTCGATTTTGAGGCGCGGTTGAAATACTCACAGCCTCATCACTCACCGACATCCTTTAATTTGAGCTCAGCCGCCGTGGGGTCCACACAGACTGAAGGAGGATCTTCTCGTTTCCAAATCTACACAGCGAGAAGGAGATCTGGTCGGATTTTTCACTTCATTGGCAAGATCTTACCCATCCTACTGCTGGATCTTTAAATCTCAAAAACTTCGAGGTTTTTCTTTTTCGATTTTCTTTTTTGTTCAAAACATCTAAAGGAGAAAAATGGGAGCCCAGTTGTCCAAGGGTGGAGTAGCTGCTGAGGGGAAAGCCGTCGTCGCCGACCCTGCTGCTGCCAAAGCCAACGGCCAGGTGAGTAAAGCAGGCCTGACAAGCCGAGCATCAGTGGGGAGCCACATGGCACCCAACGCCCACCGGCAGCATGGGTGCCACGGCGGGGCTCTTGGTATCGATGGGTGCCGAGCTGTTGCTCTTTCAGACTTTGCACCGAGAGCGGAACCAGTCCTCTGTTAGCAAAGCGACTTTAGAGCAGAGTTTGAATTAACTACAACAGGTTGTCTGAACCCGGGGGACCTCCAGCAGAGAGCTACCGCCGGGAGGCTACGCTCGTGCCCGCTCAGCGCGCGCCAGACCAGCCTTTTGTTAATTTCGTCTGACGGTCTCAGGGGGGCCATTTACCCGCACATTTGATGCAGGGAAGGCAGGTTCGGGTCGAAATGTGTGTTCGGACCGTGTTCTCTCTCATGAGTTGACTGTAGCCGGGGAGGTAGTTGCTGTTCCCGTCGAACAAAAGAGCGAGTCGCTGAGAGGCTGAAAAATGCTCTCTGCTGGAGGGGCATTTTGCGGAGTTGCAACAAAGCACGAAGAGGTCTAACCCCATATTTGAAATATGTATGAGTTTGCTGTCAATTACATTCCGCTTGGTTAAACTCGGAGGGCAAAAATCCCCTATACGATCGATGAATTGCTGATTATTAGGAGAGTTAATCGAGTCGCTTATTTTAGTCTGACCCTAAATCAGAAGATGAATTATGGGATTGAAGAATACAAACGTTCATCTGTTGATGCTCCCGCTTTATAGACCCTCCCCTCATTATAAGTGCAGTAGATGAATTGAATATGACTCTTGGCTCTGACAGTGGCTTTGTCTGCGCTGCCTGTATAGTGGGCATATTGAGCTGCAGGCAGCTCGGATGAGAGCCGGTTTCATGGGGATTCCTTTGTTCCTCAACTGGCTGGCTGTGTTGACGTTCAGATGCAGCACTACTGCCCCCATGTGTCTGCTCGGAGTCATACAAACAGCTGTTGAATTCCCCACTCTCTAAACTACTGTCATGGCAAGCAGCTTTCCTCAAGTATAACACGGATTAACTATTGGAGTAAATGGGCTAATGCTAATCTGTCATATGCCAGATCTCTTTAGATTTATTTTTGAATGTTTTACAGTTGACCAGTTTATCCATCTGTATGTTTTGGAGATTTTCCATCCCCAGGGGCAATGTGTTGGTTTGACCCAGTTTGATTATGTGAACCTACAACTAATGAGACTTTTTCTTTGCAGGAGAACGGCCATGTTAAAACCAACGGCGATGTGTCAGCCAAACCCGGCGAGGAAGTGGCTGCCGCTGAAGGAACTGGAACAGCCGAGCCAGCCAAGGAGGGAGAAAATGGCACCGGGGACACCATCGAACCCGCTCCTGCCGCCGAGGGTGAGGTCGCCAAAGCAGAAGGTGATGCCGCCAAGGAGTGCAAGAAGAAGAAGAAGTTCTCCCTGAAGAACTCCTTCAAATTCAAGGGTATCTCGCTGAAGAAGACCAAGAAGGGCAGCGAGGAGGCCAAGGAGGAGGTGGCCTCCCCCACGACCGAGGAGAAGCCAGAGGAGAACGGCCACGCAGCCAAGGAAACCAAAGAGGAGACGCCGGCTGCCGAGGCCAAAGAGGAGGAGGTCGCCGGCCCCGCTGCTGAGGCTGCACCCGAGGGAGAGGCCAAGGCTGCAGAGGAGGCCCCCACCACAGAGGCTGCCCCCGCCGAGGAGGCCGCCGCTGCCCCCGCCGAGGACACGACACCTGCAGCCTCTGAGGGCGAGGCCAAGGCAGAGTGACTGTGCCCCGCCACAGCACCTGAACTGATTTTCCAAGATTAAAGTATATAAATATATATATGAGAGACTTGTGCCACGTTCTTAAAGTTATAAACAAAACTAGAAGAGAAGACAAAGGATATATCACGTTTGCTGATTCAACCACCAGTTCACTGCCTTTTTATTAGTTCTTCGACAGACGGAATCTCACCGGGCCCTCTCATGATGAAAGCGTCGGCGTGTGTCGCCCCCTCATGGTACACACAGGGACAGGCGTGTGGCAAAGGTAATGGATTGGATGTGGAGCGAATCAGGAATACTGACTTATTTTCCCAATTCATGGAGAAGCATCCTTTTTAACAGCGTGGCAGCCCTATAACATTTTGTTTTTCTTTCTCATCTTTTTGGGATCTAAAAAATTGTCACTGTTGCGGATCGAGGCAGACCATCTCCTTCACTCGAAATGACTGTTATATGGACACATAAACCTTTCAAAAGATCTCATTAACTTTTAGAATTCTACATTCCTTTGTTTTAGCCCCAAATTTCAAGTATTTTGTCATGTATAGAAAAGTAAAAACCGAGGAAGGGGAGATGGAAAAAGAGCAATGTCTTTGTTCGTGCTTTTTGATTATTTTTCTGGCTAAAACCACATTCAAGCTTCTTGAGCATTGCAGTGTTCACATTTCAGAGTTTATGATGTTGGGGTTGTGTACAAAATGTGAGCTTTTTATCTGCAAACTGTCTCTGTAAATATGTTTTGGCCAATATTTTTGGTTCTCTTTTTATTTTGCTATCGTTTGAGGATGTTAATGGTTTTATTGTAACTTTTAATAAGGGTAAATAAATGTTCGATCCCCTCTGTCTGTGTCTCGCCTTGTGATTCCCACCTCAGGACACACTGAAGAAGCTGCGTCATACTATTTGTAAAGTAGCCTTTCATTACATCACACAAATACAAAACCGGTTGTATGAATAAATGAGGGATTTTAAAAAGCCTTGGATGAAAATAAATTTGAATACACCAGTGTGTAATACACATTAATTGGATTAAATGAGAAGTATAAACAAGCTTTATATAGTTAATTTGGCTAGATTATGAAAATTAAAATGTAGCTTCTTAGGAAAGGAACACAAAGAATAGTGAGGAAAAAGTACAGTAAACATAAGTTGCATAGGCCTGAGTCATACTTATCCTACATTTAAGGTCTCGCCTGCACCAATTTTGTTTATTACTCTGACATATAAATGATTACGATGGCTACACATTTTTGCAAATGAATATACACATACATTTTCACAAGAGCCTCTTAACAGAATGAAAAATAAACCTCTGATCCAAACAACGGATTTGCGGGCGCACAGCTGCAGGCCCTGAAAAAACTGAACCATTGCCTTTAATTACATTTATGTCAACAACTTTCACATTACTGTATTAGGCTAGTTGAGGGCAATCATTAAGTTGAACCAACATTTGTTTTAATGATCCCTTGTGTTATGTTCACATTTCGCAACCTTTGGTAATGTTCGGGTCAAATTGACCCGGGACATATTTCAGGGTTTAAAAAAATACAGAACTAAATTCAACATGCACAATTCCTTATATATATTGTCTTTAACTCATTCCCCAACAATATAAATGAAATATATGATTAGTTTTTGAAAATACTCTTTGCTAGATCAAATTTAAGAATGGAATTGTCCATCGTTTTTTGTGATAAAAATGTAATTTATGTATAAAAAAAAAATACACTGTAATAAAAACTAAGTTTACATTTTGCTCATGCTTTTCTAGGACAAATGTAAATGAAACATTTTTTCATTAATGTTTATTATTTTTAATCTGTCATATAGTAATCAAAGCCCTGAAGGAAATAAAGCAATTTAGCAGCAATTGGAACACAAGAACCACATCCAAAAGTATTTATAAATATAGAGAGAATGAAACATCCATATAGATTACATAGAACAGATATAAACACAAAGCAAATAAAAACAATTAACAGTCACTATTCATAAAATACAGTATATCCGAAAAACATATTGATGAAGTGACGCTGCAGAACATCATGTGAGTCAATGGGCAAGTCTGTTTAGGAAACACATGATGTGCAGAACTTCTTCGTGTGTATAGCACAGATGTACTTGTTGCAGTTGCTGCATGTAGTCTGTGTCTTGGAGTCCTTTGAGGGTCCACAGACCTCACAGCTGGCTGTGGGGGTCTTCCAGAAGCTGGCTCTGAGTCAAGTTCATCTTCCAATTTGCTGTCAAATTCTGAGTTTACCTCCACATCTTCAGAAATGTCTTCCTGTCCCACTTCACCGTGTTCCTCTAATGCATTTCACTCACTCTCATCCATTATTAGCTCCAAGGCTCTGAGCAGAATATCTTTTGGCCATTTTGCTGGTAGATCATTGTAGTTCTGCACTACACTGTTACTACACTGAGGTTATGTCTCTGTTTAGTCCCTCCTCCGGCATGCAGGTGCGAGGGGGGACAGTGCGAGCAAATGTAAAATGTTTATACATTTCTGGAAGATCTAAAACGTTTATAATGTTCTAGGATAGTTTTGTGTACACACTACAAAGAGTAAAGATCAAGGGAAAACAGGATCAAACAGCTTCTCTATGCATACAATTGTGTGTGTGTGTGTGTGTGTGTGTGTGTGTGTGTGTGTGTGTGTGTGTGTGTGTGTGTGTGTGTGTGTGTGTGTGTGTGTGTGTGTGTGTGTGTGTGTGTGTGTGTGTGTGTGTGTGTGTGTGTGTGTGTGTCTTTAGTTTGTGTGTTTCTGTGTGTTTTTCTCTGTCTCTCTGTCCTGGTATTGTATCCGGGTCAGATTGACCCGAACCCCTTATGAAGGACATAAATGCGGGTGGGCATTTTTTCATAAGTGGAAAAAAATAAAAACAATTCCACATGTCCTTCACAATAAATAAGCCCCGGCCATTGAGTTTCAGGTTGAACGAAAATATCCTTATATTTTTTTGTATTCATTGAAAATGGAAATCGGGTCAATTTGACCCGAACACCACACAAATTTAAAGGACCCATGACATGGCCATTTCTACTGATCATAGTTCCACTGTTGAGGTCTACTAGAATAGATTTATATTGTGCAATTTTCCAAACTCACATTGGTTTCTCATTCAGCATCTCTGTATAGTATGTGTATTCACTCTCTGTCCTACACGGCTTGTTGGAGCTCCTGCCCCCCCCTCCCTGGGAGCCCACTGCTCTGATTGGTCAGCTCGCCCACTCTGTTCTGATGAGTCCACCACGTTACAGCGGAACATCAGTGATTATGTGTTACAATGGCGTTTGTTAGCTACCAGAAAATGACACCAGTAAGGACAAACAGATGAGAATGCTGCGTGGGGTCTGGGTGATAAAAAGCTATCCCCAAAGGGGACGGGTAATAACCGGAAAAGCATGTCATGGGACCTTTAATATTATTGCTTTCAACTAACTTAATACATTTATGTGAAATGTGTTGACATAATACATTTAATTAAGGTCAACGTTTCAGTTTTTTCAGTGTAAATCTAGCACGGCATGAATAGAGTTAATAGGATTTCTTCCTTAATTAATTATGGCAACACTCTATCTGACCTGTGGTAATCAGATGCTTAAATAATTAAATATGAGATGCTTAAAATAGCTCATGATATTTGTCGGTCTATGGCTCCCTGTGGTGCCAGAAATAGAATGGTATGTAATTATTTGCTTTATAGTAAGCACATTAGCCAAACTTAGCTTGTTGTGTGCTAAGTATTAGCAGGGCTTAGGTGTTTTATTGAGCTGTAGAAGCAGGTTTTGGTATAAATAACAGTCTTGCAACACATAAAGGTGAGTGTGTCAATGTCTATCATAATTTAAAGTGGGCTGAAATAAGGTTGACACCTGTAAATATTATAATAAAATCTACTTTATGTTGAATTATTTATGTTTTTTGTGTGCTTTTTCGTCGTTAGTAAGACAACATGGCATTATTTATTTAACACGGTTAAATAACTTGTTAAATGACATGACTACAATATGATATGGTATTGTATGTCAATACAATACCATATTGTAGTCATGTCATATTGAATTCAGTGGATTTGTCTTAAGATCAGTTTTAAATAAATAATGCCATTGTATTGACATGAAATAGATAATGCCATTGTATTGACATACAATACCATGATTTAAAAAAACGATTTAGGTAATATTTGTTTCATATTTGTTTATTTTATGGCATAGCCTACTATACTATAAAGCTGTTGTATTTTTAAACACCATGCAATTTGTTATGACATACTATAGCACAACTTTTTTTGCAAACTATATTAGTACTTTTAATGGCATTTATAATATTTATATTTCATTTTGGCATAGTATATGATAGTATAAGTATATATAAGATATTTTCAAATTTGTATTAAATGACACTTTTTCTTTAAATGTTCACCACATAATGAAATATTAAGTAATATTGATATTTTTGAATTATTTTTACTCTAAGACTTACAGAGTTGTAGTTTTTCACAATGAACACATGAGAGCAGTAACTACTCACTCTGGTCCCACTTCACCAGACTAACGCCTCTGGTAGCAAACTAATCAAATTAAATGACCATGTGTGTTTGTAATTTGGCTACCCCAAAGTTAATTGTATCATAACTTTAGAGTTATCATGCACATTAGCATACCTGTTTGCATGCCTCCTCATCACCAAACCCACTGATTAAGTAATGCTAACATTAAAGCAGCATGTGTCATTGTGTGTGTGTGTGTGTGTGTGTGTGTGTGTGTGTGTGTGTTTGTATACCAAAAACAAAAACATTTAAAAGAATGAATAATACAATTACAACTAACGTTGGTGAAGCTGCAGTCTGACACACAGTACAGGGAAATTAGACAGGGGTTGGTCAATTATAATACAGATATGATAGAAAATAGTGTGTCAATCTTAAATTGCCTTTCTTCCTTTCTTCCTCTCTCTTTATTTATTTATTTCTTACTCTGATTTTTCTTTCTTTCTTGACAGTCACAGTTTTCAGAAAAGATAAAGCCATAACTCACATCACATTCCGATACAGTAGGTGGCGCTATCTGACTTTTAGTGTGATTTAGACCCGCCAGTTAGTCCCACGAAGAAGAAGAGGAGTTGTGTGTGTGTTTTCTGCAGAAGTCCAGCATTAATAAGGTGCCAGTGTTAATCTCCAGCATGGGTTTAGTAGCCTGGTTCATGGACAGCTCTGAGGAGGACCAGAGGAAGCCTCATAAACTGACCCCGGACCAGCCCGTCTCTCTGGAAGAACTACGGCAGCTCGGGGTGTTTCACTGGAAGGTACGTGAACGTTACAGCCTGTCAGCTCAGCTGCTGCCTTCAGGTTCCAACGTTCCAACATAACAGTGAACAGATTAAGTTAAACAAGTACAACTGATTTGACGCCGAGTTGAATCCCTAACAGAATGTCTGTGAACAGTTATTCAGGTTACAAAAAGATTGTGTTTTTCAGCGACTTCCTAGGGACAAAAAACGATATTGTTGTTGTAGTTATTAAACTATTGAGTTCATACCATAGACTGTATATTCATACCAGTAAGCTATGAGCGTTTGGGACAACAAGCATAACAAAAATAAAGAGATGTTTTGTTTTTGCATTTCGAGAGGGATGCCTACATGTCGAGAATAAATATGAACAACTATAGTGATTATACATTCAAAGTTAAACCATCACAAGAATAAAGTCAAACTGTTGAGAATATAATTGAAATGTTAAGAAGGAAAACGAAAAAAATAAGTCGAAATGAGGAGAATAAAGTTATATTCAGGTTTTAATGCAATTTCGAGAATAAAGTAGAAATGTGGAAAATGTATTACTGTTAATTAATTCATGTTAATAAATGAATCTACTACAAATCCTACTAGATCCCCCCAGATTTAGATTCTTTATAGATATTATAACCAGTGGCCAAGCATTAGAATCTGTCATGTGGTAAAAAAAAAACACAGAAATTAGTTGTTCTTTTCAAGTTACTGCAGTTTATTTCATACTGCTAGCCAGCCCCATTCATTATTCTAACGAATCTATTACCATTACATAAGACTCCCAGACTGCTAGCATGGGATTTGCTGTTGTGATGTGTAACAAATGATAAATGATTTTGGTTACAATTGTTTACTGATCAAAGCTGTTGTCTTTTTCTTGCAGCTGAATGCTGATATCTACGAAACAGACCCAGAGCTGGAGAAGATCCGTAAAGACCAGGGCTATTCCTATATGGACATAATCTCCATTCACAAGGACATACTTCCTAACTATGAGGAAAAGGTAACAAAGCATTGTAATATCTGTGTATTTTAAACCAGACGCTTTCCTCTAATAATGAAACTGTTAAATAGTCAGAAAGGACTCTTCATTTGAACTAGATTGAAGTTAAATGTCTGCACTGCATTAGAAGATTTTATGACCTGTGGAAATTAGTACAATGCTCTACAGTGGTTTATGACATTTAAATGACCATTGTTCTCAGTCAGTGGTGACGGCTATAACACATTAGGACAGCTAGTACTTGAACTGTCTCGAAATTCAGGCCTATCTCTCTCTTTATGTCTGCGCTCAGCTGAAGAGGTTCTTCGAGGAGCACCTGCACCTGGATGATGAGATCCGCTACATCCTGGACGGCCAGGCCTACTTCGACGTCAGGGACCAGGAGGAGCGGTGGATCCGGATCGCCATGAGAAAAGGAGACCTGATCACCCTGCCGGCCGGCATCTACCACCGCTTCACCTTGGATGAGACTGTACGTATCCTACATAAATGTTATGGACAAGTATTACCATTGCAAGTAGTTACCTGCATTTTGCTTATATTAGGAGCTGTAGATGAGCTAGAATTTCAATAAGGCCTGTGGAGAAATGAAATAATACATTTGAAAAGATTAAGAGTACAGAGAATATCGATAGCCATCCACCTGGTGTGTTTCAAACAGCATTATACAAACAAAAGTTAGCAAACAGCATTTATATTACCAAACATATGAAATGTGTCATTATTAATGCATTTCATTTACCAATATTCTACATGCATTTCTCTTTTGTCTAAGTGTGGCGACTATGGGATGTGTTAGTACTATCAGAGTTGTAATAACTGTTGCAAATGGCATGTGAAGCTTTGTTTTTATTTATTTCCCACATACAGGAAGTTCACGTTGAGATTAACTGTGTCCGTTTTTTTTCTTTTAGGGTGTTGGTTTCTAATCCTGAATTCCTTTTTTAAACTGCAAAAAAAGGAATACATTACCCGCAAAATTACCATTTGTTTATCACCCGGTGTTACCTTGAATTCTTGAAGAAAACACATTTTATCATCACATAGCCCGATGGTGAATGAAGGAACCTGGAACAGAGAAAACAATACAGAGAACAATAGAAAACTGCATCACATTGTCTGTCCATACATTCTAACAGCTTGTAGAGTATAGTAGAAATGTCATTTCTTATGTATGCTTACTACTTCCCAAACACATGCATTTTCAGCTACTATTACCTCACTGTTAACTAACACTACATTTAGAGCCTAACCCTCTTTCTAACATGGGGAGGCAGAGCTGTCCTTCTGACTGACCTGCTCTCTGTTTGTCTCTACAGAACTACACCAAAGCCATGAGGCTGTTTGTGGGGGAGCCGGTGTGGAAAGCGTATAACCGGCCCGCTGATGACTCTGACATCCGCAAGAAGTATGTGACATCTCTGCAGGGATGCTGAGAGGGGACTGTGCCATTCATCGAAACGTGGATCAAATATGAACACTGCTGCCACCAGAATCAGGGCCTTTATTGTGATTCTGTAGAGTTTACAGTTAGAATGTTAAATGGACTGTATTTATATAGCGCTTTATCCAGTCTTTAAGACCTCAAAGCGCTTTACATACATGTCTTTCACCCATTCACACAGAGCAGTGTATGTTACTCTAGGACCTAACATGCATACACATTCACACACCGTTGGCCATGCCATCGGGAGCAACTCAGGGTTAAGTATCTTGCCCAAGGATACATCGACATGTTGACTGCATGGGCTGGGATCGAACCCACAACCTTCTGGTTGAAAGACGACCGCACTCCCTCGCAGCCACAGTCGCCCTATTAAGAATCATACTGTGGATGATTTAAGATCTCCTCTAGCCAAAATCATGCACCAAGATGCTTCCTAGATTTAGAAAATCGTGGATGTGGGTTTTCTCTTTCCAGTGAATCCTTCTACTTTTTGTTAGTAGTTATGATTCTGCAGATGAAACGCATGATTAGATCGTAATGTGTTTTATATTCTGTGTACTGACATACACTACCCAACCACAAAGAATGCACCCACAGGTTCCTCCATCTTACTCTATTTACATTTTGGTTTACATGACTACATCTAGATTTACATCTAGCTAAAAAGCTATAGCTTTGCTAAACTGTGAAATGTTATCCTAGCTTAAATTGATTATTGTCAAAGCAACCACAAAAGTTGGATTAGCATCATAGTAAGCAGCTACATTAAAATGGAATGACTGACAATAACTTATGTAACATAAATCAACATACTTTATGTAACATTTCAAAGGGGTCATTCGTCACTTATTTAGGGTGAAATACTTGTTTTAGCACAGGACAATCTCGAGTGCCTTGTAATCTCAGAGAAGCATGTTGAAATATTCCACTAATCTGCATTATTTACTGATTTTATATTCAAACCTTTAAATAAGAATTTAGATGTCACTTGAGGTTCTTCTCCGCACCAATGGAGTGGTTTCTGACAGATTTATATACATTTTTGTTGTATGGATAATAAAGCTGCTGCTATTTTCAATATGTGCTTTGTTTCTTTATGATCTGACGAGACAAATTGATTTTAAAATACGTTTTTTATTTCAGATAAAACACAATTTAATATACATAAATATGATCAACACAATATGTAAACAGTGATAGTTAAATATCCATCAGGATAAATCAATAAAAGATTTAACAAGACAATCATTTTTATATAAATCACAGAAGAAGGAAAAAAAAATCTGATATGTACACATTTTGATTCTTAATATGTTACAGTTGAGTGAACAGGATGGGATGCAATCAGAAGGGCTTATCTATGTTCTGAGTTAATAAAGCTGGCAGCTGAAATGGAGTGGTGTTGGACTGTTAATCCAGCAGTACAGGTGTCTGATGGGGAGGAAGCTTTGGACCTCTGTGGTACTTTATTAGTCTTTAAGCATACTGAAGCTCAGGATAATGCCCGTGTCAGGACTCACATTATGAGTCTGCAGCTCCCTTAAAACCACTGCCGATCTGTAGTGCAATGTTCATCTGAGGTCTCGCTTCCAATCTCACAACGCTTAATGCTCATAATTCCTCAGTGTCCAGAAAATATTTGATAGAAATGTTGAGGAACATTTTAACATTTTGAGAAATACTTAAGTACTTACTATATGTAGAGGAGAATAACTATACCACATGCTAGCTATGACGCTAGCAGCCTGTTAGCTTAGCTTGTTAGCTTAAATTAGCACAAAGAAAGCAATTAGGGGAAAATGGCTAGCCTATAAAATGTTTTTGTTTTTTTCTCGAGTGACATTACAAGGTTAGCTTAATAAATATTAACATTGCTGTCACTGGAAAACAAATAAGTCTTCCTACAATGAGGCTTTAAACTTTAAAAAGGTTTCTATATTGCAATTGCATTATCACAGACATTTTTAGTTAGCTTAATATTAAGGGTGCAAACACGGGTGGTATGAATATTCTCATCTAGCGTATTTCTCTAAATGTCAAGCTGTTCCTTTAACTGTAAAATAAAACTACTTCCACACTAATGTAGGGTCATTTCTTTTCCGGAATGTCATTCCACCACCATTACAGGGTCACCTTACAAAAGGAGAGAAGTGCCATGACATGAAGAGAAATGTCTTTGGGCTTCCCACTTCTGTTTTGTAGAAATAAAACCAGTTCTTTCACACACTCACTTTCTTTCTCCAAATGTCCACTCCTCTAAACATTCTACTCCTGCTGCTGTATTCCGGTCACACGTGATGCTGATGTGTGTGTCCTCTCACACCAGCTTGAGGCACTGCGTGTTGAAGCTGTCCCCCTCCCTGCAGGCCACGGCCTCCAGCAGAGCCTGCTTCTTCTGGGTGCTGCGGGACGACTCCAGCTCGTACATAGTGGTCAGGTTGAAGAGGACGCTCTCGTGGAGGTAGAGGGCGGGGTCCTGCTGCACCAGGCCCTCCAGCTGGCCCAGGGACTCCTTCAGACAGCCCAGGTAGAGCAGGCATACCGCTGCGTTGTTGTTGGCCTGGGAACAAGGGAGGGGAGGGGAGGGGAGGGGAGGGGAGGGAGGGAATGAGGACGGGAGAGTGTAAATCATCATTCTTCCATCCAGTATTTAACTATATTTACTGGGGTGAGCTACAGTAATTGTAGAGTTCCAAATATGCATCTTTCCATATAAATGCTAAAGTAACCCTTTGAAACTGAGGTGCTAGTAGGCAGATTTTTGTTTTTGGAGCTGCTTTAACTGCTTTCATTCATTATGCTAAGCCAAGGTACATTTAGCTGAACTAAGCTAAGCACCTTCTGGCTCCAGTGGTGAAAAGTAGTGCAATTTGTCAAGTAGTGTACAGTTATTAAAATGATTTACTTTTTACCATTTCTATTGTCTGCTACTTTATATATCTACTCTACTATATGTCAATGGCAAATATATTTTACTCCCCAGATTCCGATTATTAGAGTAGAATATTATCGACAAATAAGCTAAAATGTATTATTTTTAGATTAAGAGGATGAACTACTTAAAGATGTCCTAAAATAAATAGGGGTTTTCCCTTTCCTGTAGTGTTTGATAAAGATTTTTGTACATGTAAATGATCTGCAAGGGCTTCCAAAGTTCCCTCCAGAGGAAGTTTCTCACCCATTCACTCCCACTGAAACACCTCCATTGGACTCCTTTTTTTTTTTAAACTTCCCTTCTATAGTGACATCACTATGTAACACTCACGCTTCTATTGGCTAACGCTCCAACACATCGTACATTATAGGCTTTTTGATTATTGAAGCGTGTCACAGTAGAGGCAAAAAATACAATTATGAAACCTGAAATGAGCAAAGTATGTCCTCTTTAAGTAAGGTATTGAATGCAGGAGTTTGACCTGCAACAGAGTATTTCTACATTGCAGTATTACATTTGTTACGTAGCAGAATATCTCAGTATTTATTTTTAGTGCCTGAATCACAGGGCCAGATCATAGGGAATCTCAACTAAAACTGTCTCTACACATTAAGACAAAAATATAGGCATTGTTTTTGCCAGATTGATAAAACCACATGTATATATATATATATGCCGTTAATAACTGTGTAATATACCTGGCTGCTAAATCCTAAGAACTGTTACAGGATGTGTATTTTGTAAATTGTGTGACCTTTTATTTTTTATTATATTTTTTATTATATCATAACTTGTTTTTGAACTGATTACTTTTTAATGCATGTAACATTAAGCTGTCTGTGGCTCTTTTTCTACTGTAACGTACAATTCCCCTCTGTGGGACTAATAAAGGTATTCTGATTCTTTTTTATAAATCTGTAAAAAACTGTAGCGCTCGGCACAAGCTTGAACTCTACAGTTTGCAGTAAATCGAAGTCGAAACACCCTTAATATGTTGATACTTTGGCCTGCTCCATCACTTATTAGACCCATCAGGGTGAAGAACGATGAGGAGGAACTAAAACATCCCAGATTGTGTTGCTTCAACGAGGTTCTCCATCAGCACGGGAACAGCTGTCATTACCGGGCGGTGGCTATTTATAGAGCCCATAGCACTAACTCATCACCTGCATCTGTAATCCATCACTGCCGCGGTATCTCAATCATCATTATTAAACGCCAGAGGGATGATCACTGATTGATTTATAGAGCTCATATTCAACCAGGCTTTTCTGGGTAAAATTAATAGATCACTGACAGGGGAATGACGGATTACATGTTTGTTCAAATAATAACGTAATAAATGAATTAAAAAAATAAATGTGTTTTTGATTGATATTTTACAGACGTTGTTTACAGAGCAACTTTATATTTGACTTCGACTTAATGTGGGTCATTAAAGGTCCCATGTCATGCTTTTCCGGTTATTACCCATCCCCTTGTGTGTTATGAAGGTTTGTATGCATGTAAATGGTGTGCAGAGTCAAAACCCTCAAAGTACACCCTGTAGCGAGTAAAACTGTAACACAGAAAATACCTGTCTATGCTGCCCCAGAACGCCTCGTTGGAGATTTCTCTTTTTCCATTGTTTTCTTCCTGGGTATAGTGACGTATTTCGGGTATAGTGACGTAACGTAACGTCCGTGGAGCCGTTACGTTTGGACCAATCCGCGGACTTCCCCACACACACACACTCGGCGGGACGAGGCTCGCTGCTGCGAGGAGCGGGACACTGTGAGCTGGCTCACTGGTGTGGGGTCAGCGAGACACCGCGGAACTCAGCCTGGGCACACACACAAACTCCCAGCCAGGCTGCGGGTGTGTGTGTGTGTGTGCCCAGGCTGAGTTCCGCGGTGTCTCGCTGTCTCGCAGACGGCTACTGGGCTCACAGGGAGGGGGGGGCAGGATCTCCAACAAGCCGTTTAGGACAGAGAGTGAATACACATACTTTACAGAGATGCTGTATGAGAAACCAATGTGAGTTTGGAAAATTGCACAATATAAATCTATTCTAGTAGACCTCAACAATGGAATTGTGATCAGTAGAAATGGCCATGACATGGGACCTTTAAAGCTGCTGTAGAGGAAAAGACATGGTGGCACTTACAACGGGGTTCTTTGGGTCCATTTTTAAGACTTCAGTGAAGGATGCATGTGCTTCAGTGTAGTTGTTCTGACTGAGGGAGACAAAGGCCCTGGAAAACACACACACACAAACAAACAGTTAATACATCAACAAACAGTAGTGTGTATTGATCATATTTGTGAAATGCCATGTTAAAATACACATCAAATAAATAAATTGATATACTATATTAATGTGTTATTATTACATATTTTTATATATTAAATCTATAGGTCATCATTCTAGAGACATGTAGAGCTGCTTCCTAGGCAGAACAATGCTAGGCTGCTATGAAAACATGCTAGCTAGTGGGATGTATTTTATGATCCACAGCTGCCTTTGAAATCAAGGTAATTCAGTTGAAATATCTTAAATGTGATTTATTCGAATTGTGCAATTTTTTTTACTAAACTTCTATTGTTTCTATATGTTTTTATTGTATTTTATTAGATTTGATCTTTAATTGGACATTTTACCTCAACATCCTATGTCTATATAATTATCTTTATTATTTTTATTGTACATTCTTAGTTTATTTTCAAAACATTTTTGTTTCCATTCTGAAATGGAGCAACCAAATTTCCCCTGGGATAAATAAACCATTCAGATTCTAATATTATCATCTGCCTTTGTGAGCGTCAGAGCACCCAGTGGGAGTGAGATAAGGTGTCACCGGAGGTTTGCTTCAGACTCCACATGTCCTCAGGCCAGAGCCACAGAAGGTGTGACCTCCTGAGCTAGATCACACACCAGAGGGAAGCCCCGCCCTGCGAACAGCCCTGAAGGACAACGGCTGTGTGGAGTGAAAGTGATCCTGAGCAGCGCAAAGTAAACATGCTGTGTGCGCGGGTGCTAAACGACCACTCTCTGGTACCTGTTCATCAGCACGCATGTGGTGTGACTGGGCTGGCTCCCTGTCATCTGGCACGCCTTCTCCACGTCCTGGAAGTACCTCTCTGCCGTTTTAACGTCTCCGATCTGGCAGAGAACAAAGCATCAGCAGCACATTAACCACTGATCTGTGTGTGTGAGTGTGTGAGCACAAATACATTAGATCAGATTTCAGGTTCCCCCAGGGCAGACTTCTTACATCAGCTAAGAATACATACAGAACCATTACTGAAGGTAATAATGATGACAAAACAAATATATCCATCTAGTACAGCACAATAGAGTGATGCAGGATTGATGTTTTTTCTAGGCCGAACAGGAAGTAGCACCGTTTCCTTCAACAGAACGCAAATTGGATTTAGTCTCATTATAGAAAATAAGCTCTGTGGCCAAACGTATGATTCTTACATGTTTTCTTCAGCAAGAAAATCATCATAATGAACACTACTTCCTTGATTTGTATAGCGTAATTGCAGTTATTGTGTAAGTGTAAGTGTTATGAACGTCACCATCCCTGAGTAGAAATGTTTCCCTGTGTTGGGAGGGATACCAATTGCGCTATGAAAGGTGTATTAAAGTATATGCAATGTATTATTATGTAAGATGAAATGCATCCTTAATGGAACATCCAGCTTGCTACAACAAAAATTACACTAAATTACAGCAAATTAGCAAAATGTCACTGTATGAGCAGACTGGGCTCTGGTTTCAGACAGAGGGTGAAAAGAGGTTCTGCAGCACAGGCAGTATGAGAAAAATAAAGACCTTTTTGAACATTAACATGTCACAGTAGAGGCACAACATACAAAAAGGAACCTGAAATGAGCATAATAGGGTCGCTTTAAAGGGTTCACAAGCTGTGCTGTGGCATAGTGTGTGTCTATGTGTGTGTGTGTTAATGTTCGGACCTGCAAGAAGATGCGTCCTATGCCACTGAGCAGCTGCACTCTCTGCTGGGGTTCGTACTGGATGATGGAGTGATAGGTCTCCACAGCCAGAACATAGTCCTGAGAGAGAGAAGAGAAAGAGATTAACAAAACTAAAAGTTAAATAAATAATACAAAAGAGCATGGAGGGCAACGAAAGTGAAGACGGAAGTTAATAAAGAATGGGGTAAACGGTAGGAGGTGGACACAGGTGGAGGGCGTGCGAGGTAAAGAAGATGAGAGTGGAGGTGAGGAGGGAGAGACGGCATTAATCAAACATATGGAGTATTAGCTGGCCGCTGTGACCCTCTCCCCACCTCCATATCGCTCACATGGTGACTGCACTGCTGAGCGGAGGGCCGAGAGGTAAGAGAGGAAGGTGTGTGTGTGTGTGTGTGTGTGGAGAGGGGACAGGGCTGGGACAGGGTACAGGTTTCTTTTTGTTATGGCTCACACACTGTTGTTTATTTTGGCTGAAGTCCACGCACCGTCCTGCTGCCAGAAATACTCACTTGAACAGCAATTGTAGATTAATACACCCCTGAAAATAGTCCCCATACATTTTCTCCCGTGAGAGTAACAATTGCTCAAATCTAGGAAATGTATGAGTGTTTTTTTTAACATTACAAACTATATGGATTTGTTCTGTTTTACATTTTTCAGTAGGAAATATCAGGCTTTGAAGTTTTGGGGGATAAACTAGGATATTGATGGGTTTTGGGATTTGTAACAATAAAAATACCATCATACTCAAAATGTAACTACAAAGGTTTGCACAATATTATTGTAGCACATTCTCTAATGCATGGAGTATATTCTCAGATATTTTAACATCTCTTTTTAATCTTTTTTACGAGACAGTTACTACGGTGGCCGGCAGGTGCAAACGCGGAACAACGGCCCAAAACGCATACATAAGCAGGAAACACCTGCAAATAATGAAATGAAAAACAAACAAACCCTGAATACAAATACAACAGAAAAACGCTGCATTTACAGAAATGATACAAACTAAATACAACACACAAACCCCGAAAACAAACGCAACAAAAAAACGCTGCAAATACCAAAACCATATGCAACGTCCAACGCACATACAATCTCAAAACAAGTACAAAAAAAAACATTTCGGAAGTGCTCCAGGCCTCTAGGGGGCGCGCTACGTGGAACAGATTGATGTCTGACCAGACATAGAGAGAACGAACAAGAGTGATGGAAATCGGGAGGAAAGAAAGTTTTAATTGGAGAAAGATATATTAGAAGGTACGGTTTGTTTTTATACATAGAGCATCATATTTATATAGCTAGCGTTAGCGTGCCTAACTTCTACACCAGCTGAGGAGAGGAGAGCTTCGCGTGAAGAGAAGATAAAGTGAGGGAAGAACATTGTTAAAAGAGATGACAAATCAAGTGCAGGCAAATAACACGGGCCATAGTGAGTACCGCGGAAAAAGGACATTTGAATTCTTAGCAGTTTGTTTATATGTATGTATTTGTGTATAGATGTTGCAACTATACAGAGCTTTAGCAATTGCCTGTAACTATGGTCATGACAATAAAGCTATTGAATTGAGAGAGAGAGAGAGAAAGAGAAGTGACAACATGTGAAGAGGGACAAAGTAATGACAGGAGAGTAGTGTGCATTAGACATGCTCAAGAACAATTATAGAGAAGACATTCAAGGAGAGAGAGAGAGAGAGAGACAAAACACAGATTCAACGGTAAACATGATGTATCTTTCTATTTATTTAGCTAACCACTATTTAGACTGTGTGTTTTTGATTGACTTGATTAAATGGATTTACTACATCAATGTATGTCTTTTCAGGCTGCCATGTTGTGTCCTTTCTGTGGCCAGCATCTGGGGACAGTTCAAGTGTTCTGTGGCTCCTGTGGCAAACATGTACCGTTTTTGACAGAAGTTGAACACAACAGTAAGTTCACTTTTTTTATTGTATCTGTTTCAAATGCAAGACATAAGGATTCAACACACTACTCTGTTTAGAATACTAATTGGCAGATACATACACTAGTTATCAGCATGAAGGACACATTTTTTCATTGTCTGTTTATGTGAAATATGTAGAAGCCATCATTCAATTGTAGACCAATGCATGATTAAATACACAAAACAGCTTATATTATACATTCATAATTGTGTATTAGTTCTATCTTTATAGAGAACATTATACATTTAGAATCAGATTTTGAGACAGTGAGCGGCTGGAAAGTCACGCCGCCATGGGGCACAAACAGTTGCTGACGTGATGTTTTCTTCGCATTCTCAGGCATTCCATAAGGAGGGTCAGGAACTCACGCTTGGGACCACCAGTGTCCCCTCCATCCTCAGTGTGTCCCTCATCATCAGTGAACTTAACTGACATCTCATGAGAGGGATCGAATGAGGCACCTTTGAAGCCGCGGATTGCTCCATCGCACACACTGGCTCTATTAATATTGAACCTGCTGCAAGATGTATTTGTTCTTTTTGCAGAGAGTTCTGCAACAATGTGTGCCGCAGTCAGGTAATCTGTGCTGGGAAAGACAAAGTGATGTATTGTAATATTAAATGATAAAGCTGGTAATAAGATTTACAGTATAGAATAGAAAAATTAAGTGGTAATAGTAACAATTAATACATTTGCTCCATTTTGTCTTCTGGCTCAGACTGGCTATCAATAATGATAAGTGCATACACATTTGTGTCGTTGCTGCAGTGAGAAGACAGTTGAATAATTATTTTCAAATACATAATATATGCATGACAGTCATATTTACAAAAGGATGTCGATCCTCTTCCTGTTTTTTCAATACATTGGGTTCTAAACAGCACTTTTGTCATACTCCTGCACAATCCTTGTAAACATTTGAAATGGATGCAACAAACAATATCTGATCTTTGAAAAATATTTGTGGGTGTTTTTTGTATCGTCTTCACTAAAGATGTCAGATGTTGTGGGTGTCATTTAGAAATGTATGAAAGTATAATTGTTCTGCTTCCTGGCAATGTTACCCACTGTGATTGGAGGCTATACAAACAAACAAATGTAAAATAAAGATACACACCAAACAACTGTCAACATGGTTTACCTATAGAAGTGGTTCTGACCCGGGCAGACTGGACCTCTTCCTGGAATGGGGTTGGTTCTCCATCCTATTTTTACCCAGGAAATAAGTGCACACAAAGGTATTTATTGATTTCATGTTCACAAATTCAAACCTACATGGTATAATTACATTTTGGATTAGTGTTACCCGATCAGACGCTGGTTGTGAGTGCCTGAGAGGTCTGATAAAGGTAAACAACAAATATATTCAAACTACTGTACTGTTAAAACATTCTGCTTCTTGTGGCACAAAATAATATGTTGACAATGTTTTATTTTACCTGCAAACTGTTGTCCATTCGTGGAGTGCTCACTTTTGGAACATTTGGAATGTCCCACACCTGCATACAACACACAAATGACTGACTGAAATAAAATAAATTCACTTTAATTAAGAATAAATGCCACGATAAATCCAAACTGACCAAGGTACATTATATTGTTGACCGTCCTTTAACTCTCACATTAGGATTTACATTGGGGCACAATAAACCAACTCCTCTCTGCACCTATAATATATCTATATGATGTCAAGAGTTACATTTAGGTGCACAATGCTGTCTCTTGACTTGCAAGCTCTTTTACCAAACAAGCTAACGCTAGCTGGGTAAATATGACGCTCTTTGTATCAAAACAAAACTTACCTTCTTATATATCGACTTTTTCCACTTCGATCAACTTTGTTTCCTCCGGCTTCAATTTGCAGCACTCTTGTTCGTTCCCTCTATGTCTGGTCAGACATCAATCTATTCCACGTAGCGCCCCCCCTAGAGGCCTGGAGCACTTCCGGAATGTTTTTTTTTTGTATGTGCTTTGGACTTTGCATATCGTTTTGGTATTTCCAGCGTTTTTTTGTTGCGTTTGTTTTCGGGGTTTGTGTGTTGTATTTAGTTTGCATCATTTCTGTAAATGCAGCGTTTTTTGGTTGTATTTGTTCTCCGGATTTGTTTGTTTTTCATTTCAGGATTTGCAGTTGTTTCCTGCTAATGTATGTGTTTTTGGCCGTTGTTCCGCGTTTGCACCTGCCGGCCACCGTAAATTACAGACCCTGAAACGAATAGATGAATAGAAACTAGTGGATTCCTTTTTTAGATCTTTTACTTAAGAACCATAATGTTTGTAGGATTTTTTATAAATATGCTACAACATAAATAAAATCATTATTACAGTAGGGAGAGGTGAGCAAAATGCAAGTAAAGTTGAGCCTAGCAGTACATTTATTTTACTGTAATCTCAGTTTGGACCAGTAGATGGCACTGTGGTTCTCTCTAACTCTGATGAAGTCACCACCCTAATCTCTCTCTCTCTCTCTCTGCGTGTCGCTTTCTCTCTTATTTGCTCTCTCCCTCTCTGACCAAGAATCCAATTAGTGGTCAGTCTGGGGGGATTTCACTGTGAATCCTCCACCAGCCTGGCATCAGAGATCTCCGCGTCACACACACACACACACACACACACACACACACACACACACACACACACACACACAACACACACACACACACACACACCACACACACACACACACACACACCACACACACACACACACACACACACACACACACACACACACACACACACACACACACACACACACACACACACACACACACACACACACACACACACACACACACACACACCTTCATCAGCAGCAGGCAGTTGGCCATGGAGTACATGACCCGGCTGAGACGAGACCTCCACAGCTTAAGAGACCCTAAAAGCAGGGAGAGAAGAAGAAGAAAGAGCGTTTCTATCTTAAACAGCGACTTCCTGTTCTCATTTCACCTGCTTCTTTTTTTGGGGCGCCCCTCTAACATCACCCTTTTTCCATTCATTGCTCTGATCCCTCTCATTAAACCTCCCCTCTTCTCCCCCCCCCCCACACCAGTTTATTTTAAGGCGAGGTAGTGAGGAAGACACTGCGGCACACTCTGCTTTCTTCCCTCAGACAGTGCACCCTGTGGAAGAGTAAGTGTGCAGGCCTATTAGTATTCATCGCTGCACATGTGTGTGTGTGTGTGTGTGTGTGCTTGGGAGGAGAGCTAATCACTCAGTAGGGGTCTGATGTGTGAAGGCAAGGCCCCGCGTTATTGACTTGTCGACTGTCGACTGTCTGCGTGGGTAGAGAGAGGAGAGACAGAGGGCACAGCTATTACGCTGCTTTTAGAAGGGGAGGGACTGCCAGCGCCGACGCACCCTCACACACACGCGCACACACACACACGCGTCACCCTGCCAATTTTCCCAATTATAAGCAAGTGTCTTGGTACATTTAGCTCAACTTCACCAAGTGGCTTGTTGTTGTTCATCGCCGTGAATTAGCTGATTAAATTGCTTGTAAAAAAAGAAAGAAAAAAGAAGCCTTTGGAAAAGTTTCTTAATTAGCGATCACATGGCTTGGTAACATAAGACTCACTGCATTAAGATGTTTTGCTGTGTGGAAAAGAGAGGAGGAAGTCTATTTACATCATGTCGTGTGGAGGTGTGTCTCTACCTAAAACCGGTGGATTTCAGATGCAGGCGCCCATTTCCCCAGCACACTTGCAGATGTGAGTGGATTGGATGGGATTGATCTGTGTTGATCTGTTTGGCGTGAAGGGCTGGAGAGACCATTTGATATTCAGCGCGGGTGCCCGAGCAGTGAGGTGCTAAACACTTTTAGAGCACCGCATCGCTGTGTTTATGTGGTGTGTGTATGTGTGGCTGAGGTATGCTGCAGTCCTGCACCAGGTGTGCCTCCGACTCAGACTGCTAGTGTGTTACCCATGACCTCACTCTCCTCCCACAGTGTGATGCAGTCTGGGACTGAGGCCAGGTCTGTATCCAACTGGCTGTGTGCGTGTGTGTACGTGTGTGCATGTGTGTGTGTACTTACCTTGCCTATTCTCCTGTGTCAGGGTGATCATGCTGCCATCCTCAGCCAATCCTTTCTCCAAGTTCTCCAGAATCTATTAACAGGGGCGGAGGGAATTCAAACTTTTTAATGTCTGTATTAGAATCTGCATATTTAATGACTTTAAAATCCAAACCATATTTAGCTGTTTACACAGGTGGGCTTAAGGCTTTGTACGTGCTTTTTCTGTGTTGTTTTATTGTGTGAATGCTACAGAGTATGCATATTTTTATGTTCATCCAGAGGCTGTTTCCGTGCCCGCGTGTGTGTGTCTACTAACAGCGAGGCAGACGGTTTTGAGATTGTGCAGGCGGTCCAGAGCCTCTTGGGGCTTGGCCAGGTACTGGGGAAGCTCGGCGTGCAGCAGCCGCATGGAGAACGGCACCATGGAGCCTGGATGGGAGGGGGGGGGGGGGGGGGGAGGGGAGGGAGGGAGGGAAGGACAAGAAGAAAGCAGAACACAGGGGTTGAAAATGTGCAAGGAATAAAGGGGGGAAATAAGGTAGAATGAGGACATAGGAGAGGAAGAGGGGAAGAGAAGGAAGGCGGAGAGAGACGCAGAGAGACACAGAGCGCGAGATGAGAATATAAACCCATCCACCCACACACAGCACACAGCCCTGGAGGCAGGAACCTACAGATGGCATTGAGCTACGTATGGCTGCTTATTAAACCCTCTCATCTCTCTCTCTGTGCTGCACAGCTCCATCACTCATCTCCCTGCCTCATCCCTCTGTCTCTCCCTGCCTCTACATCATTCACACCCCCCCCCCCCCGGAGGAAGAGCCTGTATTCAGGTGAGTTCCTGGGCTTTGATCAGGGTCTCTTTGATATTGTCATCAAACCTGAAGCTCAGCTAGCTGGTCCATCTTCATCCGTCTGTGGATCTCCATTTCTATCTCTGTAGAAGCAATCTGCCTGTGCCGTCTATCCCACATATCCAGAAATATTCACCATTTACCCCAGTGTCTCTATTCCTGCATCCTGTTACCATGTCATATTTTAGTGCTGAGTGGACAGCTCATTCTCTCTTGGGTGTCAGAAAGTTTCATCAGCTTAAAATTAAGACTTTTAATACCTTTAGTGTCAAAGTTAACTGTTCGTGACTAAGATGGAAAACAACCCAGGGAATCATTGAGCAGACCCATAAAAACTCAAATAAAAGATACCGTGTTAAGCTTTGTTAATTCTGGCAACTATTTTAGATGTAGTCTATTCTTTAGACAGACATGCTCAATAGTTCTAGTGACTCGAGTCATTTGTCGACAACAACTACAAAAGTTGGAGCAATTTTAAAACTACATTTTAGTCTCGTCTTTTCTGACAACAATATTTCATATTGATATCGTCATAGTAAAATCGTCTTGTTATGAAAAAAGGTTTGTTGCCCTACATATTTCCTCCCATTCTATGATTAAAAGTGGCGCTATAAAGCAATATACATGACGAGGTACAAACAGTTCCTATCACATCAGCATTTATGATCAAACTTTGTACCAGGTTTCATTGATTTAAATATTTCTTTGGAAGTTGATACAAAGTTTTTTTTTTAATGTCAAATTGTTCTCCGTCAAGTTACCTACATATTATTAAGCCACTGTTGGTAAAGAGAACTGTGTAAAATGTATCTAAATTAAAAAATAAATAATATATTTTCCTCACCAGTCTAGTATGCATGTTCATCTTTTTATGGGCCTGACAAAAAACTGCTTTTTGTATTTTTAAATGTATTATTTATTGTGTCATGTATATAGTGTTTTATATTCTAAGCGTATTGTTTTTATGATTTATTATTGAATTTTGACATGTATTTTAAAGTGTCTTTGAGTGTTTTCTTCATTGTTTTTAAAATGATCATTTATAAATACATTAATACATTTTTATTTGATTAGACCAGCTATAGAGCTGAAAAAAAAGGCTCTCCGTAAAATAACCTAGAAAGGTTAGCATTGACCAAAAGTTCATTTTATTCTACCTGTGAAAAGGATTCAAGTAGAGTAGGAAGATACAGGCTGGAAAAGGACATTCATGAATAGCCACTTGCCAGGCTCGCAGCATCCAGGACTCAACTTTTCATTTGGCAAACAAATTAATAAGTGACAAACATTGATTCCTTCTCAAGCGCCACGTTGATCTGAATTTGTACAGATAGTGATACATGGGCAGCCAACTCTTTAGAGCCTCAAAGAGTGTGGTAATAGATAGTCGATACAAGCGCTGGGCCGGAGAAATGTTCGACTTCGGATGCCAGGCTAAACAACGCGTGCCAGTTTGTCTGCGAGCACCTAGCAGGGCACAAAGCGTTTAAATTGAGCAACGGAAAGTCAATCGGTGCTCTCTTTTAGAAGGCTGTGTGTGCGGTGTAGCGTCAAGTGTCGAGTGTGTGTGTGTGCAGCTGTGTCTCCGCTACTGCCTTCACTGTGGTAGCCCGAGGGGCGAAGCAGATCCAAAGTAATGGGAATACATTAGAGAGCAATTCATGCAGTGTAAAAGAGGAAAAACAAAACCAAAGAACTGCTGGAGACAAGCAGTTGTTGGAGCTTCGACGACGATACAGTCTAATATCAAGCTCCTGGCAGAAACTTTCCTTTGAATATTTAATAAAAATCCTTTTGGAGAGCAGGCTAATAACACATTCAAAGCTCACAGATAAGAGTTTCCGAACAGCTTTTCGGCACTATCATGAATACCACTATTCAACCTTGAGTCAGCTTTCACACAGAATTCAAACAGCGGCTTTTGGAAGGAGGAAATATGAAAAGAGATGGAAACGATGCATTCTTTTACAATGTTACGTTTGTGGATAAAAGTTCCTGTGATTAACACCTAGAGTTCTTCTCCTACATTAAAGACCAAGAATTATTATCCCAAAGAACAGAGGCTGGGTTTGGTTTTATACAAGCTGTGTGTGTGTGTATGTACCTCTCCTCCCAGGGTAAACAGTGGGGTAGTACTCATAGAAGAGGTCTGGTTGGTCCAGGTTGCCGAAGGGCTCAATCTCCAGCTCAGCGTTTTGGAAGAGGTTCAGCTTGGTCAGGAGGGAGAGCCGCACAAACCACAGCTGGAATACACAAACACACACCCCTCTGTTAAGTGAATAAGACATTAATCAAATATTTAAAGTACAATTGAATTCCCTCCCAGCTAGTTCGCCAATATGTAGAAGAATGATATTAGCATCCTGTACTGTTGAAGGTATATGGGTTACGTTACACATTGCCCAACAGAAATAATATGTATGACTATAGCAGGAACATATCACTGTGACCCTGATATCATAAGACACAATATTAAGAACTAGGACAGGAATATAAGCTAAAGTGAAGTCTATAAAGGTAGATCTGAACACAGAGAGGCAGGATTGTGTATTGTTGACCTGTATGAGTATCTGAATCAAAGAAAAACCCGCTTTTGGCTGCACTCCGTCATGATTTGAGAAGTTGCGTTTTCCTCCTCAACACTATGTTGCTCTTAGATGATTGAAAATAGAAAAAAGTCAGCTTTGGTCAATTTAAGAAATGAAGAACATCCTCTTATTGGTTAAAGATAAAAGAACCCGAGGAGAAAGCTCTGCATGATTGAAAGTGTCATGGCAGTACAGGGTACTATATGAATTAGAAAATGAAATCTGGAAATGTACCTATTCCCAAGCGTGAGTAGAGTAGTGCACTGCACCTGTAGCATGCAGTAGAAAGGACGCATACGTCTTTCGAATCAAATTTCCTAAATTCTTCCTTAAATTGTTCATATTTTCCAGTTAATTTGGTCAAAATCCAATTATGATTAACATGCTCAATCATTTAATACAATGTCTTGACTTTCATTTAACCCTCATAACGTTTTTAATAAAGTCATTACATTACTGGGTTTTACATTGTTGCAGTATTAATTAAATCATCTGTGTTTCTTACATTATTACAATTATATGATGGGGTTGCAATCCTGATGCAATGTTTTCTTTTAGAACCAAACCAATATATTTTGATGGGGTTTTTTTCAAGGGAAATACTGATAATTAAGACAAGAAAATCTGATGATATAAGATCCAGCATTCATTTTCTTTTACCTGGATAAGGACGCTTACATTGGGTTATTCAAGAATAATGACCGAGGCTATTTCACATGTGAATTACATTAATAAACTTCTACACATCTGGAGGAGGGTGCAGGCTGTTCCAGGTTCATGTTGTGAAAATGGTCTTGAGCCTCGGAGAGCACCCAGCCATATGCACCTGGACAGAAGCCCAGGCCCATGAAGCTGTGTCCTGATGTGATGCAGTTGGGGATGGACTACTTCCGAGCCAGACACCATGAAGGAAGGATCCAGAAGCTCCTGAGCAGCATTGGAGCCCCCAGGGATTGTACACCCTATAATCCCTTTCCTGTAGTGTGTTATATAGGTTAATGTGCATGTAAATAGTCTGCATAGGCTAAAATCCCAAGGTTTGTCTCCCACATAGTGCCCCCCCCCCCCCCGCGCTAGGCTAAGGGGCCGGACATTTTTCGAAACATATCCAGGTTGACCTGAGCCAGCCAGCTAACCAATCAGAGTAAAATATATAGTACAATAATGCACTTTGTGAACATTAAATCATGCATTATAGCATGCCGTTAACCCCTCTGTTTCAGCCCTGTTTCAAAAGTGTCTGAAGCTTTAAATGCTAAAGGGTTTCCGAATCTCTTAACACAGATTTATGTATAAAAGACATGAAAAAGGGGATTTTACATTATATGTGACCTTTAACTTCTTAAGCCCGAAGGTCCCCCCAGTGGACCCCTCCCACAGTTTTTTTTCGAGACTATGTCTCAGGGCTTCTTAACATTTATGAAACTATTAATGTTTCATACCCTTTTAAAAGGTAAGAAACTCCGCTAACTGACAATAAGAACAATTTTTAGCTAAAAAAAACACAAGAGTAATACCAAGCCTTTGAATTAGCATTGAGCGAAAAAATGCTAACTAATGCTAACGAACTCACGGTAGAAATGCCCTTATTACTATCTTAACTGCACAAACAAGTTATACGATTTAAAGCTGAGACTCCACAGATTCCACACATGTAATGTCATCACTGTACGACCTCGAATTCCTGGAGCTATCAGCCAGAAAAGAGAAAGTAAACAACATCCGGTTTCAAAAATATTACAATAATTACGTCTTACCTTTTTTGATTTGTGATCAAAAGTTGTGTTCAACGGAATAAAAACACCGCTCAAGGTTAATCCAATGTCTTTGTGTCACGTAGAAATTTTTACTGAAAATCCATCATCATATTTATGGCAATATACTGGGTATAAAGTTTTGCCGTCCAGGCTTGCACTTTCAGATATGCTTCGTTTGCTTCTCTATTATGTCCGCTATGGTAATGTTTACGTAGATTTGGGAACTGCCCATCGATTCTATTGGATGTAATGGTTAAGAAAAAGGTGTAAATCACACGAATCGACCAATGGGTTCTAGAGATATGGTCCTGCATAAAGTATAAAGAATGCCAGTCAGCGTAACAACATTACGCAGCCGACTTCATTTATTGTTTACAACGTAACGAAGCAGGAAATGCAGCAGGACCCAGAGCGCACAGAGCACAGAGCGGACAGCAGATAACGGAATTGCAGTTTTATTGCTTATAGATTATCAGAACATTTCAAAGGGGACACAGCACCATTGGATATTAATCTATGGATTAACTACATCATCGTTTTTATCGTTTTAATGCCATTGAAGACCAGTTTAGACCAGACAACGAGGAAGGTAAGTCATTTTTAGCCTAGCGCATGTTAGTACTTAGTACTTAGCACTTGTTTTGATGTACGTTTTTGTTGATAACCTCGCGAGTTTGTATCTTTCAGTGTTGAGGTGGGCACCGTTAGATTATTTGTCTTTACGATCATAAACGATATGTTGGATGTGCAGCTAGGATAAGTAATAAGGGAGCTAGGAGTGATTTTCGGTGCAGTAATAGGTTAGCATTTTTCGCTCGGGGCTAATTCAGAGGCTCACTGTTAGCATTGTGTGTTTTTTTTGAAAAAATTAATGAAAAATATCAGTTAAATTAGTTTTTTACCCGTTATATAGATATAAAATATTCATAGTTTATTAAATATTAAGGTTCCTTAGACGTTGTTTCCTGCAAATGACGCGATTTCGGGTCCGTGGGGCCTAAGAGGGTAACAGAGTAGGCCTATGTTTTATTTATTTTTTCACAACAGTTGTATTTGGATGGAATGAATACCTATAGTGATAATTCAAAGTAATAAAATGATTTTTACAGTGAAAAAGTTCAAATGGAACTGATGGTTCCCAAATTACCCAGAGGTCCGCTTGGACTTTATTGTTCTAAACCTCTCTAAAAAGGTCAAATTTCACTTGTTTTGCATCAATCTTGATACAGGGTACTTATTATATGTTATAGTTTGGATTCCTAAAGCTTTTAGTCTACTAGCCCATCATTCAAGGGTGGTTTTCACTATAAGTAATGTTTTTTTTTTTAGGCGGACATTAGAATTTACATGTTTTTACTATGTTCCATCTGAATTTACTTTAAAATAAAAATATCTATATTGATTCTGACACTTCTACATCCAACTCACAGATGTAACCTTGCTTTGAGAGAAAAGATGATTAATTTACCCCTTTTAGAAGTGAAGATATAGTCTTTGTTGTGTTAGTGGCATTTTCGAGCCTGAAACCTGAAAAACAGGCTCAGGGCTTAAGAGGTTAAAGCATGTAAACATGTCACAGTAGAAGCACAACATACAAATATAATCGTGACAATGAGCATAATATGTCCTCTTTAAATAGTGCGATCTGCATTCACGCTTTAAAAAATAATAATTCAACATGGGTTCAGAAGGATGATACTTTGACTCTCAAACATCCACTCCCTTTACAGGGTTTGTACACCTTAATGAAAATGATTTGATCATTTTAGACCTTTGTGATGGATTTAAAGATTACATTTCAATGATTTGTCTGTTTATTGCAATGGCTTTGAAGGTAGATATAAAAAACGTTTCTGGTTTCGGTTGTATCCTCTGCCATGCATCTGTATACAAGTGTCTAAAGTAACTTTGTGCATGTTTATGTAACTTTGTATCGTGCAGTCTGTGAACGTTCAGCACAGTGTAAATGTCCTGTGGGAAGAACAGTGGGTGGTACAAGGTTAACAGCAATGCCCAATAGTCTTCATTTTTGCATATTGCTATTAGTAACAATAATAAAATACATTAAAAAAAAAAGATGGACCACACATTTAAAACCCAGGGTTTAAAAATGGTGCCAGGATGTTTAGGAACGCAAACAAGCAGTAATATGCAGCACGAGCAGGGCTCGAAATTAACTTTTTTCCTCAGTGTCCCACAACTGTCCCGAATTCTACTTTGTATTGTCCCGGATATAACCAGCAGTGTCCCAAATTTAAATTTGTATCGTCGCCCCCCCAATTATGCAGAATACATATAATTTGATACTTTTTTGTCACTTAATCATCACACCATAGACTCTGGTCCACCATGTAAGTTTAAAATACTTATTCTTTTAAACATATGAATATTAGTCTGATCTGTTGCCTCTCCTAAAGTAGAAGGGAAGAGAGTTGTTTTAAGACATGTTTTTCGATTGTTTCTCAATATCCAGACTAATTTATCATTGTCATGTCAACATTGAAGAATTCTGATTTGTATTTTTCAATTCAATATGGTATGGCTGTATGGTCTCTGTGTTTTATGATCGGAACCCTCTATCTGGCAATAAAAGTGGTATGAATGATAATAAAAAAACAGAAGTTCCATAATACAGTTTAATAAATGTATCTGTTTTCAGTTCTAATTACAAGTTATCCACACAAGTCAGTAGTACTATAGGAATATAAATTGATCTTCTATTTTCATTCATGAATGTCAATCATCTTGCTCTCACTCATTCACTCGACACGTTCCATCTGATGAAGGCAAATGCCTTCCCAGATGTAAAAAAGTAGAAAACATTACATTCAGTTATAACTGCCAAAACAAACGTTATTTACACTATTATGGCCCCTGTTAAAAATGTTTGTAATGTTATCTACTGTAAGTTGGTCGAACGAATGCCTCCTTATCCGGAAGCTGACCGAGCAGACCCGAGCAGCAGTCGAGAGGAGCCGAGCGCATCCGCGAAGCACACAAAATGGCGACTTCAGAGTTCCCGTTAGCCTGCAAATCTAAATCTCTTCGGTCAAAATAATTTCCCTTTAGTGCAATACCGCTTCAGTTGCGCCACTTATGTGACAGACAAGAAGAGTATGTGACAGACAAGAAGAGTATGTGACATACAATAATAGTCAATTCTAATGTCTAACACTTAATGTGGAGAAAGAGATGTCCTGGATGGGTTGATTGTGCGTTAATCTGTTGGTAATGCCTCTGGGTTCCGGTGGGCATGTAAACAAATGCATAATGCTGCGCTATACTTTGCGGCCTCACCCGGTAGCTATTTTAATTACCTCTCAAACTACCTAAACTAGTTATAGATATGTTTAGTTTTACTGTCGGGTCACTCATTACTGGATCCGCAAGCTGCATGATACTGGCATAATAGATTGCCAGATCGGGCAACCAGCAGGTGAGGCTTCATTGCCCGAGCTAAATACTAGATGGCCCCGGGCCATCGGGCAGTTGTTAATGTCGAGCCCTGTGATTGACAAACTAAAATTACCTTGCGACCCCTTTTCTAATCGTCACCCAATCTGACTGACGTTCTTGACCCAAAAACACTAAAAAAAGATGAAAAGCTAAATGATTAGCTAAATGCCTTACGTTTTTGCAGCTAAAGATTCTAGCCTGGTCACTGACTGGCTGACAAAGAAAATACAAAAATGATCGGCTACACCTCTTATTCTGATCAACTGTATTTCACATCATTTTCACAAACTTCAAAAGAACATGACACCGCATTTTAGGACGTTTGTATGCATTGTAAGGGACACTTCAGTTGCTAGCGTTAGTTAGCGCTAGCTAACATTGACACTTAAGACAACTAACTTACCACAGTGGAAGACGATGCATCATGACCAGGACTTGGGATGTTTTCGTTTCGGGATTCGGCAGAATTGGGACTTGCATCAGGGGGCTGTTTATTCAACCACCTCAGCATTTCTTTCTTCTTTTTTTAACTGTCGTGACCGTTGCATTGGCGCGAGTCTAGCAGCAGTCAGCAGCAGAGTGGATGACGTAGAATGCATTCTATGTTTTGACAGCCCAATGACTTTGCAAATAGCACCCATTTTGAAGTTTAATTTTAATTTTTTTTTCACTGTCCCGAAATAGTCCCAGACAAAATAGATTTGTGTCCCAGTAGGAATTTTTATGGTCCCCGGGACATCGGGACATCGTTAATTGCGAGCCCAGAGCACGAGGCAACAACACGGTCGATTAACTGAAAGTCTCGTGCACATAGCCTTCCACAGCGGTGGCCTTCTTAATGAGCGCATGCAACCATCCATCTTCTGCATAGAGCTCCAAGAACAAGGGCTTTCAAAAATGTGCCAACAGCAACACACTGACGAAAAGGGACAACACAAAAAAACTAGCGACACAAAAACTAAATTCATCATAGCCCTCCTTAAAGGTGGGGTAGGTAAGTTTCAGAAACCGGCTCGAGTGCACTAAAATTTGAAAGTACACAGCCGAAAAGAATCCGCCCCTTCCTTCAGACTTCCTTACAGAGCACCTCCTCCAACACACATGAACGCGCACATGACTTAGGTTGGCTATATAGTTCAGGGGTTTTTGTAAACCATACAAACAGATAATTACATGTCCAAGAGAAAAAGAGCGACCACGGCGTCAGATTTCAACTTTAAATTTGAGAGCATACTTTATTGATTTCCTTCACTCAAACCCTGTCATTGCACCAAAGACAAACCAAAGAGTAACCGCCCTTACGGGACGCTGTAATAAGTAAAGCGAACGCACCTGCAAGGACACCTGGAGTGGAGTGCACCAGCTGGGCGTAACTCTACGTCCGACGTAGAACCGAAGGTTAAGACCAAACTAAAGTTATGACTAGTGCACCACTTAGACTTAAGCCCTGTATGCGTTGCGCCCGGGTGTAACTTTTACGCCTAGTATGGAGCAGGCGTAAATCGGAAAGACAGACTAGTATCCATCCATAAAAACGTAAAACAGGCAAGAAGGATATTAACGATGGCAGGGCGTCTTCTTTACATGTTTAACAATGAAAGGGCATTAAGAAGAGTTTCAATTTCTCCTTCTCCAGCTCAATTTTTTCGTGTTCCGCTCTCAATTTGACGGTCTCCACCTCCACACGAACGATTTCTTTCTCCGTCAGTTCCCGCTGTAGCTCTGACAAATCCCTCTTTCTCTTTCGGGGTGTGGCCATTTGGGATTCCCCTTGAGTCATCGCTGACGCTGTGGGTGTGGGAATTCCCTCTTCTCTGTGGTCCTCTGAGTCTGTAAAATGGCGTTGCTTGGCAACAATTACTGTTTCGCGTGTATTCACGTGGACGCGCATCTTAAGACCAGGCGCAGCTACGCCCGAGACTAGTCAGGCTTGGTGCACTCGGTGTAAATTCGAATCACTACGTCGGACGTAGCTAAGCCCGACGTTAGAGTTAAGCCCTACTTTTTTACGCCCAGCTGGTGCACTCCACTACTGGCCTCCTATTGGTTGAGGGATTTTGACAGGATTGTTGCACAAAAGTTTCGAGCGCGCACAGAATAAATCTGAGAGCAGAAAAAATCTGTAAGCAGCAATATATCTGAGTGTAAGCGTACAGTTTGAGCAGAAGCAGAGCAAATCTAAGTGCAAGCAGGCACTATTTGAGTGCGAGGACAGGGTTTGAGGGAAATAAATACATAAAGTATGCTCTCAAATTTAAATACCACGCTCTTGAATAAAGATAGGGAATAACCCCCATAGGTGTGTTCCATCAGTAGTCGCCATCGTGGAAAAGCAACCCCGATATTGACTCTGGTTTGAATTCTCCTAGTTTCCACTTTGTTTTTGTTCCTAATTTGCTCTGTTACATTATTTCTTTTGCCACCAGTAGATGATGTTGAACCTAACTCTGCCATGGTGAAAGTGGCCGCCTGTTGCTGGCGAGTCATTGAAGTACTGCTGCAATGCACGCCCAATGACGGCACGCCCAATGAGGGCACGAGATACATTTGTGCATGCACGAGATGGAAGGCTGACAGACAGGGCGGCAATCCAATCCGTTTAGCCGGCCCGGCTAAACGGATTGGATTGCCGCCCTGTCTGTCCTACTTTTTACAGTATTACGGCTTCCACAGATGACATTTTTTTTATTTCATTCATTTCATAAGTCAAAGCACTTAAGATATTCATTGCTATCGGGATGTTAAGAGCATTCCATGTAATATAACAAAAAGTGTATCTCGAGCCGGTTTCTCAAACTTACCTACCCCACCTTTAAATCTAATTGATATCATCAGTTTGGAAACAAAACAAAGGAATGAACTCTCATAACAAGATAAGAGGGTATTCAATCATTAGTGAAATACTTTATCAGTGAGAACATTTCATTTTTAAACACCAGCTAAAGACATCTTTTTAGATGAGCTGTTTATTAGCAATCCCTCAAAGCACTTTGAGCTGCATGTGTTGTATGAAAAGTGCTATATACATTTTATTTTAATAATTTATTATTATTATTATTGCAAATTCTATTTCATTTCAAGTGCTTTTGGGGAATTATTACATTAATAAGTAGAACAGGATGTGCCTTGGCGTCACTGTCTTCCACCCACCAACGCTCTGAGAGACGGACAGCTGAATGGAGGGATTGATGAGGAGACAGCGGCTGGCGTCTTACCTGCAGTGAGTCGGTGGTGTGGGAGCTCTGCTGGCCGGCCTTCCCGTACCCCTGACCATGAGCTGTCAGCAGCCGGCCCGTCAGATCTACCGCGGCCCGCCAGTTCTTGCTGCTCTGCAGGGGGAGAAGAGACACACTGGATCTGAGACACACACCATGACTGACGGATGGAAGCACAGAGGAAGACCTGCGGCTATATCCACGGGGTTCCAGCTATCATAATCACAAACACACTCAGTAGGACGCATCTCTAACTAACAAGGTATCACTCAGGGAAAAAGAACAGCTTGTTTCAAGAATTCAAATGCATCAATCGGACACATTTTTTCACAGAAGGACGAATGTTTCAACAACTTGTAAGCAAAGGATAATTCTTGTTTATCACACCTGGGTAAAATGTAGTATTCATAATTACGCATATCAACTAAATTGACAGATACTTGATCTTTATTTATACTTCATATTTGAATCAGAGCTTTTTTATGTCAAATCCCAGATGGGAAAACTACAACATGGAACATATTTGAACAGAGGGAATTCTCAGTGGAAGAGTTATGCAATTAGGAAAAAGCAGGAAATCCTAAAAGACAATGTAAAAAAAAAAAAAAAAAAATGCAAGTTTACAGCGGATAATTTAGATACGAAAATAAAGGGATGTTTCATCATCTTACTAATTATTATATGTGATCTAACAATGTGACAGCTATTACTGCCAAACAAAAGTCCCTACGTATGAAATGAAGCTGTTGGAAGAGAGTGTTTCCACCTATGTGTGGAACTGCCAGCCATCGAGACGGGAGGACAACACACACACACACACACACACACACACACACACACACACACACACACACACACACACACACACACACACACACACACACACACACACACACACACACACACCACACACACACACACACACACCACACACACACACACACACACACACACACACACACACACACACACACACACACACACACACACACACACACACACCACACACACACACACACACACACACACACACACACACACACACACACACACACACACACACACACACACACACACACACACACACCCCACACACACCACACACACACACACACACACACACACACACACACCTCGATATTAGCAGCATCTGCTTCCACAGGAGGTGGTACAATAGGTAAGGGGGGGACAGAGGTGGGGAGGTAGAGTCACCCCACCCCATCAACACACATGACAAGGTCGGCTTGCCGATTGGGTCCTAAGTGCTGCGCCATTCATCACAGCCAGGGAGCTAATTAGGGGAGAGAGGAAGAGAGGAAGAGAGAGAGCTACTTCCTCTCTAGTCTTCTTTATCACAAAACTCATCAGCCCTTTTCCTCTTGTAGCTGTCCTCTCTCCCCCATTCATCTTCCCTCCTTCCCTTCCTCCTTTTTTTTCTTGCCTGCTTCTCTCTGCTTCAGAATTCTGCCTACTTTTCCTCCCTTCCATCTTCCTCCTCTCCCTCTGACCCTCATTTATGCCTTCTTTTCTTCCTGCTGTCATGGCTTCCTCCCCTATAGCTCCTTCCTCATTCCTCCCCTCTGCCAGTAGCAGCGCTGCCTCTGAATCTTCATTAGGGAGGGAAATGAAGCTGAAAACGAGGAGGCAGCCGGGATGGATACACACACACACACACACACACACACACACACACACACACACACACACACACACACACACACACACACACACACACCACACACACACACACACACACACACACACACACACACACACCACACACACACACACACACACACACACACACACACACACACACACACACACACACACACACACACACACACACACACACACACACACACACACACACACACACACACACAAGAAGAATGGTGTGCTAGCTGTTCATCTGAATATCTGTGTGAGATTTGGATTGGACGCGAAGAGGCAAAGTGAGAACTGTTGAGATAGGACACAAACGGATAAGGAGTTTCAAACGGCAGACAGGCAGGATATGGATGGATACAAAATCTGGCCAACATGTAGCGAAAAAGCCCATAAGTCAAAGTTGGACATAGTGGAAGGAAGAAGAAAAAAGGAAGAAGAAAAAAAGAAGCAGAAACTCTGGCCGAAAAGAGTTGGATGGAGAAAAAGAGAGCAGTGGGTGGCAGAGTGGAGAGCAGAGGATGAGTAGACGAGAGCTGAGGGCCAAGGGAACTGCAGAGAGGCACCACAAGGGGCCAAAGGGAAAAAAACACCAGAAAGTTGGAAAAGTGAACTTTAGCTCAGGCCTTATGCCTAACGATGCAGCATGCCGCTACGCATAGCTTTATGGTCTGATATTATCTTACACCAGCCTATAATTTTAGGTCTTGAACCATACCGATCTTAACCTAGCATTACAGGCATACAGAAATACAGGAGCTGTAATTAGAGTAGACAGCGGGCGGTCTCTGTGTTTTGAGAGGCGATCTGCCGTTACCAGAGGGCCACAGGGTCAGTCTCCATTAAAGATGGTATGTGATCGTGAGCAACCTTGAGACAGATAATGACGGATGTCTCTGCTTCTCGGTCATCTCTTATAGTTGAACCTGAGCTCTGACCCCCTGATGAACAAAGTGCCAGAACATTTAGAAAGTGAGCTGTGTTCAACATGTTAATCATAAGAATAATCAGATGTATCGGATATTTTTTTTAATTAGTGGAAATTTCGTCAAATAGCGTTCTTCCATAGACCTGGCGTAGCATGCTTTAGCCATTGTGCCGTTATCACATGAGTTTCTACAACAGGGCATTCCCAAACTGAGCCACACTTTGCTTGTCCTTCTTTTTAGAAGGGCCAATCGGGACCAATGCGTTTCAATCTCCTCCCTCAAAATAAGCAATGTCTAGCACCGATTCGCTCAGCACGTGATGTTAGGGTGATGCCTATAGAGAATACATGCACCATTTCTCTTGATGAAAGACTTAAAACCTAATGTCTCTGGTTAAGAGTGAAATGTAACTTCCATTAGCATTCCAACATGTGACATTACAATGACACCGCTAACATGCTGATATTTAGCAAGTAATGTGTTTGGTAAAAAGTTGTAACTGCTGATGTCACCAGAGATGAACATTAATTCACCCTGAGGTAGACATAAATGTGGTATACCCAATGACAATACAAGAGGAGGTCAGCGGAACACCATTTAGAGCCATTTATGTCTGTGCAATCTTGCATATGGTGGACAACTGTTTTTAACGGTGTTAGAAGCAAATGTGATCACTAAAGACATTAGGCTTCATCATCTAGTGAGCATAGATATCTGTCCCAAACTTCATGCCAATTCATCCATTAATTGTTTAGACATTTCAGTCCAAACCAAGCTGGTGGACCGACCCGCTCAGCATAACTATACCTACAGCATGGCTAAAAAACGATTTGTCATTGAAGAGACGACGGAGTGCTTTATGAAAGGCTGTCAAGAAGGCCATCATGCATACAAACCACGCTGTCACTCCCCAGGTTTGAATGATTTCAATTAACACATAACACTAACACTATCAATATAGAAAAACAATAGGCTGATGGTGATTAATAATTTAGCTCAGCTCAAATGACTCTGCAATAAGGCATAATCAGATCCCCCCCAAATCAAATGAGGAGGCATTACCATAGTGATTTATTGCCAGTGATATCAAATAAGGAATTCAATTTAAAGGCTTGGTGAAAGAAGTGTGTGTTGGGTATGGGTAGGCGTGGCTCTAGCACGATAGCGGGAAAGGGCCATTTTCTTGTTTGTGGCTGCTTGTTTTTGTGGACGGTAGAAAATATACCTGCCTTTGTTCCAAACAAAACAAAGACGGCAAACAAAAGAAGGAAGATAGGAGAGAATAGAGGGTAAATGTCAGATATGACCCTCCAGAGTGACAATGTGGTACTCAAGATGGGAAAGGTAAGTGCTTACACTTTGAGTAAGATATTGACAGATGACAAGTAAGGATATTCACCAAAATGTAAAGTGAGCACATGCATAAATAACATTTACAGAAAACCACTTATTGATTGGTATTGAGAAATATCTTCAGAACTTAACTTCAGAAGTAACACGATGCTTCACACACTATATACGCACACCCATTCGGACAAATGTGCACACACACCATCCTCTATCTCTTGTTAACACACACACAAACGCTTATTCATAATTAGTCTCGTCGCAAGTTTAAAAGGGGTGAGGCTTCTAAAATGTGTTGACGATCATAAGTTCAGCGCGCCTTTCCTTTGGCGAGTGAAAGAAAAAAACCTGCATAACAAAGCTTGATGAACAAACGAACGCCCACTTGTTCTCTCTCAAAGACCCGAAGCCTCCAGGCTAAACAGACTTAAAAAGGCTTCCTCACTCCAGCTTTGGTTAACACCCGTGCTACTTTAATTAAGACCCGGCATTTTGGATTACACAGAGGGTGTGGGAAAAATACATTTGTAGTATGCCATGAGTGCATGCCAGTCTTTGCAACAGTGGCTAACTTTACTTTGATGCCTCTTTAGTTGGACTACAGACTCTTGAACCAGGGGACAGAACATGCCCTCGAGCTGGAGGACGGCCTGTTTCCTACTGTACTGATATGTACTTCACATAGCAGCCATTTTGTCTCCCAAAGGCAATCTCTGGGTTCTTCAAACGGTATCACCGAGAGACGCCAAGACACAAACTGGCATTATATATTGTGAAGACACCGTACTAGCTCATGGCTTGTAAGATAACTCTACATAACACTCCCAAAGATGGAATCAACACAGCCTCCAAGTTCTAAGTGATGCTCCTCTGGGTAATATTAACCACTGATTGACTAGTGGGCTACTGGATAACTTTTGATGGTTTGGTTGTCAACAATAACAGAATGTTCCACTTTCCTTTTCCTCTGAGAGTGGTTCTGAAGTGTTAAGGAGAACTTCTGTCTCAGGCCTGATTCACATCAAAGACTCACAAAGTACAATGCTTCCCAATATTGCAAGACCTGAAGTTGACGCCGCCTTCATGAGGTCACTGATTGGCCATCAGTTTGTACTGATATGTAGTATTGTGCTGTAAATATACTTGTAAATACTGTAATTACATAAGTAATTGTTGTGGTCTGGAAACCTACTGATGTTACTATGGGGAGGATACATCAGACAATTCAAAAAGGTAGAAATGTTAAAGGTCCCATGTCATGCTTTTCCGGTTATTACCCGTCCCCTTGTGTGTTATGAAGGTTTTTATGCATGTAAACAGCCTGCAGAGTCAAAACCCCTCAAAGTACACCCTGTAGCGAGTAAAACTCTAACACAGAGTTTTCATGTTTACTTCCTGGGTATCGCTACGTAGGGATACCCAGTAGCCACGCCCAGCGCTATGGCCGCACCCTCTGCCAGCCTTTCACGAAACAAACCTTTCAGCGAATCATGCCGGATATGTACAGCGTAGGGCACTGAAGAACGATGCTGTTCCTACTTTGTTTGGACCAGCGGGAGATTCGGGTACACAACAAAAGGCTTTCGACACTGTCAATCACCCCATTCTGATTGACAAGCTAAAAGCAATTGGTTTTGATAAACTATCAGTGAGCTGGATGCAATCCTACCTGGAGGGGAGAGAACAGATGGTGGAGGTAAACGGTACTCTGTCGCCCCCCCTCCCAGTGAGCTGTGGTGTTCCACAAGGAAGCATATTAGGTCCGTTACTGTTCCTAATTTATGTAAATGACATGTCATCAGCATGTGACTGCAACTTGTTCCTGTTCGCGGACGACTCAGCCCTGCTGGTCTCTGACAGGAACAGGTTGCAGGTTGAAAAAACCCTCAGCTCCGAGCTCGGCAGAATCTGCACCTGGCTCGCCGATAATAAATTATCATTACACCTGGGTAAAACAGAGTCCATTCTCTTCGGTTCGAAACATAACCTCAGCAAATCCGACGACTTCTCAGTTGCAGTGGGCGACATTATTGTCACAAGTAAGAAGGAAATTACATACCTAGGATCTATTCTTGAGGCAAACCTCTCCTGTGACAAAATGGCATCCAATGTAATAAAAAAAGTCAATCAAAGAACTAGATTCCTATACCGGATCTCCTCTCTGGTAAACAAAAACACCCTGAAAACTCTGGCAGGAGCACTCATTCAAGGGTACTATGACTATGCTTGCACGTCATGGTACCATAGCACCTCCAAGGCGCTAAAAATAAAACTTCAAACCTCGCAAAATAAACTGGTCAGAGTCAGACTACTGCTTGACCTTTCATCTAGAACCCACCTCACCTCTGCCCACTTTGACAACCTAGGATGGCTTAGAGTAGACGACAGAGTACAGCTACTTGCAATGGGCCTGGTCTACAAGATCCACTACACCTCTATGGTACCCATGTACATGTCAAAATTCTTCCCAAAGGTCAAGGAATACCATGATCATAACACCAGAGGGAGCTCCACAAATCATGTGAAACCCAGATTTGGCACAAAAAAGGACTTGGTATGTCTTAAATGTCCGGTTAGGATGTATTAGAACGAAATCTAAAATGAAAATTGTAAACAAGCAATCTGTATGTAAAAAAACCACCTGTATGTAAATTGTAAATAAGCCATCTGTATGTCAAATATGTCTTATATGTCTTAAATGACATGATGAATTGGAAATGGGGGACCCTGATGTAAACAAGACGAAAGTCTTTCTCTGGTCTGCATCCCCTTAACAATTGTATGTTTTGAGCTGTACTGTACTGTACCCAATATACAAGCTGTTAATAAACTTTTCAATCAATCAATCAATCAACCTGTAAGAATTCATTGTTGTTTGTGTATTTATGATGTTTAAAACAAACAAGGTATCTACCACGACTGTTTAAATGGGTAAACGTTTTTCGGACTGCTAAGTTGGGATCGCGGAGAAATGCTCTCCGCAGACCCATTCTCACTGCGTTATAAACCTTTTTCTTACTCAATATCAAGCCACACTTATTGTTTTTACTTCGGCTGCGAGTGTTTGTGTGTGCTCAGGATCAGTCTCGCTCGTTCTTGCTGTATTTGTTTCGCCGACACGGAAGCCCTGTCTGCTCCTCACAGCAGCTCCTCACGAGCAGCTGCACGTCGCTTGACCAATCAGAGCACACTGGGCTCACAGGGAGAGGGGGGCAGGAGCTCGAACAAGCCGTTTAGGACAGAGAGAGAATACCGGTGAATACACATACTTTACAGAGATGCTGTATGAGAAACCAATGTGAGTTTGGAAAATTGCACAATATAAATCTATTCTAGTAGACCTCAACAATGGAATTATGATCAGTAGAAATGGCCATGACATGGGACCTTTAAGAACTAATCAGAACAGCCACAAAACCTGGATACAGGAGTAACAGGTACCAATCGTCCAAATAAGGATAATGACACAAAGAAATCCTATAATTTATTTTCAAGTGTGGGTAAACTAAACCAAAAGGAACAATTACACCTCACACAGGACCAGTGTGATAATACAGTATTGTCTTATTTGCTGACGCTAATATGGACATTATTACACTCACTTTGTACTCTGAACCTGGTAGGGTAAAGTCTGTTTAATGTCTGGTCAGAATGATTGGGACATTACAGATCTCACATAAAGCTCCTCTGGGTAATGTCTAGATACTTCTTAGGCTCACAGTGCTTCAGTAATATTCAGAAGATCACCGAAAAGAGTAGGATTCATGTATTCATGAATGTGTGAACAGAACCTCATGGTAATCTAACCAATAATACTGATTACGAAATATTTCAGGCCGAACCAAAGTAGTGGACAGTGGTCGTGTCCTTGTGGAACCCAAGCAGGGGAGGACTGGCCATCTGTAGAATCTGGAGAACCACAGAACGGCCCTTTAGAAAACAATTGTTTAACGTCATCATTTAAGTTGCGCTGACGGCCGACCGGGGGGCGACAGCGGCCGCTAATGCAGTGTGGTTCTTATCTGTCAAAATCACACACGAAGAAGAAAAAAGACCGGCCACACGAAGAGAAGGGATTAGACGCTGCGGCAGACTGAGAATGAAAAAACATGGATAAAAATCAAAGAAAACGAAAAGAAAAAGGTGGGGCCGAGAAGGCAAGAGAAAAAAAGGTGAAGTCACTCGCAGGTGAAGCATATATATGTCACAAATTGACAGATATTTTTGGCAGCAGCGCTGCTACAAGCTCTATCATCAGCAGCTTAGAACAAGTGCAAGATGATGAAGAGAATGATGAGGGCGCGAGTTCAGATATACAGCCAGCCTCCTGGGTTTATGATGAGGGACAGAGAGTTGAGCTGTTGGAAGAACCAGCTCAACTGGCACATACAAGTGCAGGGCAAGAGCAAGAGAATTATCCCTTGAACTCAGTGGCGTTTTCTCCTGGAGGCCAATGGAAGCCAGGCTTCCCCTGTTTTTTTGGATTGTAATAAATAAATAAAAACACTTTGTTTAGTTTCGGTAATTATTCTGTGCTTTGTGTTGCTGGCCCGTCTCTCCCTCATTCTCATTGAGTATTTTACAAAGAGTGAAACAGCGCCCCTCTAGATGTTATGGTGAAACAGTAGATTGCACTCTCTGTTGCGAGAGGAGCCTAGCCGAAATTGGCTTCCCTTGGTGAAAAAAAAGGAGGGATTGACCAATCAGTTGAGGCTCACGTCATGCCCCTGCCAACCTGTGATTGGTCAGGGCCATGCCAAGACCAATCCAGAGGCGGCTGGCTTCCCTTGCCTCACAATCCAATAAAATCGCATCAACTTCAGTTTGTACTGTAATACAAACTATAATATACTTTCTAGGGCATCACCGCCCAAGCAACTGAAGCAAGTGCAATTATGGAGGGTGGAGATTTGAAGTATTTCATCAAAAAATAATTGTACTAAACTTCTGCTACAGCAGCAACTAAAAATTAAATCTGATGACAGGCCAATGCCCAAACTGGAGCTGTGTACAGAGAGGAAAAAAGGAGCGAATCGGACGTAAAACTTTAAATAAAAAACAGCGGATTTCTAACATTTGACATTTCATGTGGCCGGACTGGGTCAGTTTCCAGGGCTGAATTTTTGTCCCAGTCCGCCCCTGAACCCAAGTGACATACTGTTGTGTGCCACAAGCCAATAAAACAGCAGTGTAAAACAAAAGTGCCATACCATCAGCCCCTTTTAGATCTCAGTGTCACTGCAAAAGCATTGTTATGGTCGCCAATAGAAATGATGTCAGGAAGTACAAAAACAAGACCCAAGTTGTGATAAACTGAATTGATCCTTTATGCTGGCAGACCAACAGGCTGAACACTCTCTGTACTTTTACAATAGGCCTGAGCGTATAGCTGCTGCCAACATAAACAGAGCAAGGTGAAAACAACTAGCGCTACGGTTTAAACATGCCCTTCGGCGCTACAAAAGCTGACGGTGCATTACCCAGGCCCCGGCTTGCAAGTGTAACTGGTGGCGGAAATGACAGCTATGTAAAAAGGTTACGATAATGACAAGTAAAGGTTACAGCAATGATATCAAAGTGCGATGCAGCAGCTGGGTCGTTGCGGTGATTATGGGGGTGTGTCTGTCTGACCCAGCCAAGGTGTCTCTCTTCCTCTTCCTCTTTCTCTCTCACACACACACACACACACACACACATATATGCTGGCCCCTGGCCCAGACGGCATCACACTGTGGGAGGGAAGAGAGGTTAGAGTCTCTGGTGGATAGTGCAGGGGGGGGGGGAGAAAGAGATGAAGGAGAAGGAGGAAAGAGGAGGGGGGCTGATTGCTAATGAGAAAGACAGATGAGGGTAGCTCAGGGTGCTGCTGAGCCAGAGACTAGCCCACTGCTGACCACACCACAGAGGTCACTGGGAAGACAAAGGGAGAAGTAGAGGGGGGGCCAGGACAGCATACCCAAACTTAGATGTATCAAATCCAAATAACCAACATTTTTAAAACCGGCGGAAAACTTATAGAACAGTGTAGCTATAAAAAAATGTGCTTCCATAGTTGAAAAAGAGCCAATTGGATTATCAAATGATATAGAAAATGTGTAGAATTAGAGATTGGATTTTCTCATTTTAAGCTAATTATATTGAGGCGTTTCAGGCAGGGGGAGTGTGTGGGAGAGAAATTCCCTCTGGAGGGAACTCTGGGATTTTAGCCTTTCAAGACCATTACAAACAAACCTATAGACATTCACTACAAGAAAGGGAATACCCAAAAAGCAAAACAGGTCCCCTTTAAGATATAGAACATATCAAAGTTACATTTTAGGTTTATCCAGATGCTTCTCAGCAGCCTATTGCTACAGTGTCCCCCGAGCATATGAAGTTTTAGACTACATGAAAATTCAGCAGAAAGACATTTTGAATGTGCATGTCAGAGTGTGTACCACCAGAGCAGCTCTCCTACCGAGACTGAGTGATGATAGGAGAGAGATACATACAAAGAGAGAAGTAGGACATGCAGAGTCTTAGGTCTCTTGTGGGTTGAGTGAAGTCAGTGTGTACTCAGTGCACATGTGTGTGTATGATCAGAGTGTGTGGTGGCAGTGGGTGCAGTCACACTCTGGCTCTGCAGCATGACTCATACCAGCTCATAGGAACACACACACACACACACACACACACACACACACACACCCACACACACACACACACACACACACACACACACACAACACACACACACACACAACACACACACACACACACACCACACACACACACACACACACACACACACAACACACACACACACACACACACACACACACACACACACACACACACACACACACACACACACACACACACACACACACACACACACACACACACACACACACACACACACACACACACACACACACACACACACACACACACACACACACACACACCCACACACACACACACACACACACACACACACACACACACACACACACACACACACACACACACTATGTGATTGATCAGCTGCCATGGCAACATAAAGCTGCACCAGGCTACACTTTTAATGGCAACATGTTTACTAAAATGTCCTCCGTGTGTGTGAGAGCGTGTGTGTGCTCGTCAACATCCCCATTTTCTCAATTTCAACTTCCCCTCCCAGCTTAGTGATGTACATCACCTACGACAGCTTTGATCTATGAGTTTATTTGATCTTAGAAGTTTCATAATTTATTGGTAAGTAAATCATATGAATGCAAGTAGATGGTAGTAGAAGGAGGCTGCAGATGGTGTCTGATTCATTCATCAGTGGGAGTGACTCAGTCAATGACTATTATGTCAGCAAAGCCGTCACAGAGAGGGCTGCTGTGATGGAGACCAGGCAGAGATCCTTATTAGGGAGCGGGATGTGTTGGCTCCACTCTGGGTGATGCAGGGCATGGAGAGGCTGTCCTTCAGCTGGAGGCCCTGGGTTCAAGTCACCAGCTGTATCGAAGTGGTTTTGAAAAAGATACTGAACCTCAAGTAGCAGCTACAGAGCTGGTCTGACCTTTGGACTTACAGTAAAAAAGAGGTGATGCCCAATGACATAACATGCTCTTTTGCAATTTGACGCATGAAATGGAATATATCATAGTGGCTTTATATTCATCAAGGCAAGATCTAAGCCTTTTAAAAGCATTTGTAATGATATTAGGAATGAACCATAAGATCATGGGTATCACTGATGGGAGTGAGAATACCAATACATCTTTTGGTATTTGTTTTATTTAGTATTTATGACAAACAGTGCTTTTTCGCCAGTAGCTACTAGGATATGTTAAAAATGGTCATTCTTAAATGCTACCCTTGAATGCATCGGCATCAGTGCGGAAAACACAATTTTTAATATGACTAAGCCACTGCAACTGCAAGCAGTTGTCTTGGTTCAAGGCAAACAAGAATAAAAAGACGCCAACTAGACGAGAACATGTATGGTTGCATATATAGTGAATGCTTAAGGGATACTGACCACAGCAAGACCTACAGTCTATGGGAACAAACTGCACATTTCCACTTGGAGCTGTAGGAATGGCAGATAGTTGCTGTTGCCAAGAACCCTTGAGCAAATGTCAAAAGATCAAGCATCAACTGAATCCTTTGTCTATCATTAATTATTTGACTTACTAAATCTACAACAACAATACAATTCTATAAATATTTCTTTTATTTGACTAAATTGATGTATTGTCTTTGAGCAAGGGCTGATTTTCAAGTTGTCTAGTGATGCAGACAAGGCTAACATGAATGTTAATATACTACAAATGGCTAAGATGTTGACCAAGAAGAAAAATGGTGTGTGTGTCGGTATGCATATGTGAGTGTGTGTGTCCTCTCCTGTTCCACATGTCTCACACACACAACTTCTCTTTTCTCTCTCTGCTTGTCATTCCTTGACATCTCTTCTGTAAGCCTACCTCACCTCTCTGGCTCACTTTCCCTTGCCTCTTGCTCCAGGGAGCCACCCACACCAATTGGCAGACAGCGTATGATCCTCTCTCACACACACACACACACACACAATCTCCTACACCATATAGTGCAGTTGACTGCGAGCTGAAAGTACCATCTTGTGTGTGTGTATATATACACCGAGTCCAGAAGGCCCTTGAAATATGCACAGCAGTCCCATGCATAATACATGGGCACAGCAGGAGAAAAGAACTTGTGAGCCGAGTGGATCTCCACCTCTCCATCTCCCCCCTCCACCCATCCTCCTCTCGCCACCCCACTGTCTGCTGCTGCTGCTGTGCATATGTTTTAAATAACAGCCGTCTCTCAGGGTCATTTGTGGGTCAGAAATGATGATGGAGGGAACGCATGAGGGCAGGAGAGATAGATGGATGGCTACAGGAGAGGGAATGAGGCGAGACTGCACGGTCACAAAGAAAGACAGGCGTTTTTATGCATAGCAGAACTACGTGATAAGAAGAGAAAGGAGAGCAATGATTCAGTGTTTTCCCTGCGCCGAGGCCTGACCGCCCAGCAGTGACAGGACATGCTGACTGTCAGAAGGTCAGACAGGCTGCAGGAACCACAGCATGCTTAGCTGTGCTAACCTACCAGGGGTTTTGTCATTTAACTCCAGAAAGTGAGGTGATCTGCCCAGGAAGCAACTGCTGCACGGCACACATAACTTAAGACCCTTATTAAGTTTGACAATCTGCTTTGGTGTCTCCTTTTTCTTTTCTTTCGGTCTTTGTCTTCCCCTCCTGCCTCGATTGGACTCCTTTGTTTACTTCTGTAACATAGTGACGTAACACTCGCTCTTCTATTGGCAAGCATTCCAACACATTATAGGTGATAGGCTAACAGGCAGGACATATGTAAGCGGTTGACAAATCAGAGCAGACTGGGCTCTGGTTTCAGACAGAGGGTGAAAAGAGGTGCTGCAGCACAGGCAGTGTGAGAAAAACAGAGCTTTTTGAACATTAAAGCATGGAGACATGTCCCAGTAGAGGCAACAAATACAAATGTGCCTCTTTAAAACAAACCATCTGCATCATTATTACGCATGTCCCAATTAAGTAGTTTTTGCCCCGATTCTGAACCAAGTTTTTAATATGCTGTATGTCTGCAGATACAGTCTGATCCCATTCTGATTAAATATGTATCTGACACATTGAAATAACAGCTGCAGCCTACTTCATCTGATGCACATTATTCACAAATAACTTGATCCAAATAATGAAGGGCATGCTTAAAGCAGGGGTGGGGAACCTTTTTCCTCTCAAGAGCCATTTACATTTTTTCAACATCCTTATAAATGATTGATCTCTGCTTAAAAATACTAAAATCACAGCCCATTCATTTCGCCTTCCTTTCATGCTGTGCAAAGAAAAAGCAACTTCTTAATCCAGATATCTCACCATGACTCACGCATGCACGTGCACGGTTGTGGCATGACCACCCAAACAGAAAGATATGGACATGTGTGTGCAAATGTATTTAGTTTCCTATCCATGTGAACATATGCCATACATCTTTGCATACATTCACAGTAAATATGTATTCAGTATGATAGCTGTCTAACAGAAGTTAAATTCATTTCTCACTTATTCTGACAATGTACTTAACCCCAAATAAAAGAACACAATAAAAAGAGTTGTTAAATAATAGTGAAGTCACGTTGTAATAACAATAACTCATCTCTCTCTCGTTTTATTTTTCAGCTTTGCCAAAAGCCACTGTGTCAAGTGTCCTTCCTGAGTTGCCGTCCGGAGTTGTCCAATATGGCGGACCATCTCGCACATGCGCAGTACAGATCGGGCAGGGGGACGGATCGGGTAGTGACAGCGTGTACGCAAATTGACGTGCTTGATGTGAACGAGCATTTTGGTTAAAGTTGCGCATGCGCTATGAGCGCACATACGGGTACTTCTCAGGCATGCTGGGTAATCTGTGACGTTTCACCCTCTCAAAAGTTGGGCCATTTTATCATCATGCGCTAATGAGCAGCTCTCATAGGAATGAATGAGGCCCCGCCTCCCACGCTGTATCCAGTTCTTATTATACATCCATGGTGCTCTCCGGCAGAACTGCACCCCTGTCAGACGAGACATATACTACGTGATGACACGTTAGGCTCGTGTTGTGTTCAAGGACCCTGACCTGGGCCAGGAAAAACAGGCACTCGCTTGTTTAATTCTTTTGCGGTCTAGATTTCTTTAATTCTTTTCTTTTTTGAGTGTGTTTATAAATTACCTCGAGGGCCGTACCAAATGGTCTCGCGGTCCGTATACGGCCCGGAGGCCGGAGGTTCCCCACCCCTGCTTTAAGGTATGAATGGAAGAATTTGTCTCCTGGAATCAGCTACAGAGAAGATCACTGTTTTTAACCAGCCATCAACTTACTCACAATTGATGTTATTTAACAACAGCTATTATGACAAGACACAAGATATGTTGGTCATTTTAACCGCTGAAATTGGTGGTATGCGCAGTCTAAAATGAAAAAACTGCTTACATAATGTTTTTATAGTGATCTTTGCTAATGAGAAAGAGTGAGGAGAAATAACAGCTTCATTACCATCAGAATTTAGTATATTTTGCTACTCCAATCACCGGTGCAACTAAATCAATTTTCCCATTCACACACACTCATTTCCACTGTTTGGCTCCACACCCTGGCTGCAACACTAACAGGCTGAGGTAGACACAACACAGCAGAGTTCTGCTTGCTCTGGACAACTCTAATTGTTATTATTTCATCAATACATCTTATCTAGCATTATGAGAAATACTATATTTTTCATAGCCTCTGCCAGGTACACTGCAGTCCAATGCACCTGCACAGTAGCAAATGCACACTTAACTCCTATAGCATAGCATATAATTGCATGTTTTACCCTAACATTTACTGTAAGTGTACATACTCCTCCTCTGTGATATTGACTATAAATATATTAGCACAATAAATAAAAAAGTGTGTATCCCGGTAGGAAAATAATAACTATAAAAGCACCTTCATTCTGGCCCAGTGAAATCATATTAACAGTCCTCATCATCAGATGAAGATAACTCAGTTGATGGAACTGTAGATGTTGTGAATAATGAAAACTAGGCAAAACTTATCTGCTGATGCAGACTGTGTGATACATTTTTCAAATCTGGCACAGGATCATACGCGAACCTTGAGGGGAGATTGTTTTATCAACAACAGTTTCAGGGTCAGGAGTGAACGGTCAAGCTAAGAGGTTGTTCCAACTGCATGCTTATTATGCAAAGACATCAATTATCACAAATGACCACCAAAGCTAAAATAATGATGACTATACTGCAACAGTAGAGGCACTGGCACAAAGTGGATGATGCTCTGAACCTGCGAAAAGAACAGGAACAAACGGGTCACAGAAAGGAAGAAGAGCAGGTGACTTACGATGAGACGTTTGAGGCCCGTGAAGGACTGCTCCACAGAGTTGGCGGTGAGGACCTGACGCTTCATTGCCGCCGCTTCTCCCAGGAAACGAAGCATTAAGTCTTTAACAGCATCGCCCTGCAGCAAAACACAGACACATGCATTTAACATCATGAAATAGCACATAATAGAAGTGCATATGCCTTAGTCATGTCATGCTAAAAGAACCTGAAAATGACATGCAGGATTTAAAATATCAGTACTTTTTGAATCAACAATAAAGCCGATTGGGGCAATTTTCTTTTAATAAACTTAATCTGGACATCCTTAGTTCTGGATTTAAAAACAATCAGTTAAAAATATATTCTGCCCAAATAGGAAAGAAAAGAAAACAGGTTCAGAATACTCTTTAATCCAGCTTTAGAGTGGATCTAATTTGTTTGCTGAAAATGGGCTTTTAGTAGGCATAAACACCAAGATGATGGAAAAAAGAAATCCTTGATTTGTATTCATTTATTCAGGCAGGCATTCAAACACACTGAGGAGGATAATGAACACAATCTAAGCTGGGAGGTGGACGTACACCATCACATTTAATTGAATAAATAAGTGAATTGATGTTTCATCACTCAAGAGTTGTTATTACAAATACATGTTACTGTTGAAGGAGCTCAGAGGGAGTTTATGAGGGAAAAAAACATGACATGGTGACACAATAGCCAATGAAGAGTGTGTGTACGACTGCTTGTTGATGAGTGGCAAGTGTCCACACGCTGCCTGTTGTGCCAGAGCATCATTTGAGAAATGTGTTAAACCAAATGGATGATCATGGTGGAGCCCAAGCCTTGATAAATGCCTTACCTTTAACATTAGAAGATTTTAAACATGTAGCTACAATCTTTACACAAATGACCGTGTCACTACTATTGTCATGTCCTAGCTGCTTTTCATGAAGAATGTGATAAGAGCGTTGTGCTGAAATATAATACTGCTAGAGCTGAAGCAATTTATCGATTGATGTATCGTCACAATCGTTACACCAGCAACCATTTTCTCTTCTCAAGTGTTTTGCTGCTTTTCTGTGTTCATAAATATTAGAATGAAATTGTTCTTAATGGTTGTTTGGAGCAGACACGGCATGTAAAAGTGTCTCAAAACTTGTGAGGGTATTTTTATTTAACTGTTTTTTACCTGACTTTAAGTCCCTAGTATAGAACAAGCTTCAAAAACACTATCTGACATTTCCCATGATGCAGACAGATATAGCCAGGCATATATGGGCTACTACTATCATATTGAGTTTGTATGAAATTATGTTTTTGTTAAACGAATGTTTAATATGCATGATAAATAATTGTTTTGCGACAAGCCTGAACCTGAGCTGTTTGATGTTGTTATACTGTGCCATCAACTCAAGCTAGCCATTTTTCAGTAGCTACTTTCACCAGCATGTAGCAATACTTTAGGAAAGTAAATATGCACATGCTTCTCAAACCTCAGTGTTAAAGCCCTGGTTAACAGCCTATATAACAGCTCTCAAAACTTTCCAAAGAAATATGTTGTCTGAAGTCTCACCTGAAGGTTGTCAAACTTGAGTCCGGGCATAGTGAGTCTGGTGGTCTCTACATAGGCAGGGCTGTACTGCTGGGTGGCCACAGAGATCAGCAACTTCCTGGTCTCCTCAGATGGCAGCCAGGAATCATGGCGCCGGTCCACCTCACTCAGGCTCAGCGCTGTCGCAAATGGGTCATCACTGCCCGAAAACACAGCCTGGAGCGTGTTGAAGGGCTGCGGCTGAGGGGCTGGGGCAGGGGCTTGAGCTGGGGCTTCTTGGGATGGAGGAGGTTGCGCCTTGGTGGTGGATTCAGATGGGGCAAACACTGAACTAGGAGTGGGAGCACCAGAGTCCAGAGCTCCACCGGGGTTGGAGATGGAGGAGGAGGTGGAGGAGAGCTGGCGCTCAGGGGTGGGGGCTATGGACGCTGGGGTGGCACCAGGAGGGATGTCAGCATTTGGGTTTGAAACAGAGATGAAGGAGGAGGGGACAGTGAAGGAATCAAAGAAATCTGAGGCTGGGTTGACATGTCCGTTATCATTGAAGAACTTACTGAGGCTGGGGCTGGGCTGGCACACGAGGGGGGCCATCAGCTTGCTGGGGGTCACTGCCTCACTGGTTTCTACACCGCTCCCCATGCTAAAACTGGGGGACTTGATGAGGGTGGGCTGGAATCCATCGGGCACCAAAGACTTTGGATGGGTGCCATGGCTGAATATAGTGCACACCGGCACAGAGTAATCTTTCGTCTCTTGAGCTTCTAGTAGTGACGGTTCCCCACTGTTGGGATCAGACGGGCTGTGCTCGTCAACTTGGAGTGAAACACAGGATATCACCTGCTCCTCAGTGTCTGTCTGCTCCCTGGTTTCTTCATCCACTTTCTCCACAGAGCTATCCTTCTCCTGTTCCTCCACTGTAACTTCAATCTCAGTCGTATTCTGACCTATTTCACCTTGTTCCTCTTTGTCGACTGATGTCTCGTGAAAATGATCTTCCTCCTCCACTGCATCTAGAAAGGAGTCCATGGGGGCTACGTCGTCGTCGTCGTCCTCCTCCTCACTGTTGTTAGGCGAGTCAGAAATCAGGACGCTCTCCATCATCTGGTCATTTAGCTTGTCCATCAGGCTCTCTGAAGGTGTAGCACTGCTGTCTTCCTGGGGGGTGGAAAACTCCCCGCCCAAGTCGATGCTCTCTACCTGGGGAAGGAGATTTTCTCTGAGTGGGGTTTGGCTGATGGTTAGCTTTGGAGGGTCTGGGCCTGGGGCTTCAGCGGTTGCATCTTCCACTGTGATCTCCAAGGTGACTGGCCTCTGAGCAGGAGCCTCCTCACTGTCCATCTTACTGCTCCTGAAAAATCAAGAAATGCCTTTTGATGTAATGTAAACTGTGACAGACTCATACTCTCTGCGTAATTGTACAACACTGTGCAGCATTTTTCTCAATCACTTCCTGTCAACATAGGTAAACGCTATTTTTTACGAGCTCTAGTCATCGTCATTGAGCTTACGTTCACAGTTACATCTGGAGATAAACGAGTCAGCTTCAGCTCTTTTATCCGTGCTTAACGTCCTGTCACGAAAGAGCCGTTAGCAGATATATCGCAGGTTCGCTGTCTGTGTATTACTGGCTATCTGGCTAATGCTACATTAGCCGGTTGGCTATCAAGCTATTTTAACTAAGCAGCTGGTTGCAAATGTAGAAAACATGCTCGACTCATAGCTCTCCTCGTTTTAAAAAGCACGAAACATACTACCGCGATATTCTTATAAAACCGAAAAGGCAAACAACAAATACAAAACTGAAACAAACACGATTATGTTCTTACCTTACTGCACTGACAGATATACATATACTGCGCATGCGCAGTTCCAAAGGAAAGCTGCATCTACGGTATTCAAGAGCAGACACATTTCATGACGCTGATATTTTGTATTCCCGACGTTTTTTACGTAACTTTAAAAACCTTTAGAACGTTGCACGGCTGTCGTTACGTAGTTTAGTCCTAGGCTTCGTTCTTTCCAATTCTGAATCGCGGAAGTGGATCAACTGTGTTGTGTTTGTGCAGTACGTGGTTCAGATGCAGTATTTTTGTAGTGTTTTGACCGTGAGACGAGGTTTATAAAACACAAATAAAACGCTAAGAAAGCTCTGGGAAACAGACTGAAACATGGAGGACGACGCTCCTGTCATTTATGGACTCGAATTCCAGGTACTGTCACCATTCATTATGTGTTTACCATAGACTGTATATTTATATATTTATGTTTACCCGGCTGAAAGCTTTACTCCATTCTGTATACTTCTAAGCAATTCTCTGATCTATTGTACAGTATGAATATTATTTTATTAGTCGTGTTATTTTGTATCATATTGCAGGCACGAGCGCTTACAGCCCAGACAGCTGAAACTGATGCCATCCGTTTCCTTGTGGGCACACAGTCCCTAAAATTTGACAACCAGGTAAGAACAATTCTTAATGACAGACATGTCATTCCATTTACAGCAATAGGAAGGAAGATGTCTGCAACAGAAGGGAACTCCTATTTTACTTTACTTAGTTCACAGCAGTAGTTTGTGTCCCCAAATCCCAAATGGCTCTTTATAATAATAGGAACAAGTATCCATGATGCTGCATCTCCTCTGCTCAGTAGTTGTAACAATGGACTCGACCATAACATATGTGTAGAATTTAAAATGAACATTAAGGTAAAATGCAGGTAAACAGGAAAAGTAAAACACATACATAAGATCCAATACACCTTATCATTATTTTTCAATTAAAATATGTGATTCCGGCTTATTCTAGATACTGTTCAACTACTGTGAAATAAGGTTAACTTGGAGTTATTTTTTTCATGTGTTAAATGTTTCTGAAAGTTAGTTTCTTTTGAGAGTGGACATAAGGTATTAAGATTTCAGAAACATTAGTTTGACACTAAAGTGGAAGGAGTAAACTTTCTCTTTTCAGTTTGCTTTCCAAGGTTATAAGGTCTCACAAAAAAGTAGTCCAATAGGGATTATGGGATTTTAATTAAACGTTTTTGAAGGGTTTTAAATGTAAATGTATTTTTATTCAATGGCAGATGTCTAATTTATTTCCGTCGTTGGTATAACACATACAGATGAACTGAATGAACAAATTAATAACCTTCTCTAGGTCAGAAGCAGGCAGACTTGTTTTTTAATATCTGTTAAATGTGAAGCGCATGACCAAATGCACATGACCAAATAACCTCTTGCATTGCATCTCAATTTCAAATTAGATGCATGATAGTAGTCAACATTATGACATGGAGTTTAAGAGGCCAATTAGAAGAAGAACAAAATCAGATCATACTGGAGTTGAAAAAAGTTTGAAGAAACTTTTTTGTTTGTTAATGTTAAGACCTGAAGCTAAGATTCAACAGTTCTGATTTTAGTCAGGAAATGTATTCAAGGCAATCAGGATTTGAGTGCAGAAAGATTCCGGTATGTATTCAAGAGTCTTGTTGTCATACAATAGGGTTTGGTCCTGCAAATTGTAAAAAGGTTACAAATGCTTGAATAGACCCAAAAGGCCAACAAGATCAATATGCTGTGAGGTCAACGATGACCCCTTATCATTATTACCAGTAATTGCAAATAATGGTCAATTGTGGCTCCCTCTACAATACATGACAAATATTTAAAAGCAAAAAGCTGAAGAAGCTTTGTACTTATCAATGAATGTCAAATAAAATAAAATACATTAAAGACCAAAACTTAAGAACATACCTGACAACTGTTACCTTGTATTGCTGGTAACCTTTCCATGTCCATTCATTCTGTTCATTGCCAGTCCTAAAGCAACAATAGCCAGGGTTGTCTTTAAGTGCACATTGGATAACATTTATTTATTTTTTGCCATTTTTGCAAATAACCCAGGATGTTGTGGTTATATTTTATGAAGTGTACCCACTTGGACATCAAGGCGATCTGGATAAAGGTCCCATGGAAATGTTCCATGGCCCAAGTTTACATCATGATTCATAATGTAGACTCATTTAAACCAGAGAAAAACAGCAAGATCTGCTAGAAACACATTTAAAATGTGAGGTTTGTAACATTGTTGCTCGACAAAATCAAAACGATTAAACCGCTGTTATTGTCTTACTTAATTTGTTGCTCTAAAAAACCTCATAACACAGAGAAAATTAATCTTTAAAGGGGCCCTATTAAGCTTTTTAGAGCAGACAGGGCTCTGGTTTCAGACAAAAGTCGAAAATAAGTGCTGCACAGGCAGTATGAGATAAATAAAGACCTTTTCAAACATTAAGCATGTAAACATGTCACAGTAGAGGCAGAAAATACAATTAGGAAACCTGAAAATGGGCATAATAGGGCCCATAAAAAAAGAAAGAAGAAGAAATAAACGGGGTAAATTTAATAAGTTGCAATCAGTGTTTACCGTGTTTGACTGAATATGACAAGAACACATAAACTCATGGGAATATTGTTGGACTAATTGTCTGTTAATTGACCCATTCTTTAACGATAAGCAGTTTATCAGTTATCAGAATTCTTGACTTTTGTGTCAGGATTTTGAAATTCTCTTTATCAACTATTTGTTTCAGATAGATAGGGACTTCAGGTGTAGCCGAGGAGCCGCAGTCCGACCCTCAACTGCAACTGCTAGAGTTATCGTTAATAGCGGAAATATCTGTTGCATATTGTGCATCCATGTTGTATGGTTTCTTTGCCTGTATTTCTGAGTGTTGGTGAGGGTTTTGTGCTGTGAGAGTGCTTGTAGGAGAAAAAAGATAGAGAGTGGGGTGTGTGCATGCATGCACATCTTGCAGAGGTCATTACAGAGACAGATGACAGAAACAGTTGGCTCTAAACGGGGAGAAATAATTAGCTCTCTGAGAGAGAGATGGAGAGAAAGTGAGAGAGAGAGAGAGAGAGAGAGTGAGACACACACACAGATGTACAGCATTTCTGCCTTGAAGAAACAAGCCTATTTCTCTGGCAGACTGCAGTGTGAAAACGGTCTGCCACTGAATACAGACGTAGTTCAATCCAAGTGCTGTGTAGCGAGTCTAATACAGAGCTTGTTGGGAATAGTGACAATACAGCACAGTCGATCTGTGTGATTTCTTATTACACTCTGACAGGAGCTTAATATACTCTTCCTAACACTTTCACTATTCTGGCATTAGTGCAAAGCTGAGACACGAGAGAATCAGAAGCAAATTGTTCAATAGTAGGGTGAATAATCACAGGACAGTCACTCGATTTACGTAATGAATGGTCTTATTACTCATTATTAATCGATTTACCTTGAGGCTAGTGTAGACTTTCCAATTCTGTGATGTCTCAGCTGATGGCCAAAACGTTGGTCTTAGGTCGCACAGTAAGTGGTTTCCAATCTGACTCTACCTAGCCTTTTTAGATGCTGAGGTATTCGGTATGTGAACTCAAGATCCACTTAAGAGGGCATGGTTTTCATTCACAATTCCCAGCAAAAGCAACGATACGCCTGTATCTTCCTGACTTTAATGTTTGTTTCCAACTCGTTACCCAGCTCTGAAGGGAGCCAGGTTTAGAACTTTTCACTTTTTACTACGCCTTTGAGTACGGCCGCTCGGAACATCTAAAGATATTGGACAACGTGTCGTAGAAACTAGTTAAGTATAACCCAACACTAGATTGGTCCAATAACTGTCACAGTCTAAGCCTCAATATTCTTTAAAAACAAAGTTCTTTAAATCGACACACGGCCCCTGAAAATCCCTTTCCAATTGTAGTTGTGTGTAACTTTCTAATACAGAAAGTTCCATGGAAGTTGTTTGGATATTTTCCTAAGTTACATTTTAGGGCTAGGATCCACATCATTGCACACCAACATCTCTCAAACTGATTAGATCCATCTGGCACATCCAACATCTCTCAAACTGATTAGATCCATCTGGCACATAATGCAAATAACTACTAAATTGTTGCTAATTCCTTTAGTGCTAATAGAATGATGTTTCTTTTGGATAATACCTATTTATTATTTTTAATAAATTGTTTTACTTAAGTTGTTTACTTTAAAACAAAGCAAAATCAATCCATGTAGTTAAGTGTAAAGAAAACGAACTTTACGGACTTTTTCTTAGATTTATGTCAAAGAGCATTCGAAGCCGTGAATCTAATAGGGGTCATTATTCATCTTTTGGGCCATGTTCTTTGAGATGACCCTACATTTGACTCAGTCAGAGCGGTCCGTTTTATTCATGAAGCTCATTGTCTTTCGCACTCTGCATAACTTTGCTGGCCAACATTGGTGAGCTCAATTCGTCTAAGTTTGAACTTACATTGTGAAAAATGTTTTTCCGATGGGCATTTCAGCGCTGATTGCTCCTGCTGTATCCATAAGCCTGCTGGCCTCTCCACCTCCCATTAAGCATAATGCAGGGTGGAAATGTCTCTCTTAACTCGCAGAGCACCTCTCAAATCCCTCAGAGACCAATAGCAGGAATGACAAATAGGAGGGCACGTCGGCATGGCATTTAAGGCTGCAAACGAGATAAAGCGCCCGAGCTTGGCACCTCTCACACGCTCGCTACTCCTCCACCCCGCTTACTGTCATCTGTGCGGCTAAAGAGCTTTAGTGGAGAGGACCCTGAAGTAGGAGGGGGGGGGGTGTGAGAGCCAGCTTGGCTTTATCCTTCCCTTACCCCCTCTTCCTGATCTCCCTCTCCCCTTTCCTTTCCTCCATTCCTCCCAACATCGGCACATAATTAAAAGTGCCGGGCTGGGTGCCCAAGTGGCTGAAGGCTATGAGTCACTCCCCAAGCCTGGAAGAACGAGGGATAAATCACCTGGGGGAGGAGGGCTAGAACTTCTCTATCCTCTCACACCTAGGTTCATTTAGGGGGACCCTATTACCAGGCCCTCCAATTACCCTGTCCCGCCAGCCTGAATTTATTTGTACCGCTCCCACACCACCATAAAATTATAACTTTGCGTAATAATTTTTTGCTCGATGCAGTCCAACCCAAGGTTAATAGCCGCCTAGCTGACTTTGAGGAGGCTGAAGGATGCTGGCGCTACGGTGCTCTTCTCCTCCTCCTACTCACGCCTTCTCCTTTCATCCTTTTTTTTTCCTAGCCTGTAAAAGTAGTACAGGGAAGGGGAGTGGAAGTGCCTAGCAGGAGTTATTGTCCAGTGCAACCCCATTAACGGTCCCCCAAGGTGCTGTAAGTGTCTCTCTTATGGGAGAAACCGCCATTAATTGTCTGATCAAACCTTGAGACCCTCACTGTTTTACTGCTTTGTGGGCCCTGAACTGCATTCAATTGAGGACCCTCTTGGAATAGATTTCCATCTAAAAAAACAAACTCAGTGAGGAGGAGGAGGAGTTTCTATTAAGTTCTTATGGATAAAAGTTTAGCATGTTTGCTATAACATCTAGACAACTGTTGATTTGTTTTCAAGTGCAGCTCAGGTCTCGGCGGTAGACCAGGTCAAGGAGACCTGTGAGTATTTCAGGTGCCTTGTGTAATATAGAAGTTTAGGTAACTGTTAACGAGTTATTGGTATGCATATTACATTTTCAAATGTAATCTGAAAAGTAGCATTGTTCCTTTCTATAGGTAGAAATACTTTACTAAAATTGTATTCAAAACCACACAAGTGACAAGAAGATAATGAATTCCAGCCATCATTCAATTCCTTACCTGACATTTAAATTGTGTTGAATCAAGAGCTCAGTCTGCTCTGATTGGTCAACCGCTTAGAGATTCCCCGCTCCTTAGCCTATCCCGTACATTGTGTTGGAGTGCTAGCCAATTTTCATTTCATTTCAAACCTTTATTTAACCAGGTGGTCCCATTGAGATCATTGATCTCTTTTTCAAGGGAGACCTGCAGCAAGTAGGTTACACATGAAACATAAAACAATAAAGGACATCATACATCATATTTACAGGGCTACATTTACATATCTATCGACATTTACAAGTACCAACAGTATCAAAGAGCATTTCACCTATCCTAGCTTTAAAAACATGCATTGGAACCAAATTGCTCAGTTTCAATTCTTTTTGAAGATTGTTCCAAGCAAGAGGAGCTGCGCACATAAAAGCTTTCGTACCTAAGTCAGTCCTTGCTCTTGGCACATGTAACAATACCACCATCATGTGATCTCAGGCAATAGCTAGCTGCAACTCTCTGTGTGATCAGAGAGCAGATATAAGATGGGAGTTTACCCAACATGGCTTTATATATGAACATGTACCAATGACTGAGCCTCCGTACAGTAAGTGAAGGCAAACCTGCCCTGGCATACAGGGTACAGTGATGAGTAAGTGCCTTACAATTAGTAACAAATCTCAGTGCACTGTGATAGGCGGCATCTAACTTGTTCAGGCAGGTGCATTCATATAAATCAGATCACCATCCAGCACAGGTAAAAAGGTCACAGTGACTAGCCTTTTCCTGGCCTCAAGTGAGAAACAGGACTTGTTTCTGAAAAAGCAACCTAGCCTAACCCTCAGCTTTTTAAGCAGATTAATGACCTGAAGTTTAAAAGTAAGACAATCATCAAGCCAGATACCTAGGTATTTATAACAGGTAACCACTTCAAGTATCTTTCCTCGTGCAGTTACAATATCCAAAGCGGTCTCTGGTGTATTTTTGGCTTTTGAAAATAGCATTACCTTGGTTTTATCAACATTTAAAATAAGCTTTAGTTCAGAGAGCTGAGTCTGAATAATATTAAAAACAGCCTGCAATTTAACAACAGCCTCCTTAATAGAGGGACCTGCACAATACATCACGGTATCGTCCGCATACAAATGTAAAGTTGCTCAATCCACATTTTGGCCTAAACTGTTGATATATATGGAGAATAATAGTGGACCTAAAACAGAACCTTGTGGTACACCATTTGTAATGTTTAACTACTCAAAAGTGAGCCCATCAAATTGAACACATTGGGACCTTTCAGAGAGGTAGTTCACCAACCACCCCACTGCATGGCTGGATATGCCAATACTGGCCAGCCTCTGCTTCAAGATATGGTGATCGGCGGTGTTGAACGCTTTGGAAAGATCAATAAACAGAGCTGCACAACTCTGCTTATTCTCTAAGATACCCGCAATATCATTCACCACTTTCATTGTCGCAGTGATGGTGCTGTGTTGCTTTCTGAAACCTGACTGATTTTACATAGGATGTCATTAATATATTAAAAACTCCTTTACCTGTTCACTCACTAGGCTTTCAAGAACTTTAGCCAGAACTGACCATTTAGAGATGGGCCTATGTCAGGATTCTCATGTTTTGTCACGTTTGTAGTTTTGTATGTCTGGTTATGGGTATTTTCCTCCGTGTATATTGTCTGGTCCTTCTTCCTGTGTTTTTCCCCTGTCGTTAGTTTCCCTGGTGTGTCTAGTTGTCTGATTGTGTTCACCTGTGGCCCTTGTGTTTCTCCTCCCCTGCCCGGCTGTTTCTCGTCTTGTGATTACCCCTCCCTGTATTTAGTCTGTTCTCTTCCTGTGTTCAGTGTTAGTTCGTCTTGTGATTTGGCTTGTCCTCGGTGAGTGTTCTGTTCTGTCTTTGTTAGTATAGCCTTGAAATAAAGGAATTTTCACGTTAATCTGCATTTGGGTCCTACCTGCTTCACACACTGTAACACCTATACTTATTTAATAAAGTGGCCTCCCCTCCTTTTAGTAAAGGCAGGACATAAGCTGACTTCCATACTTTTGGAATTGTCTTCGTGCTGAGGGAAAGAAGTAAGATGTTGTGCAATAAAATCTGCAGCTATCTTTAAAAAGAAAGGTTCTACGTTATCCGGACCAGCCGGTTTCTTAGGATCTAACTTGGTTAAGGTTTCATGAACAACATCAATAGTAAAAGCAGAAAAACTGAATGGGTTTTCCAGACCAATCTTTGATTGAAATCACCCTTAAATAATACTTTCCTGTGTTCCCCCAGTCTCACTGAATTATATTTAAAATATGCAAACCTCATATTTAAAATGTTCTGGGTTGAAGCTATATTTCAACACAAAGAATGCTATCATAGACAATCAGGGCGCCATGTTCTCCGATGAGAGTAACATCAATCACCTTTTTTTGCTAAACTTATGTGCAAGGTGCAACTCAAATGTTTTACAAAATCATAATCTACTTTTCCCTTTTTCCTTGATTTCACCCCTAGACTCTCACTCTTTAATGATAAATTACACACTATGCAGATCAAATCTAGACCTTTAGAACTGGAGTATAGCTATAGCCAAATTACCATCTGCTGCCAAAGGTTGGTGCACAATAAATTCCTTTTATATAAGTACACAATGAAAGCACTTTTACTAAAACAAAGATAATGTACCTCATCCACAGCCCCTTTTAGCAGCGCCACTCGTCAAATAGAAACAAAGATGGAATAAGTTTCATGGATTTCCTTTTTGTTGTTCCATTTCCTCTGACTCCTTCTACGTGTCATATGCAGAACTCCCAGGGATCCAACGTGGCTTCTAAAAGTGTCTTAATCACCGTTTTAAAGGCCAAATCAAGATGAAAAGATGTTTTTTGGGGGTCCAGAGGAGAAAGTGGAGCTGTGTGTGTGTGTGTGTGTGTGTGTGTGTGTGTGTGTGTGTGTGTGTGTGTGTGTGTGGTGTGTGTGTGTGTGTGTGTGTGTGTGTGTGTGTGTGTGTGTGTGTGTGTGTGTGTGTGTGTGTGTGTGTGTGTGTGTGTGTGTGTGTGTGTGTGTGTGTGTGTGTGTGTGTGGTGTGTGTGTGTGTGTGTGTGTGTGTGTGTGTGTGTGTGTGTGTGTGTGTGTGTGTGTGTGTGTGTGTGTGTGTGTGTGTGTGTGTGTGTGTGTGTGTGGTGTGTGTGTGTGTGTGTGTGTGGTGTGTGTGTGTGTGTGTGTGTGTGTGTGTGTGTGTGTGTGTGTGTGTGTGTGTGTGTGTGTGTCACACACACACACACACCGACCCAAGTTCCCATCAGCAAAAACACGTGGGTTTGCTATCCTGGCTCCAAAATGGTGGAATGAGCTCCCCATTGACATCAGGGCCCAGGAGTTCAAAACTTTTAATCTCAATCAGATCCGATTAGATTTTGAATTCCCATTTTTTGTGATCCAGGATCAGACAAGTTGGCCAGAGTTTGTCCCTGGAGTTCAAAGCAATTCAGGATAGGATCACCCTGATCCAGATTACGATTTTTCAAGATGACTAGATCCTGAATATCAGTGCTTTAATCCTACCGATCACCATCTAGTGGACATGAAAAATAATACAAGGAAGACAATTACGCAATTACTTTTGAAAGGTGATGACAGATGATGGACTTTTTTTTTTGTTGAAGATATTTTTGCTTTAATCTAAATTACATTTGTGATTGACAATCTTTGTTGTGATACTTTCATGAGCATAAACATTTATGTCATCAATATTTGGTTGAAAACAAAATAGGCCACCACAAACGTGACCAAAAAATGAAAAATAAAATTGATTTGCCATGAAGGCTAAAAATGGTGTATTATTTCAGTTAACAAACTTTGCCATCTTATTTATATTGAAACATATTTTTAAATAAATGGTACAGTAGGCCTACATTTTGCTCTGGTAATCCACTGGAAATCCACCCCTCTGGTGGGATCAGGATAATCCAGTTGTTTGGGATCAAACTGATCCCAATCCTGTGTTGTCGGTTTGAACTACCCGTTTTGAAAATGTAATCCAGATTAAAGCTTGGATTGGATTTCCTGATCTGATCGGATATCAAAATGATCCTAATCCTGTTGTTTGGTTTTGAACTCCCAAAAATCCAAATCTGATCTGATCAGATAGGGATTAAAAGTTTTGAACTCCTGGGCCCAGGACAGCAGAAAGCTTGCACATCTTCCGGCGCAGACTGAAAACTCATCTCTTTCGACTCCACTTCGAGCGATATAATTACTAACAAAGCACTTATATACTAATCAGAGATGATCACAAGTCTTTTTTTGCAAGTCTCAAGTCTTTGGTCACGAGTCCAAGTCAAGTCTCAAGTCTTTGTGGGGTGAGACTTGATCAAGTCTTTAAAAAATAACAGTCTCATGTCTCTTCTGGTTGTAATAAGCCTTCTATTGTCTGCTGCTATCCAGTCTGTTAAGAATACTGCACAACTATATCTAAGAAATTCAAAGCATTTACTGTATTATTATCACTCCTATATCTATTAGCATACAGTATCAGTACTGATTAGTTGTTTGTTATATTACATTACATTGCATTTAGCTGACACTTTTATCCAAAGTGACTTACAATAAGTACATTCGACCAGGAAGACACAACCTTGAAGAAAATAGAATCATATAAGTACATCAGGTTTCATAGAGCCAAACATTTCAAGTGCTACTCAACTGGCTATAGATAAGCCAGTCCTTCATTAGCATATAAGTGCTTTGTTATATGATCACTTTAAACAGGCTATTGCAATGCAATATGAGGAAAAACATCACACTTTAGCTAAATGCAAACAACTGATAAGCAAAACACTTCAGAATCAGAAATCAGTATCACAAATACTTTATTAATCCCCCGCAGGGAAACTATGTTAAAAGTACTTAAAAGTAAACATTTGTTCTGTTCCATTTGCAACTAAAAAACTATTGCTGCAATATTATCTGAAATATACTGAACTGGTGATATTAAAACATGACCTGTTCCAAAAGAGATATCTACCATTAACACCATTTACCAGCCAAATGCTGGTAAATCATGCAAGTGGCTGGTACTGTATGTTGCACGCACCAGCCACAAATAACAATGACAATCTATTGAGTGGCTGGTAACATTTCAACATTCACTAGGCTAGCCATTTGGCCAGTGGACAAAAATGTTAAAATGTGACGTCTGCAACCGTATTGTTTAATTACACTGGGTCTCTAATGACATATTTTAAGTCTACTATAAATAAACATATTCCTCTATCCTCTCACTCAAACCCAGTGTAATGGTAACCTGATAAACCTGTAACATTAACGTTACGTGGTCAACAATAAACCTGTAACCTGCCTATAAACCGACAGATGTATTTATGTATGTAACTATGTATTTTTCTACGTTTCACGTTAGCCAGTAGATGGTGGCAGCGGAACGTAATGATTAACGTTACCGACCTTTTTTATGTCATGTCAAGAGTTGGATGTCAACGCCACTCAACGCAAACAAGTGTGACAAGCAAACATTCACTCATCTTTTCAAATATTCAGTTACAAAGCTAGTAGCAAGCTAAGTTAACATTACATAGCTGATGCTGAGCTAAACATGTTTGCTAACCGTCCATATGCGTTAATGTGACTGACCTCTCCGGGTGAGTTTTCAAGTGCCTGATGAAATTTGACGTTGTTGCACCAGCATCCTTGATTTTAATATTGCAGACTTTGCAGTGTGCACTCCTTTTGTTGGTGCCGCCGGCGTTTTGTTCGAAGTTTTTATAGTTGAACCTAATTACAAGCGGTACAGCTGCAGGTGTGCCGCCGGTCGCCATGGTGTTACCATGAGGTAGTGCGAGAGGCGCGCACCTGCGTAATGAGGTTACCATGAAAAAAAGGAAGGACGCCCGTCAGACGTTTCAGAGTTTCCTCAATGTTAATACGCCAAAAATAGAAAACACAATGATTGTTCACGAGTCCCAAAACACGAGTCCATGTCGAGTCCGAAGTCTTTTGAGCAGGAGTCCAAGTCAAGTCTGAAGTCTCTGTGTGTGCGACTTAAGTGCGACTCGAGTCCGAGTCAAAAACTCGAGTCCCCATCTCTGATACTAATAAAGGACTAGCTTATCTAAAGCCAGTTGAGTAGCACTTGAAATGTTTGGCTCTATGAAACCTGATGTACTTATATGATTCTGTTTTCTTCAAGGTTGTGTCTTCCTGGTCGAATGTACTTATTGTAAGTCGCTTTGGATAAAAGCGTCAGCTAAATGCAATGTAATGTAATGTAATGTGTGTGTGTGTGTGGCCTAGCATTACTATACTTGTGGGGACCTAAATCTGTTTACATAGTCACGTGTGGGGACTTGCCTCCCTTATGGGGACAAATTGGAGGTCCCCATAAGGGGAATCATTCATTTTAGGGTGAAGACTTGGTTAGGATTAGGATTAGGGTTAGGGTAAGGGTTAGGGTTAGGCATGTGTTGGTTATGGTTAAGGTTAGGATAAGTCTCCAGGAAATGCATGTAAGTCAATGTAATGTCCCCTGAAGTGATGTATACATGGTATGTGTGTGTGTGTGTGCATGCAGTGTTTTAACTCTAGAACCCACCTTGACACATCTCTCTGTCTCTGCTTCTCTTCCAGATCCACATCATTGACTTTGATGATGAGAATAACATCATTAATAAGAATGTCCTTCTGCACCAAGCTGGGGAGATATGGCACATTGGAGCCAGTCCTGCCGATAAGGCTGTGCTTACCACCTGCTATAACAAAAGTGAGTCCTGCTGTTTCCTTCTGTCTCCGGCTCCGTTCACTGCCTCTTTAAGCATCTAGTCACTCTGTTTCCTTTTTCTGTTTTTTTTGTTGTTGTTATTTTACATAAACCCTTCCTTTCTGTTTCCGTCTAATGACCTCATGCAGTTTGGTTGAGAATCATGACATGTAGTTGGTCTTTAACAGATGATCGATAACAGACAGTCGCTCTTCACAGGTCCGACAGCGGCTACCGCTACTGTGTAAGAAGTCATGTCTGATAGAATCAATACTAATGTGTGGACATGATGAACCTCATGTGGGATAAGAGCAGCGGCTGCACAATCACTGTCAGACAGGAGAACATCTTTAAAAAGGTCACATGCACATCATCTTTGCAATATGTAGTTTTATTTTAGTTTTAAAACTTCACAGGTTTTCTGCACCATATTTAAATAGTAAACTAAATTGGAGAAAATAACAATGTATATTTTATTAGTTAAAATCAGCTGATAATGTTTGCAATTCCAGTGTATCTATTTTTATAAAATTGGGTTAGGGTTATATACAATGTCCTGCATCTCATTCTTTGGATGGTTTATATTTTTAATGGGATGGAAGGAGGTACTTAAGGTACCCATAATCAGTGTATCAAATAGAATAAATGGTGGTCGGCACACTCCCAGTTTGGAGAAACAGACAGGAAGAAGCACAGGTAGGCTGAGCATTATACTGCTGTGGACAAGGGCAGAAGCAAAACTCTTGTTAGCCACCTAAGCCATTTTTTCTACACTCTCTCGCCCAAGCAACCACACTCCATTGACAAAAACGGAATGTTTGACTTTGTAAAAACAGGTTTCTGGTCTATCGTCGCTGCTTCGCTGAGTTTTTGTGTGACTTTGGTGACACCCACTTTGGTTTTTTTTAAGCAGGTTTTCTTTTAGGTATCATAAATGTTGTTGCTACAGTACCACCGTCCACAGCAGTACATTGCTTTGCTTCGATGCGGTCTCTCCTGTCTGGTTCACCAAACTTGAGGCATGCCTACCGGTAGTACACTGTTAATGGATATTCAATTGGAGTTCAAACAATCAGAACTATTCCTTTAAATGCATATCCATACAGTATGCAAATTCCAGCTACCGGTGCCTCAATGTGTCTGAATGGCTAGTATGGACCTTAGTTATTTGTGTGTAAGATATCTTCTAGGGCCAGACGCAGTTAGAGTTTGGGATATTTGCCTCATCTGGGACAGGATCTTTGTCTCTGTGCCCCCCCCAAATAACCCTCCACCACCCTCTCCCCCATCTCACTTCTGTCTCTGAGTTCTACATGCTTGAGTTCACAGGATGACAGCCTCTCTGGGCCGGGCTGAAGCTCAGACGGGCCCAGAATGCACTGCTGCGCACACCACATATTCACACAGAAAAAATATGTATACGTACAAACACACAAACACTAAAGCGCTTCCATACCGCCTCCCACCGGCACTCCAATACGTGAACAAGAAAAGGCTTTTGTTCGAGATGATTGCTTGCCCACTTACTCCAAGTGCAAGGTTGTCTAAAACCACTCAAGAGCCTGTGGACCCGCAGCACGTTGCTTTTTAATTTGACAAATAGGCGTAACGCCAGTGTTTCATAGCCCAACGCCTGCCCACACACTGTCAATATCTACACCAAAAAGAAATTAGGCTTTTTGCTTTCTCTCTCCCTCTCTCTGTGATCGTTTATGCCCTACAGCCTCAAACTTTTACTCCAATTACTGTATCAATTCTACATTTACTCCACTGGTTCCAATTAGCAGCTCTGGCTCTGGTGTGGATGTGCCAACATAACTAATTTGTGATGTGGATTTGGGGGGGAAGATGTATTCACGTCACCGCATTAGCTCCTGTAAACCACACAAACACACACTGTACTCTAACACTCTGTTTATGAGTGTGTGTGTGTGTGTGTGTGTGTGTGTGTGTGTGTGTGTGTGTGTGTGTGTGTGTGTGTGTGTGTGTGTGTGTGTGTGTGTGTGTGTGTGTGTTGTCCCCTCCAGCCAGTGACAGCAGGGTGGTGTCCTGTGCGGCAGTTTGGAGGATGCCCTGCGATTGGGAGACAGGAAGCAATGATTCACCTGACAACTCCGCCCACAACCCCCAGACCTTGGAGCTGCTCTGTCACCTAGACGACAGCCCCCACGGCAACGCTGCCTGGTAGGTGTTGCTGGGGAACAGCCGCACTCACAGTACCAGTGATGCTAGTGCAATTATTCTTTCGATCCTTTGTTGTATTTGTGGACTACAGGTGGCCTAATTACCTAAACACAGACGCCTGGGGCACCTTGACAGCCCTTTGTGAGAAAGGATTTAGATTTGGCTTCTGGAATATCAAGCTATATGTTATATATTATTCTATATTAGTCCAGATCATTGTGGCTTTAGCTGAATACAATGAGCAGTATAGCACTATTGGTGGTCAATATATATTCTTATGGACCTTTAAAATACATGTCATGGTCTTCTTACGCAGCACATGAGTTGTAAGGTCAAGAGAATGGAAAGCTCACAGGTTTTAAGATGTTTGCTATCACCAATATTATATATCCATAGTTATATTGCAATATTGGGGCATTTTTATTAAAATATCATATTATCTGTCTCTATCTTCCAGGGCTGATTCCTATCTGATTAGTTATCTATTTATGGTTTCACAATCAAATGACCATTAAACTATTATCCGTACAAGGAAATATGTATCCATATATCTAGCCATACCGCCAACCACCAAACCTAGCCAATAAGGTTCTTTCAAAAAAGATCATCATCACATAGTGCGAACATGTAAGGATAATCATAAAATGAACTAGCAATGTCTACTTGCAAGTTGCAACCCCTCGAAACTTGTGCATGTTTTCATTTATTCCTGAATTATGGACAGATGGTGGACAACTCCTTCTGAAACTGAAATAGCCCACACTCTCCACACTTTTAGATTCCATTCCTTTCCTTATGTTTCCTTTTTCCTGGCTTTGCCTATCCTCTCCTCCCCTCTCCTCTTTCTCGTATCCCTACCTCTTTCCCTGTTACCCTAATTTACAAGAGTGTTTTTACTTTTTGGGGTCAGACTATTGACTGGTTCACATCTCAGCTTGTAGTCTCGGCCCGATCCTTTTGTCTTACAGTGGGAGCTCCTGTGCACAATGCCCTGCCATAACTCACGCCTATAAGAATGAAAATCAATGGTAATTCCCCTTTGTAGTCCACTGTTCATCAGCTGCCTCATGATTACTATCATTTTTAGAGGCGCCGATCAGTTAGCGCCATGCACTCTGTAGCAGCTGTCTGCGCGGGAGAGATAAAGATGGAGAAGGAGTGAGGAAGATGGAGAGAGGGAAAGATGGAGAGGAGTTCACAAAGAAGAGCACAAAAGAGAAGAAGATATATTGCATTTGTGCAACTTGTGCTTGTGTGAGTGTGTGTGTGGAAGGAGGAGGAGGGTTTTGGATGAGCAGGGGTGTGCCCATGTGTGTACTGTGTATGTACTGTATATATGCGTCTGTGTCAGAGGGCAGGTCAGGCAAGGCTGCTGGGTAAAGATTGATGGCTGTGGGCTCCACCAACTTAACAGCGTGAGAGCTGTAACCCTCACAAGGGCACCAAACTGTGTGTGTGTGTGTGTGTGTGTGTGTGTGTGTGTGTGTGTGTGTGTGTGTGTGTGTGTGTGTGTGTGTGTGTGTGTGTGTGTGTTGTGTGTGTGTGTGTGTGTGTGTGTGTGTGTGTGTGTGTGTGTGTGTGTGTGTGTGTGTGTGTGTGTGTGTGTGTGTGTGTGTGTGTGTGTGTGTGTGTGTGTGTGTGTGTGTGTGTGTGGTGGGAGTGTGCATTCAGTGCTGTGAAGCCTGTATTCTATGCTGTTCACTATTGGCTCCCCTAGATGGATGGCTTTGGTCTGCTGCCCACCTCCTCCATCTCTCTGTGACACACACACGGGCACACACACACACACACACACACACACACACTCACTCACTCCGATTATACTGGCAGCTTTCACCAGCCTGTGCATGTTTGTGTGTGTAAGTAGACAAAGAGTAAAGAGATTGGAGTTCATACTCTTATGAGGGTATTGTCTGTTTCGTGCGTGTGTGCGTTTGATAACCTGCCCATGTGTGTGTTTGCGTCCACTCACTGTAGCATGTCTACATCCTTCATGTGTGTGTCATCCGGTGCCTGGTGTCCTCCACTCTCACTAACAATAATACTTTCTCCTTCCTACAAATCCCCTCATTGTTTGGGTGGGCAAACATTTGAGCTCTGTCCTGTTGTGAAGAGTGCTCTGAATAGAAACACGGGCAAAATATGTCCCCAAAAACCTGGGCTAACCAATCTGTGTTTTTTGTGGCATATGTGTGCACCATAGCTGCGTTTTTTTCCCCTTCCTCGCCTTCTTCTTCCTCTTCCGCTTCTTTTTCCTCACACCCTTGGATTCGATTGGCTCGGGCGAATCGATTCCCGCGGAGCCATTTGAGTCAATCACTGCCCTAGGAGGGAATGGTGGAGCACAAAAGGCAACATGGCTGATTTTTTAAAGTGGGATGTGACGGGGGGTTGGAGGTGTTTGTGGATGTGATTATGCGTGTTTGTGCACACACGCATGAATGCAATCATGTGTATTATTGCGTGATTATTTCGAGTGAAGGACTCAAAGGCTTTCACTCAGAGGTCTGGCTGTATGTCGGGTCTCTTTTGTCCTGCAGTGCGATATCCTCTCTGCTGTTTCTTTGTGTGTGTGCCTGGACTTGCAAAAGTGTGTAGGGCGATTTTGGCGATCATTAAATGTGATTTTCACTGTGAGGGTCCGCTAGTCCCAATCAATTGGACCTCAGTAGCGAGCTCTCAGGTACACTGTGTGTGTATCTTTGTGAGTGTGTGTGTGTTTTTGATTGGGGCTATCAGTCGATTGTAGGGCCTTTGTGACCCTTTCTTTTCAACCACATCTTTGATTAAACATGAACGGCGGTGTTGCATTTAAGTTCGGGAGTCTTTTCCACCATCAGGTGAAACCTAACGCCTGATACACAATTCGGAGAAACTAAAATAAATAAATATGTTGCAGGTGATTGGATCAACCAACTTTCTATCATCGTCTATCCCGGTCTAACTTCAACCAATCAGATCTGGCCAACCAACCCTAACCCCCAAGGCTAGGGTTGACGCAACTTAAACATACTGCAATAAACAATACATATACAAACTCACAACAACAAGAAAAAAGGTCAGATATAATCCCTTCAACACACACACACACACACACACACACACACACACACACACACACACACACACACACACACACACACACACACACACACACACACACACACACACACACACACACACACACACACACACACACACACACACACACACTGTCATTGGTGTCCACACTGAAATCCAGACTGAAATCTTATCCAGAAGGAGAAAAGACACGTGCACACATCTTTGTTTGTGTTTGTTGTTGGCTTTCTATATAAGGGGCTGGGATTAAACTCATATGGATGCAAAGCTCAGCAAAGATGGGAAACAATCTGATGAGCAAGAGCCATAGAGAGACAAAGAGAGAGAGCAGTACATCTGTGTCCCAGACTTAGATATATGAGGCTGTAAAACCTCCATAGCACTCCACAACAGTATTTACATACGATTCCATGTGCCTGCATGTTGCAGAGCTCAAGGTCAAATGCACATAACTTGTATACTTTAATACGAGAGGAAGGCAGTATGAAGTGGTGTGTACCATACTGTCTCTGCCCTCCCGCTCTCCCTTTCTCCCTTGTAGGAATTGATTGATACTAGAGGGAAGCATTCAGTATATTTTAATTGGTCCTACGGTGTACTGATTTATGTGTTTAACAGTGTGTTAGTGTGAGAGAGAAAGGAAGGTGGAATCTGATGTGCTGCAGCCTGCATCTCTAAGGTCTGAGCTGCATTGAGTTGCCCCACCAAGCTGTGTGTGTACTTTTGGGAAGGCAAATCTGATCAGCCTTTCACATTATGGGGCCAAAAGGTGGTCTAAGTTAAACATTTGATTTAGCTATTCATTGTTTTTTGTAATGGTTAGGCTTAGTGTATGGGCCATAGGAATCTTTATAAAATGACACCTCCATATGAATGCAGAATTTGTAGGTGAATACAGAACAATATTTTGGTATCAGAGATTATGGTTTCTAATCGTTGTATTGACCAATCACGTTTCAGTGTTTGATTTAAGGTTAACAGTATGTGTCAGGAGCAAAAAAAGGAGCCAGAAGACGCAATCATTTTCACCTTTGCTAACGCTCCGAGCAACACATCGTCTTTGTTTGTTAAAATGAAATGGCGACATCAGGAAGCAGTGGCACTTGAATGCAGTATTGACCTTGGCCTGTGCTCTCTGAATGTCATTTAAGGTTAAGTTAAAGGAAGTCAATCAGATTTGAACATTACATTTGACTTATGAATAGTTTGTCATTAACACTGACAAGCATAAGGTGTTAATACATGTAAGGCACATTTGTATGACACGATTATTTTTGACAAATGTAAAGTATTTTAAAAGCATTTAAAGTATACCATTAATGTAACATCTTATGATTAATAGGTTACAGTCTTTTTTTATATTTGAGAACATAATCTTTCCTCAAATCTTTTGTCCAGGTTGTGTGTAGTTAGATTTGGGTGTAGATACCCATTCATAATAACTTCAGCTGAAGCTTTAAGGATACATTGTTGCATCAATTATATTCTGGATTGTGTCACATCTTTTGCAGTTATGTTAGAAAGAGATGGCTGCACGGCCAGTATGATAGGAGAAGTGCTTACAGATAAACCAACTTTAAATGTACACTGGGCGAATATTGTATTAAAAAAGACTTTCAAAAAAGACATACCTTTCTCTTAAATTATTTGGTACATCTCCAGGCAATGAATGCATGTCAATGTGGTGTCCTTCTTCGTAACAAAAGGACGAGGTGTGTGTGTGTGTGTATATATATCCCGTGCCCATGACTTGCTGCTCCTCAGGAGGGCAGTAAAAGCTGTCCCTCAGCAGTCATGAATTTACAGCCCATATAAACCCCGCTCTTCGCTCTCTCACCCCCTCCCTCCCCATCTCCCCGCTCCACCTTTTCTAATAGGGCTATGCATATTTGAAACTTGAATTAAATTTAAAAACCAAGCTTTAACTTTGTCTTCCCTTCTCTCCCTTCCGTCATTTATTTTATCTCCTGCAAACACTCTCACCTTCTATACCACATGCTCTCTCACACACTGGCATTGTTGCTGCTGCTTCAAGTTGACAAATGAGTCCAAGAAAATGGAGTTGTCTAATGGATGAACCCCTTTAAATAAATGGCATGATTTTGTAAACCTCTAATGATAGCTGCTTTAAATCTGAGATTGGCCTAGACATCAAAAACGTTGAGCCAGACCACGTCTGCACCTCTGTGACATTTTACATCCTTTATCCCAGATTCCTTTTACTTTAGCGGAAAAGCCACACTAAATCTAACACTTAACAAGCATAAAGGAGCACTTCAAGGCCAAGGTTATGTTTAGCTTATTGCCAGGACTCTGACTGCGCTGACATATTGCTTTTAGAGTCGACAGGACTCAGAGTTAAAATCCCTGTCTTCTCACTTGGATTGTGTCCTGTTTCATATAGTGTCTACGTTGCAGAGTTTCTAAACCTTTCCAAGAACAAACAACTGAAGAAAAAAAGCATTTAAATCAACGCCAAGGGAGGGATTTAGCAAAAGTTTGGGCTCCAGTGTGTCAGGCCTGGTTAGGTCCCCATGGCTTGCGCACAGAATACATATTGTCAGTAGAGCGCAGTGGAGAATCACAACGCCACGGAGCATGCGGCGAGGAATCAATACTCTACAGAAAGTAGTATGCAGGGAGGAATCAAAGCTAAGTATGCAGTAAAAGCTACCTCTTCTTTAACACCACTGAGGCAACCCTGCATCCCTCTGCTGTGTTTGAACAGCAGATTGACAGAATTGGGCTGCTGGATTTGCCAATAAGTACTCTTTGCTGAGCGACGGTTGTATGCTATTGTCACTTTTCTCAAGGAATTCATAATTAGCTTCAGCCGCTCAATTTGTGTAGGTTTCACATGCTCCAGGCAAAGTCACAAATTATTTTTGAAGGACTTTTTTATGCAGACATCCTAGTAGTAACCTGACAGAAGAAATGCACAAACACATCCTCTTATGGCTGGTGCGAGTGACACTGGCACATGCTGTTAGTCTGGGTTACAGAAGCTTCCTCAATTTGTAAGAATCATATTGTTACCAAGGAAATGTATTTCGAAATCACACAGAATTAAACATTCAGAAGAATTGGGGACATCTGTAGGTAGACGTATAGAAATATCTTTTTTTACTAACATGATCTCAAAAGAAAATGTTAAATGTTGGGGGAATAACTTGCTTTTTTCCCCAAAGAGTGAGATACAGAAAGCCCAATACTTATGTGTACCACACAGACAGTTGCTAGTGTCCTCATTAGTAATAGTTCCTGCTTTTAACATGTAAACCACAAAATCAATCAATCAATTCATTCAACTTTTAAATGGGACATACATTGAGATCCAAATGGTGATAAAAGCAGAAATAGGGTTAGAATATTAATAGCGTTAGAATAAATAAGGCAATTGAAATGTAAAGCAAATGAATCAACCTAAACAAGAATAATTGAGGTGTAATAGAATCAAATTGAACATTTTGAATTGTCCCTCAGGATAGAAGTGAGGTAAGCTTTACATAGTTATTCCCTGTTGCAGATGCACAATGAGAAAAACAGGATTTTTCAAGCTTAGTAAAAACATCCGGCACCTGCAACAGCCTCCAACGATTTGAGCATGTTGGATAAGGGCATTGAAAGACTACAATGAAGCAAGGTTAGGGCCTTATAAATAAATTGCACCCAGTGTCTATCACGCCTGACAGAGAGAAAGGGGCAAACATGATCACCCATAATAATTCTTAGTGCAGATTGATAAACGGCAAGGAGTCACAGCTGAAGCATGCATGGATCCACCATAATCACCACCATCCCCATAATTGTGATAAAAAAATGTCCTTCTACAATGTGTTTATTTACATCGTTTTTGAAACTGCAGTGCAGTGTTTTCGGCCATATGGGATTTAATACATATTTTATTCCTGTCCAAATAACCGTTTTTCTTTTTTACATGAATGACTTTGAAATAGCTAAGTTCAAGGAATCAAACATTGTTCAAATACTGTAAGCCAATACAACTTTCCAAAAAAAGTGACAGTTGGCCATCTTTATAATCGTGTCCAAGTTTTTGTTGTGTTTTGAGTTTCTTGCAGCGTTCAAGTTGGTGAATGTTTTCTAAACGCTGCACATGTGCTATCAAGTTGGTGATGATGTTTTCTTCTTCTTTCTTCTTTGTATGTGTTTTGGCACATTTGTGTTTTTATATATCGATCTTGAAACTGCCAGGATTGTATCGGGCCGTTGCAGCGCAGTGGCACCTGTTGGCCATCGTACGAAGTAGATTTAGATTCAGAAACATTCACATTACAGTATCATACAGAATCATCAGTATAAAGATGGTGTTTCAAAAACATGAAGAGATAATATGTCGGATAATGTGTTTTTTTAAATGAATTTTGGGATTTTGACACCATACAAGCAAGTAACATTCATCCATACATTTGCATGCATTCCCAGACATGATCTATAAATGCATGCAGAAGTTTTAAATCAGTTAAGCTACGATTTTGTACAAAGTGCTGCATTTAGCAGTCATGTGAAATGTGACCAACACGCTCCATTCCCTAAATCTGCAGCATGAGGCTGAGACTGTATGCATGTTTGACTAGCGTCTTTATTCTAATTGACTGTGACTTTGTGTGTGTGTGTGTGTGTGTGTGTGTGTGTGTGTGTGTGTGTGTGTGTGTACTTGTGTGTCTGTGTATTTACAGCGTGCTGTGGGAGCCCATGGGGGATGGCAAGCGTGTGATTTCATTGGCTGATAACCATGCACTACTATGGGACCTGCACGAGAGCTCCACACAGGCCAAGGTAGGACAAACACACACACACACACACACACACACACATACACACACACATACACATACACACACACACAAACAAACGTACTGTACACCACAGTAGATACACGGACTCACACACCATATCAAACAATAGCTAACTCATTATTTGATAACCACCATATCGTCTTGGTGTTATCAGGCGCTCACATCCTCTCTCTGCGACAACAGAGTCCACTATTCATTCTGTCTCACACACTCACACACCTACACACACATGGATACACACACACAGTAACTGGGCAGGTTTATAAGATGTGGCCACTTTAATATAATTCTGGTCAAGTCTCCACCACACTAATAGTAATAGTCTTGTTTAATAAGTAAGAGAAAAGTAATTTAGTGTATCTGTTTTTATTGAACCGCTCCTCCTTCGCGTCGAAAGGAGCCAGTTGAGGTGGTTCGGGCACCTAGTTAGGATGCCACCTGGGCGCCTCCCTAGGGAGGTGTTCCAGGCACATCCAGCTGGGAAGAGACCAAGGGGTAGACCTAGGACCAGGTGGAGGGATTATATCTCTTCGCTGGCCTGGGAGCGCCTTGGGATCCCCCAGTCAGAGCTGGTTGATGTCGCCAGGGAAAAGAAAGTTTGGGGCTCTCTGCTGGAACTGCTACCCCCGCGACCCGACCACGGATAAGCGGGAGAAGATGGATGGATGGATGGATGGATGGATGGATGGATGGATGGATGGATGTTTTCTCAGATTACTGAAGTAGAGCTACTGAAATGTACAGTATGTGGACACCGTAACATTATACCACTATTTTCTTTATTTTTGTATTCAGCCTTTATTTATACAGGTGTAAAATCTCATTGAGACACAAGGTCTCATTTTCAAGAGAGACCTGTTCAGTGGTAACACTACCACACAAAGTTACAGACAGACAGGACACTAAACACAGAGGCAACACTCAAATACAACATCGTAAATAACGTATGTTATGATGGTTTAAGGCATACTTGGAACACATAATTCCAAAACCATCGATATGCTGTTATAGCACGTTAACCCCACAGGATAATCCTTGTAGGGGCCCAAACACATTTTAAAGAAGAAGATTTGAATGCATCCTCATTAGCATCCATGTTGTTTCCAAATAGCGACTTAAAGCTCCTGCACACACCAAAGTCTATGGCAAGCCATTTGAGTATTTATTCTATATCCTTGATATCAGACTGCTATGGCAAGCCATTTGAGTATTTATTCAATTTCCTTGATATCAGACGGCAGCGGACTACACTAGTTGGCTCTTTGATTTCACTTGTTAGATATATGGTCAAACTAGTTTGGCACTCTGCTTTACTAGTTCAATAAAACATTTCACTAGTCACTCTTTTTCAGAAACTAGTGGCACTTTTGTCCGACTAGTTAGCACATAAGCCTTACTAGTGACGCCAGGAGCAGCACTAGTAGCACCAAAGTCCCAACATGTAAGCTTTTTGATGAACTAGTGGCCCTCTGACCGTACTAGTGACGCTAAAAGTCTTACAAGTTAACTAGTGTGCTGCAAAAGCTTGTTCACTAGTAGTACTAGTGGGTCCCAAATGCGCACCAGTCACACTAGTTGCACAGCATGCTAATGAGGAGGAGGGGAAAGAATGCATCGAGGTCTTCTATTGGCCCTAAGCTATAGAGCACCACCCAGCACAAATAGTTTCTTTAAGAGAGTAAATACACTGTTTTTAAATACAGTCATATGACCATATTTACACAAATATAAAACAATATTTTATTTTTGTAGTTATGATCATATGACTGTATATCAAATTAGGTATGAACATTGAATACTTAATTAGAAAGTTGCCTTAGGACAGGAATATAGATCCTCTTTAAAAAATGTTATTAAGCTGCAATTTGAAAGGTGCTTGGATTAGAATAGCACTGTGATAACAGAGGGACATTAGTGATGGATAGAAATATGGAATAACCCTCTTCGGATCACAGCTTTCCTGAGAGGCTGAGAGATCGCTGTGACTTCCGTAAATATTAGTCTAAGGCAAATATGGAGAGGTAGTTTATCTTCATACGGATCTATCGTTACCCTGATTTTAAGATCTGTCCAGTGTTTCAGCTTTATTAATTAAAATTCTTCCCACAATCATATCCGCTACTTTTGTGTCTCGAGTGCCGGTATTCTCACACACTCGCACCAACAAAAACACACACACAAAGCAGAAACATGTATTTTTCTAGGCAAAACACACACTGACTGACTTCCATGGACAATATGTGAACAGTAGGCACTAAATACCCGACTGATGCACCTCACGTTTTCGAGACGTTAAAAACATTGCAGGAGAGCGCCCCTAAGGCTCTCCCTCACAGAGCTGAACTGACCAATCAGAATCTGGGTCCCGCCTGCTTCATTTGCATATGGCTCACTAGTGAACGTGTAAGGCCTTCGCATTCACTAGTGAGCCATATGAACTGCAACTAGTTAACTAGTGGATGCATATTGCAGCTTACAAGTTAACTAGTGAAGGCAAAATGATCACTAGTTAACTAGTTGAAGCCTCTTTCGTCTTACAAGCTGACTATTGAGGCTCAAAATGTGCACTAGTTAACTAGTGAGGTCCAAATTGTCCACTAGATACACTAGTACAATTGTTTTTACCTTACTAGCTAACTAGTTACACACACTTTATCTCACTAGTTAACTAGTGAAGCCTTAGAGGAGTCACTAGTAAACTAGTGACACCGATGTTTTTCTTACTAGTTAACTAGTGGAGGGCATATTTTCTCCCTAGTCAGGTTCTGTTATAAACATGTTGACTTTGACCGTACATGTTACACATTTGTCTTACATGTAAGGCCTTTCCTTCAAATAGTTTGTCTTTTTTTGCACTAGTGAGCAACTGTATGCAACTAGTTAGCTATTGATTCAACATGTATGGCTTTTTCTTAAACTAGTGGATATTTTCAGCCCACTAGTTGTGGTTTTCTTCTCTCTAGTTCAACACAATGACTTACTAGTTGACATGTACGTGCAACTAGTGAATTGTTTCAAAGTCATACATGTTGACTAGTGAATTATTTGACACATCACTAGTAAACTAGTTGCACGTACATGTCAACTAGTAAGTCATTGTGTTGAACGAGAGAGAAGAAAACCACAACTAGTGGGCTGAAAATATCTACTGAAAATATCCACTGAAAAAGAGCGACTAGTGTAATGTTTTATTTAACTAGTAAAGCAGAGTGCCAAACTAGTTTGACCATATATCTAACAAGTGAAATCAAAGAGCCAACTTGTGTAGGCAGCTGCCGTCTGATATCAAGGATATGGAATAACAACTGAAATGGCTTGCCATAAAAGTCTAAAGAACAACTTCCCAACTCATCAGTCCGTACTAATCTCTTGAACGCAACATCATAGAAACTCCTGGAGGGAATTTCCACCAATTTGGCACACCTTGACTCCAGGAGGAACTGATTAGATTTAGGTGGTCTAAAGTCAATGTCACTGTGAGCTTAGAGTCTAAGTTCACAGTGACATTGGTTACCATGAGAAGTTTAAAGACCCAGTTTGATCCCTGATCTTAAATGCTTTAGTTCCTTTATTTCCTGCAACATTTTCGACTAGAATGGCTCTAGCCTCCATTTTTTGGAATCCCGCTCCAGGGATTTGCTCCCAATCAGCACAATACTTCATTGCAAGTCCAAGTCACAAGTTCAACATGTTAATCAACTACAAGAATGAAAGTCTTATCAGAAAAATCTAGTTAAAGTATGAATAGTAATATATTTTGTTATTGTAATATAGTCCCCAATGATTCCATGTACTGTAAACAGCATTGTGTTGTATTCACCAAATTGTAGATATTTAATTTACTTCTGGGTAGATGAATCACTTATTGCCAACCATGTCATATGTTTCTTTTATTAAATATCTTCAGATGAAAAGTAAATAGTAACTCTTGGTGTCAAACAAATGAAGTGGAGTAAAAACTGTAATTTTTCCCTCCAAAATGTTGTGGAGGAGAACCAGGTTAATATAACAGGAAATGTAAAAACAAGGGCTGAACTCATTTTTCAATGCATTCATACTCTGTTCCGCCATATTCCTATTATGCAGGAAAACACAATAATGGCCTTTTAAAGGACTAAAAATGAACGTAACCGGTGTGTAACTACTTCTGGTCCGCTCGCCTGTAGTTGTGTCCTTCCTAAGCAAGGTGGAGAGGCTCTTCACTGTCTCCAACCTGCCGGCTCTGCAATTAAAATGCCCATTATGTATTTAAAGACTCAAGATAATGGTGTGTTAGGTGTGCATGTGTGTAAGGAAGGAGTGATAGAGTAGTGCTGTGGCGGCCCATGCTTTCGTGTGTGTGTGTGTGTGTGTGTGTGTGTGTGTGTGTGTGTGTGTGTGTGTGTGTGTGTGTGTGTGTGTGTGTGTGTGTGTGTGTGGTGTGTGTGTGTGTGTGTGTGTGTGTGTGTGTGTGTGTGTGTGTGTGTGTGTGTGTGTGTGTGTGTGTGTGTGTGTGTGTGTGTGTGTGTGTGTGTGTGTGTGTGTGTGTGTGTGGTGTGTGTGTGTGTGTGTGTGTGTGTGTGTGTGTGTGTGTGTGGTGTGTGTGTGTGTGTGTGTGTGTGTGTGTGTGTGTGTGTGTGTGTGTGTGTGTGTTCCATTAGAAGACATGAGAGTAGAAGAATCTAGATGGGTCATTGTTAATTCATGCTCTCGTTGAGGGATTCACAAAAAGGGCGGCCAGGTCACACACCTACTAGATACACCGTGTGTGTGTGTGAACTTGATCTCAGTAATCTGACCCTTTGAGAAAGCTCCAGTTCCAGCAGTTTGGAAACGTGTATGCACATACTCTCACTGTCTCTGTTTGTGAATCATTGATTATGGATTATTTATTCACATCTAGATCCATCAAGATTTCAATTACAGTTTCATTTTGGGTCATTTAACTTAGTCCCTGTTCTACAAAAAATGTCTATTACTATTTCAATTGTTCACCAGATGGAGCTGTTCATATGTTAGTGCGAGGCGTTGAATAAAACACGCAGTGTGGAGCGGTGCGTCCTGTTCTAGCATGACTGAGAAGTTTGCATTTTTTATCCGTGATCCTTCACAACATGGCCTCAGAGCATCATTGTTCCCGCTGTAGTGGGTATGGATTTTAGCTTCCACACAGAGACAAAGGTCTTACCCTTTGGGCTACATATGTACTATAGGCATATTGGGTTTTTACAAAAAAATGTTTAATTAATACATATGTTCATGTATTCTGCACTATATGTTACTGCCATGAGTTTGAGGTGTACGGAAGAGGATTTGGGCCACAAGGGAATTTTTTTATGAGATCTGACGGATCTGACCGAACAAGTTTGAATCTTTTCTTTCGCCGATTTCTGACTTTTTTCTCAGGATTCTCACTTCAAACACAGAATTCAGACTTTTTTGTCACAATTCCCAAAAAAAAATTCACTTTTCGTCAGAACTAGTGAGAATATTCACATGTGGCCCTTATCCTATACTCTAGAGGGGAAACATTTGGTAGGAGAAAACTAAATCTGGTTTTCCTGAGTCAAGTGTTGCATTATTTATTATTGCAATATGCTGGTAGTTAACCTTAATGATGATTCATTGAATTGTGAGTTTGTCCATTGAATGTATGTGTTTACTGGAAGTGTGGTACTGGAAGCTTTAATATCTATTTTATATAGCTATATTCGTACGACTGTATTCATTCAAATTTCTTGCAAATTTCGATCGTTTGAGTACCAAAATATCGTTTCTTGTGACATCCCTAGTTTGCCGTGAAAATGACACATGAGAAACAGCTCCACCTAGTGGACAATTAAAACAAGTAATCATAAACAACCTAATATTCAGTAATGGTGACATTTGTACGTTTGTTGGTTCTGCTTGTTATCAAGTCAGTGTTTGGGTGTGTATTACCCCAGTGTGAGGTTAAATAGGACCATAGTGGTGTGATGGTTGCTGATTCTGTCCTCTCACACCAACATGGACAACACAGCTATTAAATCCTGTATCAAGGAACTAGGAGAGGGGTGCAAAGTGGTGTGATGAGAAAGGGACGACGGAGAAAGGGGGAGCAACGGAGGACACGTCTGATTGGAAAGATGGAGATTAGGGAGGCGGAAGAGGGAGATATGGATAAGTAGAGAGGGGGCTTGATGAGGAGAAAGGGAATAAGAGAGAGGAGAAGGAGCTTGGCAGTCAAGACAAATTCCTCCAGTGCTGATGAGAATGCTAATCTCCTTCCCTCCCTCCTCCCTCCTTCCTTTCATCCCACTCTTTTCTCTCCCGCTCCCTCTATCTGTCAGAGGGTGATGTGTTCATCTCAAGCCGTGTCCAGCTGCAGTGTGGATGTGTCTCTCTCAAGGGTCTGGCCTAGATTAGTGTGTGAGTGTGTGTATGCATTTAGAGGAGAGGATCATGTGCATAAGCTTACCAATGTGCATTGTTTGAAGGAGGATTTGTGTGTATTTGTGTGTGCACGGCCCATCAATTAGAATTGCTGGTGGTATTGAGTGAGAACATCTCCACCGTCTCACAGCACACCCACACACCTTGTCCTGCACATCTGCTATCACACACACACACACACACACACACACACACACACACACACACACACACACACACACACACACGCGCACACACACACACATGCGCAAACACACCTCCTGTATGGGAGTGTAGAGGAAGCATAAATGCATGGCGATTTGACAGATAGCTTTGCATTAGTGCCGCTTGCATCCTAAATGAATGCGTCCCCTAGTGTTCTGTGTACTGCCTTGTTAGGGTCCCTAATTTGGTTAGTGCTTTAATAAAGCTGGGAACCTGGGATGCACGGAGCTCGGGCGTTAGCTGTCGAATCAGAGAGGGAGAGTCCTACTTCAAACTTCTCAGGGATCATGGAGTTTTTTGTCAGACAGAAGGAACTTGATCAATGTATTAAAGGGACGATCAGCAGATGGAGCAAATCAAACCATATCATTTTTGCATACACTGTTTGATTCTTGTTTCAATATTCATATTATTTCCTTGCCTCCATGTGAATATTATTCTGCTATCTCGATGTTTCATACCTAGAGTATTCAAATGTCCAAATCCTTACATTTTCTGATGACAAAGGTATTCGGTTTTTTTGGAGCCGACGAAAGGAACAACATTTCAAATACAAATCATAAAAATCGAAATCCAGAAAAATAAATAAAGGCAATTCATTTCACCAATATTATAGATTTAGTCTGTTGCGATAGTATAAATGTATCTATTCGCACCATTTTGATCACACTAAGTTAGCAATGATTGTAGAGAGGGGTCATTGCATCAAATAGTCCCAAGCTCACCAGCTTTACCTACTGATCAGCCCAGATAAATGCGTTTTTGCCATAATCAACCAAAGTTTCTTTGACTCTCCGGCAAGCATTTTGATTGGGTCATACTTACGGTACACTTTTAGCTGCAATTTTTGCCGACACACACAAAGGAACGCAAGATGCTCAAGGATAGCGACACGGAAAGATAACATAAGTCTATCAGCTATGTAAAGGTGTTCTAAGCTCAAGTTGTCTTTAATCAAATAACATGTCTGATTCTGTGATGATTTATGATGGTGAAAAAGATTAAATCAGGGACAAATCTCAGATTTAATCATGAACAAAATCAAAGAATTTGACATCAAGGCCACAGAAGAATCTGTGCTCCTCTTCTTGTCCGATTGTATGTGTCCCACTTCCTCTGCCACCTTATATCTTTTCATTCTCTCTTTTTTTACCCTCTTTGTTCTCCTTCCTTTCATCCTTTCTGCTTTCCTTCCTCAGCCTCCCTCCCTCCCTGCTGCTCTGACGGCCTGTCTCTCTCTTGCCCGCGCTGCCTCTGTCCTCTCTAGCTGAAATAATGAGAGTGTACCAGGGAGCTGTGCGGTGACGGGGCGATCGATGATCCCTGCTCCAACAGGCAGAGACGCTGGAGAGAGGGAGGAGAGGGAGAGAAATGGAAGAAGGAGAAAGATAAGGATAAAAACCCCACAGACAGTCAGAGCAGGGGAAAATGGAGCGATGTAATGCTGCTTTTCTTGTTAGATGCATCATAGTTTAAGGGGAAATAATCATCCCAAAGCCGACCCTCGGAATGAATTGGATTCCATTTTTAAAGTAGCTTGACGAAGTGATGTGCTTTTTTTAATTCAAAGTCCTTGTAGTGTTTTGACTTTGATAAATATCCAATGACAAGCATGACATGTTGTTTTAAAAGCCTTAAATGTGGCAATTTAACCTAACTGCCTTTCAGCTGAACTGCTCCAATCATTTTGTCAGTTAAATGTTGAACCTAAGAAAGTGTAATTAGTGTGAAGGATTTCAAACCAGTCTAAACAAGCTATTATGAATCAGTTTTCCACACTCACCAGTCTTAAATCCTCCAGGGGCCAATCTTGCTCTCGACAGTTGATCTATAAGTAACTGTGAGCGATCCACTGTATGGATCCCTGCTCTGGGACCAGGGGGGTCGGGGGTCACAGAGCAGACAGGTGCATGCTGTTGCCTCCCAGCGCCCACACTGGGGGGGTTTGGATGTATGAAATGAGAACAGAACATACTGATCCATATGGTGAAGCGAGCTGATATCAGGAAAGTGGATCTACTTATGAAGAGGGAATCAGAGAAGTGGCAGATCAGATTCTGAGAAAATATTTACAACACTACTGCTGTTATCAGTTTTTGCATATCTAGATAAAAGTTCATTTTTATAAAACATGGTTTTAAAAGTAATGCCTTTTCTTCCATTCAGTGCATACTGACTATCTTAACAGGTTATTCAAAGCTCCAAATTGATATTTTGGCGATTTAGGGAAAGAAAAACAAGCTGAAAAACACAACATCTGACATCACATAACAATTCAAAATGATTACCTTGTTGGCAAGCATTGTCCTCTTTCCTCGTCCAGAAGAAGCAGAGCAACAGTATTTATTAGTACTTGTTTTTTTACTGTCCCATTTGAAGAATTGATGTCCAATTTCAACACAACTTTTGTTCAGTTATGCTTTCCACCACAGCCCATAAAAAATGTCAAGCTGCATGATGTGCACGTAGCCTGGTTTCAAATCATTCTAGTTGAACAATTCAAATTGGTCAAGAGTTTTCCCAAATAATGGCCTTTTCCTTACAGTTGGAGAAAGAGAGAACACCGTTATGTTAGCCAATCTAAGCACAAACTTCTGAAACTTTGTTTTCAAAAAAATGAAAATGACGTTTGGATGGATCACCAACTGGTGATGGGAAAACTAAACCAAAAATATTATTCCCAAAAAGAAATTGGGCTAAAATTAAGTCAGTGACCGGCTAAATAAATGTAATGTGATTTTAAAGGTAAGGTTAGCTTGGAGCTAACCATTGGGCAGAGAGCATAGAATGGGGTTATTCAAGCTTTCTTCTGAAAACCACTGCCTGCTCTTGAAAAAAGAGTGAATGAGAGCAGAACTAGCCTGCCAGAAAACCAAAACAATAAGCTAAAAGACTCTGTAGAGAAAATGGGAACTGCAGAGCTTAGTACAATGAGTGTGTCACCACAACTCCATTCACTGCTGACAGGAATTTGATCAATTGTTAATTTTGTTCTGATTAAGACTCTGCTATAATGAACAGAACGTTCATTATAGCAGAGTCTTAATCAGAACAAAATTCAATCTTGAATGAGACATTTAAAGTAGGTAGAAGTTTCATGTGCAAATGTGTCAGCGTGGCGTAAATCTGCAGGCAGTTGGTGTGCCGCTAATGGCCAAAATATTACCACGGTGTCTCACTGAACCATTGTAGTGTTGAGTGGGGCCTGCAGAGAAAATGAGCTCTGATAAAGCCTTATTATGTTGATGGAGTGCCCCACGCCGGCTGAAACACTCACACAGATTTGGATGAAACTCACGTCCCTGCTCTGAGATGGTAATGAAGGTGTTGCTGTCCTCTGCAGGTTTCCAGCACGGCCACCCTGGAGGGCAAAGGTCAGCTGAAGTTCACCTCGGGCAAGTGGAGCCCCCACCACAACTGCAGCCAGCTCGCCACAGCCAATGACACGGCCATACGGGGCTGGGACCTCCGCACCATGAGGTGAGAAATGCTTTGTGGGCCTGGTCGGGAAATACAATATTTTTGGTATTTTCAAGTCTGAGATGTTCCTGAAATCCTGATATTGATACTTTAAATGGTCATTATTTAAGGTAGAGATGATTTATTTTTGTATTTACTTTACAAAAACCTCTCCTCATAATTCACTGTATTGATATTTTGGAAATGTGATTCAGCACATGAGTTTATAAAACCCCATATGCTCAAAAACACTATGACTGACAACAAGCTAGAAACGTAAATTTAAAAAAGTCATATTGAGGATTGAACATTTTTAAACATGAGGCATGTGTTCTGTAAGCTTTGCCACTCAGTGTTAGGACCTTTTTTTTACATGACACATTTCCACATGCACCTGACTTAAAACCAGTCGGATGTTTCTCAACAGCCTGAATTTAAATCTGACAGAAGTGATTCATGTAAGTTCTACTCTGAGCTTAATAATGTGTCGTTTTACATGTAATTACAAGATACTTCAGTGCAGCACACTGAAGTATACATGTAATGTGACTCATCATGCCAAATGAACGGTTTGTTTTACTTCAAATTGACTATCAATCCACATGTTTATCCCCAAAAACGTGGATATTATCTTTTTGAGAAGCATGTTTTTGAATCCAAATGTTTTATTTGTTTCTTATTCTTTTTTCAAAGTTGTATTAACATAAGCTATTATTGATCTACAATTTTGATCCGATTTCTGTTCTGCCCAGAAACATATTTCTTTAGGAGTGTCTGTCTGGAATTAGATGAACCTTTACTGATCCCCATGGGGAATATTCAGTGTTCTTTTTACACACACGTTACAGTACAAATACACACATGGAATACAGTTACAGGTGTACAAATGCATTATAAAGAGGTGCGTGCCAGTATGTCCAGCGCCAGGGAGCAGTTGGGGGTTCAGTACCTTGCTCAAAGGCACCTCGGCAGTGCACCTTTCCAGCTACCAATCCACACTCTGTATTATTTTGGTCTGATTGGAGATTTGAACCGGAGCCAAGTCCCTACAAACTGAGCTACAGCCATCCACTCATACTCTCAGTGGAGACAGGAAGGCGGTGGTTACGGTGGACTGAGCCTCTGTCAGTGTCCTCCTGTCTTTATATGAAACATTTTGTTAGCCTGTGGTTGTTCATGAGTGTAATGAAGTGCAAGCTTCTCCGCAGCTCATGATAAAGTGCGAGGCGGCCGAGCTCTAATGTTCCTGTTTGACATGGAGCATGTGTAGTACCCCACATTAGCCTTGTAACTGCAGGTTATCAGCCACCCACCCCCCAACCTCGAGCTTTGCGTGTGCATGCATTGTGTGTGCTTTGTTTGCATTTGTGTACGTGATGAGCGAGGTCAGCAAGTGTGTACGTGTGTGCTCTGCCCAAGGAATAACAATCACCTCGCTATCCATCGCAATGATAACGTGCCGAGGAGATTGAGAGGGGGGCGCCGGGTGAAGGTGAGGGAGAATGTATATAATGTATATATATTTACAAGATGTGTATCACAGGCCCAGATAAGATAGAGAATCATTGATATCACTCCCCTTCAGCCCCATAACAAATTACCGAGTTCCTGCATGCTCCATTTTGGCCGTTCTCCTCCCGCTGTGCTATTTTGAAAGATGCAACAGTGCTGATTTGGCCATGGGCACAAAGGGAAGGAGGGGGCGGCAGCACAGGGCTTGTTAGCACAGACTCTTCTCTGATATCACAGTACTGTACCGAAAGATATATTTTAGACACATTTTCCCAAAATTCAGCTGGTATCTTTGGACACTTCCACGAAAAAGTGTTAAATACATTTATGTGATCTTTAATTTTTTTTTAAATGATAATAATAAATTGGTTGATTCTGCTTAAGGAAATAATGGCTTTTAATTTGAATTAAAATAAGTTTACTCAATGCTTTACATATTGTTTGTTATATAATATAAAAAGCAGATAGAAAATGAGATACTGATGGGAGTAACACATCAAACGCAAAAGAAATACATACACAAATAATCGACTACTTGATCATTAATTTGAATTAAAATAATAATCTAATGAGCAATTCATAATTTTTTTCAGATTGGTTGCTTTTTTTTTGGTAAACTGTCGCTCTTGACTACTTAAAAAATGTAATATAATTCATATTAAAAATATATAATAATAATACAACATTTGTAAATATATTAATAAGTTATAAAGTTAGTTTACCTAAAAGACCAAAACAAATAACCTAATGTAAAAAGCTTATATGCAAAATGTTTTGGTTGATATTTGTATTTTCTGCCCATTTTGTCCATGCTTTAATGTTCAAAAAGGTCTTTATTCTTCTCATACTGCCTGTGCTGAGCACCTCTTTTCATTCTCTGTTTTTCTGATTTGTAAACCGTTTCGAGATGTCCCGCCCCTTAGCCATCAGTTACAATGGGTTGGAGCGCTAGCCAATAGAAACGCGAGTGTTACATAGCGATGTCACTAAACTCGCTCTCAAGGGAACTTTGGGATTTTAGACTTTGCTGACCCTTTACATGCACACAAACCCATACAACACACTACAGGAAAACCCTCCAAAGCATAATAGGGCCCTTTTACAAACAAGAAAAGATTCCTATAGCTTCATATGATAATATAAGTAATAGCTCCCTAATTTCTATGGGTCTTTTTTGGTCATTTATCCAATAACATGAATGAATCCGTGTGCCTTCTTCACTCAGACAGAAACCAAGGGCATGGAGTGTGTGTGAGTGTGTGTGTGTGTGGGTGTGGGTGTGTGTGTGTGTGTTCAGGCATGCGCGTCCATGCGCTAGTGTGAAGTGGTTGCAAGTGAAAAGCTTGCAAGTGTGAATGAGCGTTGAGCCATGTGTGTGTGTGTGTCTGTTTGAGTAAGTGACTTGCATGTGACAAGTGACTGTGTGCTAGCCTGTGTTTGCTCTTTGCTGTGATGTGTACCTTTCCGCTTGTGTGTGTGTGTGTGGTGAGCTCATGCCTCTACATAAATATGACCCGCTTGTAAGTGTGTGTGCTGTGTGTGTGTGTCCAGTTGGTGTGGCAGCTGTGTGATGGCAGCCTTTCAGCACGCTCCGCTGCCTCCTCAGACGACCTCTGAGGTGTCCCCTCACACCTGCACAAACACATAGGCGCACACAGGGAAGTACACAGATACACACTCTTCTTTTCTCCCCCCCCCCCACCACTTCCCTTAACTTCCCCCAGGCTCGCCCCCCCTCTCTGCCAGCCCAATCACGGCTGCCGTGCTCTGAAATAAGGACAGGGGGAGCAGCCCAGCAGTAGCAGCCGCCTTTAGTTAGTCATCTTACACCCCGGAGAGGAGTTTCTGCAGCACACTCCATCTCCCAGACACACACCGCTTCTAAAAAAATTAAATATAACACTGCTTATAAAACATATATGGAGCCTGTTCTAGTTTGTACTGATGTAATATGCAGCATTATGTAAATTATGAAATACTCTGCTCCGATATTGGGGACAGAAAGTGGTGTTTAATGGAAAAGCCTGACACATTTTCTCTTCTCCTAAGCTTGTCTTTGTTATTGTACCTCTGCTTTTACATTATTCAGAATCTACGGGAAGGCTGTTGTGATTTTATAGAAATTGATGCATGATTTATTATTTCACTTGTGCCCTAGGTTGTAAGAAGGTACTTGGAGCATTTTGACGTTTTTTCTTGTCAAATATTGATTAAATAATATCATATTTTATATACAGCAAATCAATGGGATAGACAAATAATTGGGATCGCTGTCCATATCATAATTTAATGCATTCCGACACATTAAAAGAAGGTGAATTAATGAACAACTAGAATATCATGGGAGAGTGCAATCCTCAACAAAAACCAAATCACATGCTCCTCGGATGGTCCCATTTCCCGATTTAGTAAGTCGATCTTTCGGCCTTTGGTGTGTTCATGAGCTTGAAGTTGTCATTGAAAATAACAACTTCATGTCTTGTGGTGTCTTGGACACCACAAAACATTTCAATAGCTGTTTCTGATTTGTAGGGGCGTTCACGAGATTTTTTACAGATTATTCTTACATCCCTTGCATTAAAAAGGCCACTGTGCCATTCATGACGTGATTTGTTCCATTTCAATAATGCAGTGGTTCTTCCTTGGCCCATGCTGCACTCCTCCACTACGTGTAATGGTAATTCAGGCAGTGTTTTTTCCTGATGTTTTTGTCATCCTTCTGATTGACAAACTGAGCTGAAAACATTATGTCCTATGCAGATTTAAACACACTTCAGTTTCACACACTAATACCTCATTCACACCAACGCAACTCCGGTTCAAGCTCCGTGCTAGAGCTTTTCAAGTTCAGAACCGGTTCTTCGGTTTAGCTCCGGCTCTTTTCACACCGCCCAGAGTCCGACTGGTGCTGCGTCATTGCGTCATCGTTTGCGTCATGACGTAACCGTTTGCGTGCCTGCTTCATAAAGCCAAACCGCGCGGAAACCCCTCACAGCTGACACCGACAACAACAACAATGGCCGATTGTGCTCCAGCTTCCTCTGTACCTCTTCGGAAGATCAGATTCCCAGTAGGTATCTGGTCTCTTCAGTGGACCACTGCTGCTTGTTACGTTTCTCCATTGTTGTGTACAAACTGGATAAAACGCCGGCTTTTTGTTGTTGTTCAGGAGTTGATCCCGCCCCTGCCCCCGCCTCGACGTAAGCGTGACGTATGCGGTGCTTTTGCTCTGGCCGGACTTTTTTTTGGTGCTCGAAATGTACCGGATTCCGGAGCTAAGAGGCTGCTCCGCTGCGGTGTGAACAGGAAAACCCGGTGCTTTTCAAGCTCCAGCTCCGAACCGGCACTGAAACACCGTTGGTGTGAATGAGGTATCAGGGTGCACTAGGTCTGGTATGAACAGTAGCTTATGGTGGCTAATGTTCGCTAGTGTCAACAAATATATATTGTTTTGTCAAAAAAAGTATTGTACGCTCACAAGAATCAGAAATGATCGAGGAACGCAAGTCGGATACAATGGTATCAGACTGTCAACATTTAGGGTGTAATATGAAATGATGTCAGCAATTATGTCAGTAACTTCGAAATGTCTTTGTAGTAAAATCTTGTGTTTTTGGGGAACCAACTGTGTGTCATTCCCGGCACACTGGGGTGCTTCCAGCCTTATAATATTAGGCTAGCTAACAGGCATGTAGTACTAGCCAGTGGGCATACAGCTTGGTGTGTGTGTGTGTGTGTGTGTGTGTGTGTGTGTGTGTGTGTGTGTGTGTGTGTGTGTGTGTGTGTGTGTGTGTGTGTGTGTGTGTGTGTGTGTGTGTGTGTGTGTGTGTGTGTGTGTGTGTGTGTGTGTGTGTGTGTGTGTGTGTGTGTGTGTGTGTGTGTGTGTGTGTGTGTGTGTGTGTGTGTGTGTGTGTGTGTGTGTGTGTGTGTGTGAGAATTCCCTCTTGGATCGACAGTCCACAGTGAGGGGGCAACACACACACACACACACACACACACACACACACACACACACTCAGAGCTGTGTAATAGCTGTCATGCTTGCAGCCATACCATGCACTGCAGGGTGCATACTGAAAAGCAGTGCAGTGCTGCAGTGAAGCATGGACTCTCTACACCTCCCCTGTGGTGTGTATGTGTGTGAGAGAGAGACTAACAGAGAAAGAGCCGATAAAGAAAGAGAAGGAGCGTAAAAAGAAGGTGGAATGATTGATAGTGGTGCTATTTGCTCCTTCACAGTCCAGGTTAAAAGCCAGTTGTCTGTTGGTGCTAGACAGCATCAGAGCTCGTCACACAACAGAGGCTCACACACACTTCATGGCCAAAAACACAGCCTTTTCATTGCACCTTCTCAACAGATTCTGCAGTGCCATAATGATAGGGTACCCAAGGTAAAGCCAATCATTCAAAAGCCTTTTTTCCATCATATTTTATTCACATATTCAAATATCTCTCCATTGTGCAAAAAGGGTATCAGGATAATCCGACATCACATTCCAAAACAAAAGATGCCAGCTGTTTTTGAAATAGTGGTAGTCCGTACGCCACTGTCAATCTGAGGCTGACATTTTGAACCCCGCTGTGGTCAAATTGATCATCTGTAACCTTTTCATGTGCTCCAAGCCCCCCCCCCCCCCCCCCCAACTTCCCAGTAGACACGAACCAGACATCACAGTGTTTATCTCATAATGGTGTATTCATGACCTTATGCAAACCTTGAAATCAAAGAATAAAAACAAAACAATACAATATTACCGGTAGATTTTTGATGCAAGCACCGCACCTCTTTTAGATACTGTTGCTATACGCCTGTCAAGTTTACAATGATGGTGGCCTGGTGGCAGACTAACCTCTTGAACTTTTGGGTTATTTTTGAATTAGTGGGTACTTGATTGGAGACATAGGTAATATATAGTTTCAGTTTTCACATTACAATACAAAGGTTTAAACTAGGGTGAGGACTAACACGTCTGACAAATGTAACTATAGCTTGAGTATTGTTAGCTGGGCGGCTGGAATGTAAACTTGTCCAAATCTGACATTAGCTTTATTTCTAAATAGCATGGCTAGCTTACACACAGTTGATCTGCTAATTGTGAATGGGGCTTTTGTTAGCCTGTAACTATAGCCTGCTACTACAATAATGTTATCCAACCATATATTGTACAATATATGGACCAGGGTACCTGCCAAGTGCTGGAAATCCTTAAAAACATTTCAATGTAATATGGCGTTTTCACGGTTGGAAAAAGGAGTTGGACTCTAAAGTTTGGAAAAATGCTTGAAATAAAATACTTCTTTTATAAAGGTGACACATTTTGAAACTTTGTTGGGTTGTCCTTTTAAATTGGCACACCAAAGAATACTGTCACAAAACATTTAAGTTTAGTATATCAAAATAACAGCCCCATACCATACATAGCGCCTCAACTTTTGAAGATTCAAAGTTGGACAGTTGCTAAGCTATGATTGGACGATAATTGTCAGGAAAATGTGTTAAAAGACTCAAATGTATCATATTGAGATATTTGTTTATTTTATAACTTTAATACTGCTACAGTATCACTGACATGTGCTAAATCCAATATCATGTGTTGTTGTTAGACGAGGTACAAAAATACTGGACTCAATTGCAACGACTACATTTTTAATGAGAAAAATAAACAAAGTTTAAACAAAAGATCACTCTTGCGAGGACAAAATAAAGCTCTTGGTTTCTAACAAACAAAACTCTCCTCTCTGGTAACACGCTGGGTCCCTAGACATGTGAAGCACGCTGAAACAAGACGAACTGGCACAAGACAAAGGGAGACAAGGACTATTTAAACATGAGGTGAGTGCACAGGTGGAAACAATCAGGGGCGGGGCAGACGCTGACGATGGCGGGAAAACACACAAAGGGAGGAAGTAACGGGGCCTGAAATGAAAGACAAGAGGTAAGTACAAAATAAAATAGGAAATGGGAAATGACATGAAACACGGGGACTTGACTAGAGATGACAGACATAAATAGACAGACAAGACAGGCAAGTAACATAAATACCTGACTAAACATGAAATGACAGACATAAAACAAACACAACTAACACATTTGACGAGACACCACAGTTGTAGGCTTAGGTTTACACTTCTAGTTTTTCACTAAACAACTTTTTTGCTAACCATCATGGTTAGCAAATCCCCCCCCTTCATTTAGGCTGCTTGAAGTAATGATCCCTTACTCATCTGCATGTGAAGATTCTCCCCCACTCTTCCTCCCTCCCTCTACCTGCCTCTCTCCCTCCCATCTTTCTTTCTCTGCCAGCTCCCTCTCAAAGCCAAGCTTTAATTTTGATCAGCGATGAAATGATTGCTCTCCTCTTTCGATTTTTCTTTCCACCCCTCCCTCCCCACTGCAGTTGTCATAGAAACAGAAGTGTGTGTGTGTGAATTTATGTGCGACTGTGAGCGTCTGTGTTCCAGTCGATCCCCTCAGTGGAGAGATTTATCACCCAGGCTAAGCCAGGAGGGTGTGTGTGTGTGTGTGTGTGTGTGTGTGTGTGTGCATGCTTGTCTGTCTACCTTTGTCGCTCCCCTCTTGCACACCTAAATCTTCTTCTGTATTTACACACATAACAGTATTTTAGCCAGTGTGTTCCCCCAGTTTATGTTTTTATCTGTGTGTGCCTAACAGTGTGTGTAATAGGTCTCCTGTCCCCTCATCAACCCCCCCAGCACACACACTCACACACTCACACACTCTCAACTGGATGACTTGAGATTGAGTGTGTTTGGTGGCTTAGGCCGGCCACAGCTCTAATCCTCTGCCCTCATACAAACACAAACACACACTTATAAAAAGTCCCAGGTCCCTCCACTATTGGCGGGGCAGGGGGAGTGTATGCATCAGGGTGTGTGTGTCCCAGTGTGTGCCAGCGTGGAGGGGATTGCTCAGAGACACCAGAGAGGGAAAGAGCGAAACTAACCCAATTTCCTGCTCCATTTCCTTTTCACGCGCCGGGCGTGTCCCATTCCACGGCGGGTCGGGTTGAACACCAGCCACCCTACAGCCCGGGGTCACGCCTTTTACCTCAGTCACACGCTGGAGAGGGGGGGGGGGGGGGGCGCTGTAAATAAATCATGTGCTCCTGCTCAAAATAACACTGTTTTTAGTGAAATTAAAGTTCACCAAAAGTTCCAAGTCAGATTCAATTTCGCACTATAGGTTTTAAGCAAAACATATTCCATAAAGCATGTGTTAATGGGAAAGTATACATAAAGTTAAATATAACTGGTTACTTTAATTTCAAAAAGTCTTTACAATATTACTGTCTTACACAAGTTTTGCATTACTTTCACAATTTATTTTTAAATATAGTGACATTATAAATTGTAAAATGGTAATGTTGTTTTGTAGTGGTTAATTCAAGTATTGTGAATCCAGAGGTGGGCGATATTTTATAGCCTAAAGGCGTACGTCTATAAAGTGCATTTTTCTGGCAGCAAAGCGTGGATTTGTTTCTATGACGACATATCAACACTTTAACCGAAATTGTATGATGGACTAGCCTTATCTATTTTGACCAATGTCCTATTGTTCTGTATGCTTGTCCTCCTACTTTGTATTGATGAGTTCAACATAAATAAAGTGATATCATCGCCGGAAGTGACTTGGTGTAAATGAATGATAACCATAAACTAATTATGTTAGTGTTTACTTGTTACTTGACATAGTAAATGTTATAATACTAAAAACACTACTATAAGTATTGTGTTACATTACTACGTTACTGATGGAAGTTGTACATGAGATACCCTCAACTCTAGTGTTATTGAGTGGAGTTTTTTCAATGACGACATATTGCCACTTTAACCAAAATTGTATGATAGACAAGCATGGCCCTTTTTCTTTTTGATATCTATTTGGACCATTGTAGGTAGATTTGTTTAAATCACCTCACAGTGTAAAATGTCATATTACCCAAACTTTAAAGGGCCCATGTCATGCTTTTCCGGTTATTACCCGTCCCCTTGTGTGTTATGTAGCTTTTTATGCATGTAAATGGTCTGCAGAGTCAAAAACCCTCAAAGTACACCCTGTAGCGTGTAAAACTCTAACACAGAAAAGACCTGTCTATGCTGCCCACGAACGCCTCGTTGGACATTTTTCTTTTTTTCTTCCTGGTCGTAGTGACGTAACGACGTCCAAATGGACCAATCCGTGGAGCTCCTCACACACACACGCTCACTCACTCAGCCTTATCTTTTCTCAGGCTGCGAGTGTGTGGCGAACTTTGTGGCGAACAGCCTGGCTGTGAGTGTATGTGTGTGCTCAGGCTGAGTTCCGCGGTGTCTCGCAGACCCCACGCAGCAACAAGGAAACTACACCAGTAATCCAGCTCACACTGTCCGCTCCTCGAGCCTCAAAGGGCGGAGCAGCGAGCCCCTCAACGTCCCGCCAACACGGCACCCAGACCCCACGCAACATTCTCATCTGTTTGTCATTACTGGTGTCATTTTCTGGTTGCTAACAAACGCCATTGTAACACATAATCACTAATGTTCAGCTGTAACGTGGTGGACTCATCAGAACAGAGTGGGCGAGCTGACCAATCAGAGCACAGTGGGCTCACAGGGAGGGGGGGGGCAGGAGCTCCAACAAGCCATTTAGGACAGAGTGAATACAATGTAAATCTATTCTAGTAGACCTCAACAATGGAATTATGATCAGTAGAAATGGCCATGTCATGGGACCTTTTAATAGTGCTAAAATGAACTTGCATTTGGAAACCCTCACACACACTTACAGTAATAATAAACTTTAACGTTCAGACTTCATTTAAACAATGACCTTGGAACGCTAATGCCACATTAAAATCACAGCTCTTATGAAATGGCAATATCCCTGGGCTCTAAGAGCTAAAACACACCCTTAAAAAGGTGATTATAGGTATTTTATGCTGTCCCTTTTTCAGCTAGAATGCACCACATAAGTTGGTATTAAGTATGCAACTCTGACATATCCATATAACAAAAGCCTTATAACCAGGGATCAAGTTGCATTGACATGCTAATAACTGCAAACCAGATATAAATCTATGTAAACTCATTAATGCAGAGTTAGTCATTTAGAACAGACATGTAGCTTAATCTTTGCTGAAAATGTGTTTTCTCAGTGGAAGCTGGTGGAAGATATTTGACATTGTCTGTCAAGCTCCATATGCTAACACCAACGAAACGGTCCAGTGGCAGTCACAACACACACACACACACACACACACACACACACACACACACACACACCGACAGAGTCACACAGTCCCTGAGTTGTCTTGACCTAATTGAAGCCCAGCGGTCTGCCTGAGGTCATTCTCTTATACCTCCTTTATTTTAATGAGATTTTTAATTAGCATGTTAATTGCCTAACGTGATCAGCAGGGTGACTAGCTAGCTGGCTAGCTGCTGTTGGCTTCCAGCTGGGCCATAACACTGAGGCTTTCCACTCCGCTGAACACAACTGTGCCAAGCTGAGCTTTGTTAGGCTAGCCTGGAGAGGAAAAACAAGTGCAGACTTTCTACAGCCTCGTGTAGCATTTATGATAGAGGCAGACCTCTAGATTTAACTATTAGCATTTTATTCAAATTGGTTTCTATTCTCTGACACCCGCTTGATTTGCTTCGTCCTTCTTAAAGTTAGAAAACAGTTTCAGCAGGCTGCACAGGCAGCTTACTTTAATCAGCAACGCAACCATTATTAAACCTGACACACATACACACACATACAGTATAGAAGCTTTTCTATATGCTTTTAGTACTGGGATTGGTCAAATTCAGAGGTCAAATTTCAAAGTGTGTGTTGTGTACATGTACACACAAAGAGGGTTTCATTCATTTCATGACTTACGCAAAAAATGTGATTGTTCATATAACATACAAGCTGCTGTTATACAGTCCTAAAGATGCTTTATGCACTGTGTGTTGACGTCACTTGATCAAACTGTTTATAATTTAACATTGACATGTAGAGGGCAACTACTTGCTCTATATGTAAATGCAATTGAAGACACTTCCCCATTAAAACCAGTATAAAATGTGTCCCATCCCCTATCATATATCTGTGTCTAATGACTGTCAGGTAGAAACGGTGGTAAAGGTTTTTTTTGCATGGTGGCAATGATTGTACTATCTACCTTCACACCAGCACATAAAGAAAAGTAACGGGTGGAAGGTCAAGGAGATTGCAAAAGACGTTGCAACAATATTTCCACATATTCCTGTATACTGTATGTAAGGAGACAAGACAAGGCTAAGCCGAGGAAAACGTACAGTATAGGAGATGAAAGGAGCTGGCCAGAAAGATGTAAAGTGGAACAATACGCAGAACGTCTCTTCCTCTGTCATGTCTTCCTGTTAGCTTCACTCTAGCAGGAACTCAAGGCTGCGCGCTTACAGTATGAGGCTCGCCTTTATAATTTGCCACCGCCAGTGCCGGCTTCTTTTATTGAGCCTGGCCTTCGCTGACAGACACAGAGGAGGCTTTGATTGAACCTGGGAATGTTCTGCTGTGTGTGTGTGTGTGTGTGTGTGTGTGTGTGTGTGTGTGTGTGTGTGTGTGTGTGTGTGTGTGTGTGTGTGTGTGTGTGTGTGTGTGTGTGTGTGTGTGTGTGTGTGTGTGTGTGTGTGTGTGTGTGTGTGTGTGTGTGTGTGTGTGTGTGTGTGTGTGTGTGTGTGTGTGTGTGTGTGTGTGTGTGTGTGTGTGTGTGTGTGTGTGTGTGTGTGTGTGTGTGTGTGTGTGTGTGTGTGTGTGTGTGTGTGTGTGTGTGTGTGTGTGTGTGTGTGTGTGTGTGTGTGTGTGTGTGTGTGTGTTGACCCTGTGAATCATTCTCTCCCTCTTGTTGTTCTGTCATATGCCCTTCTCTCTTTCTCTCATCTGTCTTCCCCTCCATGCCTCCTGTCGTCTGCCTTGTTTCTAATCACCTGTGTCCTCTCCTCCCTCTCCAGTCAGATCTACTGTATCGAGAACGCCCACGGCCAGCTGGTGCGCGACCTGGACTTCAACCCCAACCGCCAGTACTACCTGTCCAGCTGCGGAGACGACTGCAAGGTCAAGTTCTGGGACGTCCGCAACGTCCAGGAGCCCGTCAAGACTCTGGAGGAGCACTCTCACTGGTGGGTGGATAGGGTGGGGGTCCAGATAGGATCAGACAGTGTACTGTGTCATTGAACCTGATGACCCGAGTTCAAGTCCCTGTGTTAGCGAGCACCCGTCCTGCTCCCTGAGTGTCACACTACAGTAACTAGCTTCCATGTTTGGGTGGAGATGAATGAAGTATGACATTTTTGAACTACAGGCAGTTAGTCTTTGGACCCTTGTACAAGCTCTTCTAGGCCAATGTCAATATCTGATACCAATATTCAATGTAATTAGCTTCCCTAATTTAAGGCAGTTTTTCTCTGGGGCATATTGCAGGACGGGTTGATTGAAAATGTTCAAGGTCCCATGAAGAGTCATCTTTTAATCATCACTTTTAATGTAATGTATTTGCTTCTTGGATACATATATTTTCAGTCACCTCATGTTGGGGTGGGTTATTATATATAGTATGACCTGAATGTATCGTGGCTTGTTCTACATTGGATGCAGTTATTGACTGTATTGCGTGAATCCAGGACCAATTATCATATCATTCAGGCTGCAGGATAGCTCAGTGGTTAGAGCTGGAGCGGCCAAATACTGCGATTTTCAACGGGCCTGGGATTCGATCCTGAGAATATTTCAGTGCAATGTCTTCCCCTCTATTACCCCTTTGACCAATGTATCTCTCTTGAATATAAGTCAAACTTACAAGTACAACGATAAAGAATACAAGCAAAAACAAGAGGCGAATTCATGTTTTATTAAAATAAACTGTTCTATTGTATTAGGGTGGAGAAACCTCAGAATTGGATGTGGCAAAAACTGGGTGTGAGTCTCATTTGCTAAGTGGATATGACAGATTTGAGGGATTTCTTTCACATAAATATACCAGGAAATCAACATTGTTCAGATTTCTTCATTAGGAGACACCATTTATTTTACATTGCGTTTACATATTATAGTATTTCAAATTCCAAAGTGTCCTCAGAGCTCACTAAACCTGGGTTGGGGACATAACGTTTTATCTTAATGTTATTCAATTCAAGATAATATTACAGAAATAGTTGGAAAATAAATATATCATATCATTACATTTTACAACTGTCTGGGGGAAAAGTAATCCTGTGTCTAATATAATTATACTGTATTTGTGTAATGGGAACAAGTCTTTAAACACCATCGGAGTCTAATTCAGGCACGTTCAGTAAAACTCACCAACAATAATGATAAACATGATGATAACTCCTTTGCCACACTGTTGATTGGTTTCTGGATTTAATAATGGCTTTATCTCCTAACTAATGAAATGCCCTAACTACTGCTGGTGCAATAAAAGGTAGTAATACACTAATTACTAATTAAATAGGCTGCTACTCATTATGTCAGTGAGGATTGCATTGTGGGTCGAACGGAGAGCCTAAGTCCTGCACCGGCTAGTCTTCTGTGAGGCTTCAGGCGATGCTCAGAGCTGAACATGGCTTACTGCAGAAGTGTGTGTGTGTGTGTGTGTGTGTGTGTGTGTGTGTGTGTGTGTGTGTGTGTGTGTGTGTGTGTGTGTGTGTGTGTGTGTGTGTGTGGTGTGTGTGTGTGTGTGTGTGTGTGTGTGTGTGTGTGTGTGTGTGTGTGTGTGTGTGTGTGTGTGTGTGTGGTGTGTGTGTGTGTGTGTGTGTGTGTGTGTGTGTGTGTGTGTGTGTGTGTGTGTGTGTGTGTGTGTGTGTGTGTGTGTGTGTGTGTGTGTGTGTGTGTGTGTGTGTGTGTGTGTGTGTGTGTGGGGGGTGGGTGGGTGGTGCGTGTGTACATTGGAGACTCTTCTCCTGTGTGAGCTGAATAGATGATCAGTGTGTCTGCGAGCCAAACTGGGCTACTGCAGCACACCAGTCCTTACCTGATAAAGGTAGACACACACACACACACACACACACACACACACACACACACACACACACACACGAGGGGGGGTGTTATCTCCAAATGAAAGATATACTTGGCAGACATATCCATAACTGTAGATAGCTGAAGATAGGATCTTTTCAGATAGGAGATGTGTGTGTGTGTGTGTGTGTGTGTGTGTGTGTGTGTGTGTGTGTGTGTGTGTGTGTGTGTGTGTGTGTGTGTGTGTGTGTGTGTGTGTGTGTGTGTGTGTGTGTGTGTGTGTGTGTGTGTGTGTGTGTGTGTGTGTGTGTGTGTGTGTGTGTGTGTGTGTGTGTGTGTGTGTGTGTGTGTGTGTGTGTGTGTGTGTGTGTGTGTGTGTGTGTGTGCCATCTTATCTGTGTTTTTGCAAGGACTCTCTTTTTATCTCTATATGTGGCTACATGCGTTTGTGTGTATTCAAGCATTTCTATAACGCATAATATGCATACGCCTGTGTGTATTTGTCCTGTGTGAACACTTATCTCCAGTGCGATGAATATACGTGTGCTTGTTTCCGTTTGTGTGTTTGTGTCGGTTGTGCGCTCTCATTTTTTTCAGAGCGCAGCCAGGATATGGCCTCGGGGCTGTTGGGGGTATTAGGGACTATTTTTTAGCAGGGAATCGGATTGGGGGAGCGCAGGGAACGGCGTGGCCGAGGCTGATTTCCTGTCAACAGCCTCCGTTATCCCTCAATCCCTCCCTGTGAGGGGAGTGGGACCGCACTGTGAGCTGTCCCCCGGGCTCACAGAGAGGGAGAGAGACATAGAGAAACACAACAAGAGAAAGAAAGAGAGGAGGAAAAATAGCACGAAGGGGGAGACAGTGGTGACAATCGGAAAAATTGAAAGAGGGGGACAAAAATGAGAGGGGAGAGGTGAGGGAGAATTGAATTGGAGAAAGCGGAACTGAGCAACAAACCAAACCAGGATCAGAGAGTTTATGATCAGGAAGCCTAAATATAGACTGAAATGTGCCAAATCCTCATTACTGGCATCGGAGTATTCACCCAAAAAGGCATAATATGAGAATGTTGCATTGTCTCCATGATTTGTGTGGGCAAGATTGTTTCAATTGATTTATTTAAAGGAAAGTCCCAATGAGATTAAAGCAATGAGAGTACTGGCCAAGATAGTCAGCAGCACAGTAACAGGCTGAAATTAAAAACAATAATAAAGAACATATGGTCACAATCAGTAACATCATGATAAAATGCATCTACAGACAGAGGTTTGTTCTTCTCTGGAGCAGCGTAACTGAATGCCCTTTCCCAAGCCTGGTGACTTTAGGGACAGTGAGCAAAAATAAAGTTGACAGGTTACCCTACTTTGATGTAGTCTGCAAATAAGGTGGACGAGAACTAAGAATAGCCTCATATATAAGGGTGTTCCAATGGTTTTGTCTACGGATGATCAGGGCAGACCATCCAACCCGAGCATGCAACGAACAATGGTGCGTCAGGGTTTTAGGATAAACCTAACCCTGTGCGGAGAGTTTGGAACAATGGCAGATACATACATCCCCTTGGACTCTCTAAAATGTCCTGCACCTCCCCACATTACTGCATTATTTAATATCGAATGCATGTGTGGTGTTTTTTTCCGTCCCAGGGTGTGGAGCGTGCGCTACAACCACAGCCATGACCAGCTGGTGTTGACAGCCAGCAGTGACAGCCGCCTCATCCTCTCCAACATGGTGTCCATCTCCTCGGAGCCTTTCGGACACTTGGTGGACGACGAGGAGCTCAGCGATGGCGAGGACAACCACCAGGAGGACAAGTAAGAGCAACTGGGGCTACTTAGGAAATGCAGTGAGACCATGCCTTAATACATTAGAGACATAGTTATAATGCTTTATAATCGGTGTATACTCCTGTATAATAGTCATAAGCACTCATATATCTTATAAGGTCAGGAATCTTAGTACTTCCTTATTGGTATTTTTCTTAAAGTGGACCTATCATGCTATATTTGAAACATATATTGTAGGGCCATACCTATATAAAACATGTCTGTGAAGTTTTTTTTTCAAAATACTAAACAGTTCACCCATTGTAGCCATGCCTCATACTGCTCAAACCCCTCTTTTGCAGCCCTGTTAGAGAAACGTGGATCTTGGGTCTTTAGCTTGAAAAAAATAAATAAGAGGAGGCGGAGCTAATGCCTGATCAGAATTCTACTGGAGATAAAGTTAAATTTGGTTGTGATAAAACGCCATCCTGTTTAAGCCACGTCAAGGATTATTTCTGAACTAGTATGGAGCTCAAATGCTTTTTCTCTTGCAGGTTTATCACAAGGTGAGTTCTTTTTATATTTCCTGCTTTTTAAACACATGTGCTCTACAGCAGTACAGGTTAGCTCTGAGTGTTATCAAGGCTTGCTAATGTAAACAAAGATGTCCACAACACGTCAGGCATTGTTTCTGATAGCAACTTTCTGTGGGTCCGCCGCCATTTTGACGTCAGTTCGGATGGAATCTGTATCCGCTTGTTGTACACCCGATTTTAGAGATTTGGGTATGGAGGAAAAGAGAGAGGGTTTTATTTTCTGACGCTGCGTGAGTTCCCCGACACATATGTATGTATAAAAGATGTCAAAAAGTGCATTTTGCATGATAGGTCCCCTTTAAATAACCCTTTATATGAAGGTCTTCTCTATAATGTAGGGCTGTGCGATTATGGCAAAAATCATAATCACGATTATTTTTGGTCAATAATTGATATCACGATTATTAAAAACGATTATCTATTTACTTTAAAAACATCCATTTATTGAACAAATTTAATTTGAACAGTATGTTTTTAACAGTTGATTACCCTGAACTTTTTTTTATTAAAAATAATAATCGTTTTATTTACGTTGTTTTCGTAATCGTTGCAAGCCAAAATCGTAATCGAGATTCAAATACGATTAATTGCACAGCCCTACTATAATGCATCATAAGCATATTCTTAGGAAATTATAATGCATTTATAAGGCTTTATGTGTTTTTTTTACTTTTTATTTTAACCTTTATTTACTCTCTGTTGTCACTTTGGCATGGTGTCTTAAAGCGTTATAGGAGATGAACTTATAATACATTATTTCCACTACTTATTATACTTTATATACCTTGTTTAAAGTTGTTATGAATGATTATAACCATTTACAATGTTTTATTATGCACAATATTTAATAAACATGACCTTCATTTTTCTTTGTCATATATTGTAGTCATAGCAAATTATAACTCCAATAGTTTTTTTCCCTTATAAATGTTGTATTACGCATAAATATATGCGGTTTATCCATATAACATGTCAAAGTATGTTTATAATTAATTATTTACATGTCAGTGAGTGACCAGCAATAAGGAAGTATCATGATACTCGACGTTAAAAGCATTAAGAATATGTCTGTAATGACGCCTTGTGCATTATAAACACAAGTGTAAAGTGATCTAAGATTCAATAATAAGTGCTTTTCTTCCGTAATAATTAGCTTTTAGATAGTAAAATAGGGACTTAAACCAATCATTTATTACAGATTGGGCTTTATTTTTGTAGCTACCCTATCAGTTGTGTTTTTCCAGGCTGAGTATTAATAAGTATTTGGGTTTTTACTGTCCACTGTAACTCACTTGACTGTTATCATCTTGAACTTTGAGGAGGCTACGCTAAGTGTCTTGGTTATTGGTGCTCCAGTAAACGTGTTCATATTCCTCAATACTGAACACACTGGAGGAAAATAAATTGAGATGGAGCAGTACAGTATTAGCTCCACTGCCAATTATTGATGTTTATCACCATGCATAAACCATCCTTCATTGGCCCACTTAATACACATTAACAGGGTTGTGAATTAATTCTTTTAAATGCATAATGCCAGTCTATTTCAAGATGACACTTTTCTTGCTCCGAGCATCTCCCTATTACCGTGTGATCCATGAATTCCCCTCATCCTCGTAAAAGTATTTGGACATTGATACCCCTTTTTCAGTTTTGATTCTATTTTATAATGTGGAGCACATTTGAAGTATAGGTGTGGGATCGCTGTGTTAAAGGTTTAGTTTGTATGTTTTGAGGTGGGGTGGTCTGATTCCTCGACAAATTTGTTTGTTTGTGTTATTTTCTGCCTTACAAATGTAGTTAATACACTGAATGTGGACAAGTGCCTCACACATCCCAACTATAATACATCCAAACTATCTGTTTAAAGGGGCCCTATTATGCTTTTTGGGGTTTTCCCTTTCCTGGTCTTCAAAGAATCAAATCCCAACGTTTCTCTTCCACACACCCACATTCTGAACATTTAATCATGTAAACATGTCACAGTATAGGCACAAAATATAAATATGAACCTGAAAGTGAGCATAGGCAGGGCTGCACGTAACTGGTGCGCAGGTGCGCATGCGCACCTCCGCCAAAAAAAGAGCACCGGGTCATTTGAAACAAAGCGCATTTGCGTACCAACATTGAGAGAGAGGGGAAGGGAGAGAGAGAGGGGAAGGGAGAGAGAGAGAGGAAGGGAGAGAGAGAGGGGAAGGGAGAGAGAGAGAGAGGAAGGGAGAGAGAGAGAAAGAGAGATATTTGCGAGTTGCATATGAACCATGATATGAACTCAGGGCCGGCCCGTAGCGCTGGCTAGATGTTCGCCTAGGGCGCCAGATCTGGGGAGGTGCTGCGCTGGCAGTTCTGGGAGGGAAAAAAACATTTGGACCGTTGGGGCTCATCCTAATTTTCGGCCTTGATGTAACAATATTCATAATTAAGTAAATGTAACACCCTTTTCACCCCGGTTCCACCTTTCATTTGCCCTGTACGATGGGCGCTGTAAGTGATGAAAATGGGGGATGTTGGCTTATCTGGCGCCCGCAGCTCACAGCCAAAGTGCGAGTGAGCGAGGGAGGGTGCACCGGTACCAGTGCTGTTGTTATTAGAATCTGGTGCAGTGCTAGCTGCCGTGCTAGCTACCAAAAATATCCTTTAAAACTGGAGAGATAAAAAAAAAATGCATAAATAAATAAATGTTAAGGTAAAATAAGATATGAATGAACAACACAAATAAAATAAGTTACATTAATTTGTTATTGGCTATGGTAGGCTATTGGTTATGTTCACATACTTATTTGATTACATCCACTTGTCTAAGATGACAACAGAGACTTTCGACCCAAACCCAGCTGTTGACTTGTGGATGCAAGTAGCTAATTGCAGACTCAACCAGAGAGGAAGTAGTAGGCCTACATCATCAGCTACCATGTCTGACAGAGAGGAAGACAGTGAGGAGAACAGTCAGGAGGGTAGTGATGGCAGCTTGTAGGATTACTGGTCGTGCTAATGTTGTCTTGTGTTCACCTCTGCATGTGTGTTCAGTGCCGTGTGTCTGGCAAATAAAGTCAAGACCCCCTCAAAAGTTCCGGTTTATTTCATTTTAAGGATGAGCACCAAGCAACATCTCCAGGTGCTCCTTTGAGAACCAGGGCAAAAAAGTTATGTGCACCCCTGATAATAGGGCCCCTTTAAGGCACAGCTTTCACCACCACATCGATAATCTTTTTTTGTTCTTGTAAAATATACCGTTCTCATTTCTACACTGCCACAAGCCTAATGAAACACACAGTGAGATATATCAGCATATAAAGAAACACACCATGTATTCTAACTGTTCATTTGGTATTAGGGCCCTGAAGATTAGAGCTGACTGCCTCAACCTTTACTTTCACACTCTTTAAGACCAAGTGGAGAGGAAAAAACAGTGACAAATATTACTGTCAAAACAATTCTGCGGTTTTGTAGTGGTTACTAGGGATGTAACGATATATCGAATATCGCGGTAAATAAATGTCTCAATACCGTCGTGAGAATGACAAAATATTAGGGCTGTCAAGTTAACGCGTTAATAACGCGTTAACGCAAAAAAAAATTAACGCCACTAATTATTTTAACGCGATTAACGCATGTGTATTTTTTGTCCTCGGCCGCCCCGTAGTTTCAGAGCGCATCGAGTTTAAAATACCATCTACAAGCTGATGCTGACAGCCCTGCTCCTGCCGCCCGCTTGTGGCAGACCACAATTCCACGCTCACCGGCAGGCACCGACTGGCTATTGGGAGGACCGGGAGGGTGTGTGTATGTGTGGCCCGAGCGAGCGAGAGAGACCTTACGTGCATTGTTGTTGTTAGCATCTGGTGCTAGCTAGCTGCGCTAACGGATATGGAGCTGTTTAAATGAAAACAGAGGAGCGACATTTCGCCACAACTGCGCCGAGCACTTGACTTTATGCAGGAAGCCAGACAGTGGGACATTGTACGAAAAGTCATCACACTCAGCACGGATAGTGCGCAACATGATTGCAGCGTCCAGGCTGCTCCCGTTCGAGCATATGCCTTGAGTTGCACATAGCTCCAACGATCCAACACACACACACACACACACACACACACACACACACACACACACACACACACACACACACATACACACACACACACACACACACACACACACACACACATATTATTGTATGAGAGGTTCCAGGTTGAATTGAGGCGAATATTTTTAATGTTCAGAGGTTGTTGTGTTTAATATTCATGAGAATATTTGTCGCGGATACAAGCGGCCGAGATGGGTTTTCTCCGCAGGGTGGCTGGTGTCTCCCTTAGGGATAAGGTGAGAAGTTCGGTCATCAGGGAGGGACTCGGAGTTGAGCCGCTCCTCCTTCGCGTCGAAGGAGCCAGTTGAGGTGGTTCGGGCACCTAGTTAGGATGCCACCTGGGCGCCTCCCTAGGGAGGTGTTCCAGGCACGTCCAGTTGGGAAGAGACCAAGGGGTAGACCTAGGACCAGGTGGAGGGATTATATCTCTTCGCTGGCCTGGGAGCGCCTTGGGATCCCCCAGTCAGAGCTGGTTGATGTCGCCAGGGAAAAGAAAGTTTGGGGCTCTCTGCTGGAACTGCTACCCCCGCGACCCGACCACGGATAAGCGGGAGAAGATGGATGGATGGATATTTGTCATTGTTCAAATGATAATAAACATTAGCATAAAGCATATTTGTCCACTCATATGTTGATAAGAGTATTACAAACTTGAAAAATATTCCTCTAAGGTACATTTAGAACAGATAAAAAATGTGCGATTAATTTGCGATTAATCGCGATTAACTATTTTAATCGACTGACAGCCCTACAAAAATTTTTTTTTTTAAACCTTTATTCAACCAGATGGTCCCATTGAGATCATCAATCTCTTTTTCAAGGGAGACCTGTCCAACATGGCAGCAAGTAGGTTACAACATGTACATAAAACAACAGATAACAATAAAGGACATCGTATTTACAGGGCTACATGTACATAGAGACATTGACAAGTACCAACAGTATATTTATATCTCGCCCTGTCAATAAGCCTCACCTTCTTGGCAAAAACTGTATTGTTTTTGAAGTGGTGGAGAGACAATGCACAGTTTGACCCACTGCTGTCACCCATGGCCAAAGCATATCTCTCTGTCCCAGCAACATTAGTACCAAGCAAGAGAGTTTTTTCCACAGCAGGGGATATTGCAAACTCCCAAACATCCCATGCTTCTACCTGGAAATGTGGACATGCTCATATTCCTAAAAGATAACCTTGATGATGCTGAGTGAGTGAGTGAGTGAGTTAGAGTTGAGTTACTTGAAAAACTAAAGTGAAACTTGATTTATTCTATTGCAGGGTCTGATTATTATATTGTTGACACTTTAAAATACTACTATCCTACTAAAATGCTGTACGAATCAGATTTATTATTTAATAAAGAGAAACAATTCAAGTAAAAAAAAAAAAGAAAAAAAATTACAAAGAAAATTCACATTTTTTTCCTTTATTTTTCAATATCGCAATAAATATCGTACCGTGGACTTTTTATCGCGATATTATCGTACCGTGAGTTTTTGGTATCGTTACATCCCTAGTGGCTACTATTCAGTACTTTTACTTCTGCCACAGTCCTCCATCCGCTCTGGTCTAATTCAGCCTCTTACCTATGACTACCAGCTCTTACACTCAATGACTGACTCTCACGCACAATTATCAACTCTTCTCCCTAATCACCAGCACTCAGCTTTGTTTGAACCCTTCCACTATACTTATTGACCCCTCTTGTGTGTACGGTACGTGTCCACTCCACGGTACCTGGACACTACAGACAGGACTCCGGGACTCTATTCTGATTTTATACGGTAGCTTTTAACAGATAAGACGAAATTCAAAGATGGTGACACTTTTCAATATTACCAAACAGAAGAGGATAGGGTTTTAACACTCTAAACTAAAGGAATGAGTTTTTCAATCAAACAGATCTTCACTATATCTACATACAGATGGAGTTGATTTTTTTTTATATTTTAGGAAGTTTAAAACATAATCCCTTATATAGGCTGTTGCAGGTTAGGGTTAGGGTTAGCAAAAACTGGACCCATACAGTAATCCAGATTACGTCCACTTCTTTTAAAAGCTTAGTCTCAGTATAATGCAATACATCACCCTAAAAGGTTTGAACAATAACTGAACATTTTCTCCTTCATGAAAGTGGGATTTATTGTAGGACTTTTGATGTGGATTCGATTTGAATCCCCATTTTCCATGAATTACCTTTAGGCATATGTACCTAAACAACAACTGAGTCACTATTTTTTCAGCTACAAATGAATGTTATCTCATTGAAGTGTACAATAGTTTCTTTAGGCAAACTGTCTATTGAAATTATCCTTAATGACCTTGCAATACTTTAGGCTAACTGAGGCAGAGTCCAGCGTTTTGTAGCATCAGTCAAGTGCTCTCTCATATCCCCTCTTGTCTTTCCCCCCCCCAATGAGTCTATGTGAGCAGAGCACTTAAGAGTGTTTTTATTTTAGGCTGCTGGCCGGAGGGAGCAGCTACTGTCTGTGTGAAACAGTTTATGAGGGAAATAAATCCAAAGTATATATGTCACTGTTTTCCCTCAGGACTACTTATAGTACAGCAGTGGGTTTGGGAGAAATCTGGGATGGCAATAATGCTAGATCATAATTCCTAAATAGTATTAGTATTTAGTCACGTTGTTGAAGCAGTGGGAGAAATGTCTCGGCACTGGGGAGGCTGATGTTTGTGTACTGAAGACAGGGAGAAATAAAGTCAAAACTATCCGATCCTCAGCAGGTACTGGTGTGTGTTAGGCACCCTCTACTCGAAGGATATAAACCGATACAAACAGAAGTATTGTGTTTGTAAGAGTATATGTATTACCACTTCCTTTTAGTGCTGATAGCAGGGAAGGAATTACTGAACAGGCCTATTGAGCCCAGGGGCCAAAGGACTCAGGGGTCTGACTAATACAATGTCCCTGAAAAGACACAAAACAATCACAAAGAGACGCCTAAGGACTGAAATTAAATGGATACAATAAAAAAACATACACATGACAACTACAGAAAACCCCAAAAGGACCACATGGAGACAGAACAAATTCTAAAGTGACCCAAAATGACCACAAAGTGACCACAGAGAAATTATGAACATATAAGAATAGATGAATATTGACTTCATGAGATGCAAACAAAGTGGACTGAAAATGTCTACAAAAACACAACTAAGATTTAAAATAGATCCAAAGCAATCACAGGGATGCTAAATTACAATCACAAAAAAGTGATATAAAACAACCACAAACAGATGCAAAACAACCAGAAATGACTAAAAATACATGCAAAAATGATTACAAAGGAACGCAAAATGATTAACTATTAGCTATCATTCGGTATTTCAACGTCATTGGTGGTATGAGGGAAAATGTGAAGAATTCCTCTGCCAGTGGTCATAGCTCATCCCTCTGTGTGTGATTCAGGAGTAAGGAGCCCCTGAAGGACAGTGTGGTGTCTACCTACGAGGAGCATGAAGACAGCGTGTATGCTGCAGAGTGGTCGTCGGCAGACCCCTGGCTCTTCGCCTCGCTCAGCTACGATGGCCGCCTCGTCATCAACAGGGTCCCCCGTGCCCTCAAGTACCACATCCTGCTCTGAGGAGTGACACATCTGTACACATGTGACGCTGCAAGAAGCGTAAAGAATGACATTCCATTATAACGTGGCACAGTACGTGTGCTGTGCGAGACACGGCATCTGCTCGTGAGGGCAGCAATGGTAAAAAGCGTGTGTGTGTGATGTAAATAAACTGTGACCCATATGTTCCAATGATAACTGTTAACAATAAAATGTAAATTAAAGTTAAAAAAAAGCTAATTGTTTCATCATGGCATAATTCCATAAGATCTACTGTGTCGAATCATTTTGTGCATACACATATTATTGTATTTGTTATCATTTATATATTATCTGTATACAGTAGGGGTGTAACGGTACACGTACCCGTACCGAAATTATTCGGTACGGGCCCTTCGGTTCGGTACAGGTGTGTACCGAAGTGTACCGAACGAATATAACGTTAAACGTAAACAATTGAGAACGTGAATAACTTTTTGGAAGTAATCTCAGGTGCTGCGTCGCAGCATTCAGAGTAATTTGCTCACATTGGGTTCAACGCGTCATAGAGCGAGCAAGTCATTTCATTGGATGAGAGGCATACTATGAGAGCTGGTCAGAGGGATGCGTTCAAATGTAGTCAGTAATTTGAGGAACTGTCAAAAATTAATGGCGAACGCAGATAAAGTTGAGCTCGAAAATCCTCCAGCATCATTGAAGTCTCCGGTTTGGGAACATTTTGGTTTCGCAGTTACGTACAAGGATGACGGACAAAGACAGCTGGACTGAACCAAAGCTGTTTGTCGGCATTGTTCAACTAAAATTGGTTACGCGGCTGGCAATACATCAAACTTGCACACTCTTGAAAAGGCATCACCCGAACGTGAATATCACCGGTACCAAAAGAAAAAAGACTGAAGTGCAAACCCAACTCCCACTAGCATTTAAGCCTCCACCACTCGCAAAAAGATCAGACCGAGCCAAAGCTATTACAAACACCAAATATCCTTATGTTGCCATGTTAGCAAAGCGCTACCTGGCTGTATCTGCTACCTCTGTCCCTAGCGAGAGGGTTTTCTCCACATCAGGAGACATTGTTAGTGCCAGCAGATCTGCCCTTTCGGCAAGCAATGTGGACAAGTTAATTTTTCTTTAAAAAAACATGAAAATACAATGACAAGCAAGTCCTAATGTCAAACTGGCTGCTTAGGTGCTAGTACAGTACAGTTCAAATACAGATTATTTCAGTTCATCGAAATGCTGCACCTTAATGTTCATCTTATTATATTTTGTATTTATTTGAGTGAATATTCATAGTTTAATAATAATTAAAAACCCAAAACTAATAGTTTATGTTTTGTGAGTACTAGTAGGCTACAGTAAAGTTCAAATACAGATTATTTCAGTTCATCGAAATGCTGCACCTTAATGTTTATTTTATTATATTTTGTATTTATTTGAGTGAATACATTATTCACAGTTTAATAATAATAATAAAAATATATATATATATGTTTTGTTTTGTGAAAAAAAATTCTGCTGTACCGAAAACGTACCGAACCGAACCGTGACCAAAAAACCGAGGTACGTACCGAACCGAAATGTTTGTGAACCGTTACACCCCTAGTATACAGGTATTTACTAGTGCTCAGCTATCATTACAACTACTACAGTTATAAAATGCAGCTATCTGAAAACATGATATTTGATCAAAGAAAACTATGAGAACAAACTATGAACACACCATAAACATATTATCACGTTAGAAAGTAAATATGGCAGACAGTTGCTAAGTTGCACGTGCACAAACATTTTTAGAGATATCTTTCTGACCACTTCAACCTACTCCAAATACCTTTTTGTTGTTGTCAGTCCGAACCATTACAGTGCCTTTTGCGAGATGTAAAACCAAAACAATGAGCTGAAAGACGCTAAAAGGCTTGGTAATAATTTAGGCATTAATACAAATTATAATTGTATCACTAACTACATTAGGAGTGCTGCTTGCAATATATTTGTAAAGATTAGAGCATGGTCTAAATGTTAAATAAAGAAACATATCTCAACACAAATACGCTGCCCATTCCCCTTTTCCATGACATCACATCTTTGGGTGTGGTCACGCGTTCGACATGAAGCGTTCAATCTATACAGAGTTCAGCACTTATTTATGAATTCTTGTTGTATTTCTGTTCTGATTGTTATTCAGTTTAAACTCTTAAAGGTCCCATGACATGGCCATGTCTGATGATCATAATTCCATTGTTGAGGTCTACTAAAATAGATTTATATTGTGCAATTTTCCAAAATCACATTGGTTTCTCAAACAGCATCTCTGTATAATATGTGTATTCACTCTCTGTCCTAAACGCCTTGTTGAAGCCCCCCCCCCCCTATAAGCCCAGTGGCTGTCTGACAGCGAGACACAGCCCGAAACCAGCCCGAGCACACACACACACACCCTGGCTGGGAGTTTGTGTGTGTGCTCACACACCGACTCACAGCCTCGCCGCGTCCCGTCGTCTCAGGGAGGAGAAATCGGCGGAGCTGCAGCTGAGAAAAGATTGAGTGAGTGTGTGTGTGTGTGTGTGTGTGTAACCTAACGGCTCTGCGGACGTAACGTAACAGCTCCACGGATTGGTCCATTTGGGTATGGGCACGTCACTATACCCAGGAAGAAAAAAATGGAAAAAGAGAAATCTCCAACGAGGCGTTCTGGGGCAGCATAGACAGGTATTTTCTGTGTTAGAGTTTTACTCCCTACAGCAGGCATCCTCAAACTACGGACTCTGGTCCGGATCCGGACCGAACCACCACTGTCTCCGGACTCTGAGCAAATTATAGTTTTCATATGTATTATCTCTCTGTATTATATGTGAGACATCGCCACAACGCATTCGCAACGAGTCAAAATTCTCCGCTATGTCCACTGCAAACAGCGCTCTGCATGTCTGACTGTTCCACTGTGTTCCACCTGTGTGTGTCAACGCTTTGGTCCAATCACATTCAGCATCCAGTCAGCGTTTTTTCCCCCCAAACAATCTGCGAATCAGAGGCACAGTAGGGCGGGGTCTTCGCGGAATGCGGGTAGGGAAAAATGTGTGTGTCTCTTTCAACCTGTCTAAGTCAGAGCGAGAATTAAAAAAAACAAAATTTAGAGCGAGAGTTAACAGCTCATCTAGTTCCATCTGTACTGTAGCTAGTAGCCTAGTTTCACCTACCGGGGTGGCAACTGACACCCTAAAAATAGGCCTTGCCACCCCAGCTGCCACCCCAGTTGGCAGCTTTGTTTTGAAAGAAAAGTTGTGGCTCATCGGACATTTATGAGAGAAAGTCTCTAATGTCCGAGTGCAAGTGAATGCAGCACAAGATGCACGTCATGCACGTCCCCCGGTCCTGGCACGAGTGTGGACATACGTTGGCGGCGATTTCATTTTGAACTGGACGGCGCAAAACGAGAAGCATTCGGACCCAAGCACTGAAGGAATGAGGTATTTGCGGTCTACACTGACAGAGAAGAGACTGTCAGTTTGACTGTACTCAGCATTGAATCAAAACGCACTAAAGCTGTTGATCTTAATACGTTTGTGAGGCGTTTTGCTGAACAAAATGGTAATCGCCGCATTCAGCTGTAATAGACATGTCAACTTGATGCTCTGCTCACGGATGAGCATACACAACTATTAAAGGTGGGGTAGGTACGTTTCAGAAACCGGCTCGAGTGCACTAAAATTTGAAAATACACAGCCGAAAAGAATTCCTTACAGAGCACCTCCTCCAACACATGAACGCGCACATGACGTCTGCAGACTGGTGAAAGTGGCCGCCTGGCGAGTCATTGAAGTACTGCTGCAATGCACGCCCAATGAGGGCACGAGATACATTTGTGCGTGCACGAGATGGAAGGCTGACAGACAGGGCGGCAATCCAATCCGTTTAGCCGGCCCGGCTAAACGGATTGGTTGTACTTTTTACAGTATTACGGCTTCCACAGATGACATTTTTTTATGGATTTTTTGTCAAATACTTCAGATATTCATTGCTATCGGGATGTTAAGAGCATTCCATGGAATATAACAAAAAGTGTATCTCGAGCCGGTTTCTCAAACTTACCTACTCCACCTTTAAGACCTTTAAGATTTTTCTTTGAGGGGGTCTGCCCCCAAAAAACAGTTTTAAGTCCTGAGAAAGTCAAATAAGACGGTGTGGAAAACTTCACTGCCCAGCCAAAAAAAAGTAACCACTTTGATTGAACTAGGCCGGTAGGTAAGGGCTTTCCACTGGATAATAACTGAGTATAAAAGAATGCATGACTGAAGTGATGGAGACCATGTTGAAGGCAAACAAAAAGAGGAAATAACAGGTCAAATCAAGCAAATCCCCTCTCAGATTCCACAGCAACCAGAAGAACATACATACTGGCTGGTGATTTGATTAATCAGCTTTGTGATGGAATAAAAAATGCACAGTGCATTTCCTTAGCTGTGGGTGAGTCTACTGACACCACTGACAATGCTCAGTTGCTGGTGTTTGTGAGTTTTTATGATGAGGCAAAGGGGGAGTTTGTTGAAGATGTGTTGGGCCTGACGAACCTCAGTGGACACACAAGGGGGCAAGACATTTATAAAGCAATAATGGGAATGCTGAATGAAAGAGGGTGCAGCTGCCTTTATTCATAACTGTGCAGCTCTTACACTGCGACTCTGAGGGGTCAAGCACAGACACAATAACAATGAAAACTGCTGCATACAGATTATTTTTGTTTTTGCAACCTCGTGTTAAGAATCTTGTTGCAATTGTTTGAATGACCGTAATAAACGGACCTTTGTCTTATTGAAACATTTATTTTGGACCTTTAAGATTTGTATTTGAGTACCCCTGCCCTACAGGGTGTACTTTGAGGGTTTGTGACTCTGCAGACCGTTTACATGAATAGAAACCTTCATAACACACAAGGGGACGGGTAATAACCAGAAAAGCATGACATGGGACCTTTAAGATTTACAGTTTGACCAGATGGACAAACTAATGAACAACCCTACCTACCTACTGTGGGTTTTCTCCACTCTCACCATCCCCTTCTCTTCTTCCTCGTCCTCCTCTCTGCGTCCCCTACTCTTCTCTCCCCGCCCCTCCCTCCCCGCCCCTCCCTCCCCCCCCTCTCCCTCCATACAGTGTGTGTTGAGCTTGGTCGATAGTGACAGTCCAAGCCTCTGTTATTGCAGACACCATTGACAGGCCTTTTAATTGCAGCTTGGCTCCATGCATCACACATTCACTCACTCACACACACACACACACACACACACACACACACACACACACACACACACACACACACACACACACACACACACACACACACACACACACCAGTGCCAAGGGAGGGGCATAGGCTCTTCATTAGCTATGCCAGTTGGGGCAGGCAGTGCTGTGGCTGAATACAGAGTATATTCAGCTATCTAATCAGAGAAGCTGCTCACAGAGACACACAAACACAAAGAGCCACACACACACACACACACACACACACACACAGCCCTTGTTACCCTGCAGTCAATTATTGAGAGGAGGGATCAGGGTGTAGATATAGAGAAATGGTGAGCGCTGAAAAGGTAATCGCTGAATATCGCCCATCTGGAAACTTGTGATGCTTGTCACACACATGCAAGGACACACACACATGCAGCACTCATTGTCACTTCTCCACCATCTTCTGGGCACCAGTGAATGAGGAGATGTGACAATGACAAGCGTGTGTGCCAGGCGGTGTGTGTGTGTGTGGGGGGGGGGGGTGTGTGTGTTTCTCTGTGTTAAGACTATATAACGGTTGAGGAGATGAAGCAGATAGATATCTTCTCATCTTCTACAGATTAACTGGCATGTGATTTGAGTGATTGTGACCAATCAGTTAATCCACCTGCTAAGTATTTGCATGTGAATCGATGAGGGGACCTGCTTAGTATTCCTGAATGGCGCGGCCCGGACAAATTACACTGAGTATGATGCATTGATAGTCAATGTGGAGATTTTGAGACGTGTTATAGCTGACACCGTAAATAACCAAATACAGGCTACAGCATTTTACATGCCAACAATAGGTGCGTTTTCATCCAACTGGGTTGCCATGCTTACTCAATTTGTGCATGAAGAAAATGCAGAAAATGAAGACAAATCTTTAAATATGGAAAACGTGTTTTTCGGCCTGGTTGAACAGCAAACAGTTACAGATAAAAGCAAAATGTCATGGAAACAGATTTAGTGAATAAATGATGTAAATTAAATGTGTCTTACATCTCAAGCGTCGCTGAATAGACAAATAGCATCAGATTAAAAATCATTTTATGTTTTGTTTTTTTGATCGCTAAAACGTGTCTTTTATAACTGTTCCACACATTTACACGTAAAATCATACATTTACATCTAGATTTTACAATGTTTTTCAAAAAGAATTCCGTCCCTTAACGTCATGCACAAATATAGAATGAGGCCGTTATCTTATTTTTTAGTAATGTACATGTAATTTACATTATCCACCAACATCTTACAGCGTAACTTATAAGGAAAACATCGGCCTCATGCAAATGTAAACACTCATACACTTTCTATATATAATAAATCTCAAAAGATTTACCAACAGTGTTATTTACACACATACATGCCCACTGAAATGTAATTTACAAGTAACCTAAAATACAAACGGTGTTAAATAATGCAAAAATAAATGTCTTCATCTGTAACTTTAAAAAATGTGTTTCATAAATCATAATATTGTATTTTCCACATTGAAACACAGTATTCACAGATCCTCTCAGCTTCAACGATGCTGCTTTTTGCAATAGTGGAAATGTCGCTAATTTTGCATCTACATCTGAATCTCATAAACACACCCAGACAACTTTCTTTTATTGATTTTTTCACAAGGTAAAATCACAGAAAAACAAATATTACATTTCAGAGAGAACAGTGCCTGTACGGAGACGATCTACATAGTAATCAAATATTGCTTGGTTTTTTATGACTCCTTTGCTATGTACCTTAAACCATTTTCCCCAGCCCTTAAGAAATTTGTCTTCCATTACTTTCAACTTGTATGTGATTTTCTCCATTATTAGGATATCACCAATAATATTAACCCATTGTCTGTAGCTTGGTGTTTCAGCCTTTGGCCAGTTTTTAGTGATAGCCTTCTTTCCAGCAGCTAGGAGGATCTTGATCAGGTATTGATCTCCGACATGTACAGATCCTTCCATATGTCCCAGTCCAGGTATAATACCAAACAGGTTAGAGGGATTCTATAGCCTAATACCTTGCATATAACAGTGTACACAGCCCCAGAAAGGTTGAATTTGACTGCAGCTTCAAAACACATGTGTATGGTGAGGTTCCAAGTGTGCAACTTGATTTAAGATAGGATACAACTGCTGACTTCTAGAAGTACCATTTAGTTTTTAGACTTCAATCAATGTTTATTTATATAGCCCAATATCACAAATGTTACATTTGTCTCAGTGGACTTCACAGTTTGTACAGAATATCAGTATGATAATACGACACCCTCTGTCCTTAGACCCTCACATCGTACAAGGAAAAACTTCCGGAGAAAACCCACAGTTTAAAGGGAAAAATGGGAGAAACCTCAGGGAGAGCAACAGAGGAGGGATCCCTCTCCCAGGACGGACAGACGTGCAATAGATGCCGTGTGTAAATTGAAAAGATAATACATTTGCAACATAGGTAGTCCAAATGTTTGGAAATGCATGTGTGTATAATAGGAAGAAGAATCCACGAGGATATCCATCCAGGACCTATGATCCAGGACCACAGCCACAACTCAAGACCCAGGGCTCGACTGGACTTCTGTTTCAGTGTGCTCTGTATACATGTTCTGTAGTTCATCTAATTACAATTGTGCTTTTAATCTCAAAACAGCTAAAGTATCTGATTTTCAGGCAGAAATCTGGGAGATTTATTTTGACAGAAACCTTAAAACTGAACTAACTGGTTCTTAGGGTTAACTTTGACTTCAAAATGTGTAGAATACTAAGGGCTTTATTGACTAGTGGTAACTGTATTAGGGTTAACCTCATAACTTTATTACCTAGGGTTAATGTAATTGTAAAAATGTGAAAACTTACACATCTTCCGGCGCTGACTGTTAGAATCACTGTCAAGGATTGCGGAAAAGGTAGGACCCAAAAGCAGACTACAAAAAGAGTAAAGGTCTATAAACAAAAGCGAGCTTTATTAAACAAAAGCTGATCAACAAAAACATGGCAAGTATATACATGAGTAACACGAGGAAGACAACATACCAAAAACGATCGTGACCAACATGAAGGGAGACAGGAGAAACAAACAATGAACCGACAGGGGAACACAGGAAGAGACAAGACCACAGGGAGGGGTAATCAAGGAACAAGACACAGCTGGGTAAAGGAGGGAGAAACACAAGGGCAACAGGTAAACACAATCAGACAATTAGACACACCAGGGAAACTAGCGACAGGGAGGAAAACACAGGGAGAAGGACCAGACAATACACAAGGAGGAAAACATGAAACGGGGAGAACAGAACAGCAAAATAAACCCAAACAAAGGACTTATCTAAAGCCAGTTGAGTAACACTTAAAATGTTTTGGCTCTATGAAACCTAATGTACTTATATGATTCTGTGTTCTTCAAGTTTGTATCTTCATGGTCGAATGCACTTATTTGAAGTCGCTTTGGATAAAAGCGTCAGCTAGATTAAATGTAATGTTCCAGATGTTTACAAAGTCTCCAGCATGATTGTTGAGTGTTTGTTTGTTTACTACTGATTTTGGGTGTGTAAAAGAAGCTAATTTGGTTTTTCCACAGAAATTCTCTCCATCCGTGTGACTGTGTAGTGGTCTGGTGCATTTTCCACATATCATACCACATCTCATCTGAGATCCTTTCATTTAGTTATTTTGCCCATTTAGTTTTTACATAGAGTGTTAAATATTTTGTGGCTTCCATCAAGCACGAATACAGGGTTGACACAACTTTGGGAATATCATCATGGTAAGCTCGTGCAATAATCTTTACAATATAGGTTGCATGTCATCTTCATTTTTCTTAACCTTTTTTGTACAGTAGTCCCTCATTTGCATATACCTGAATACGTTTTTGTTTTCTAGGTCAAAAAGGTTTTTCAGGTCTTGAAAGCTTCTAATTTCTCCATTCTGGATAATCGTGCAAATGGCTGTTAAACCCTTTTCTGTCCATTGCTTGAATCCACAGTCATAGCTTCCTGGTTTGAATCTTTTGTCATAGGCTTTCCAGTCTAATAGTCCAAGTTCCCTTCCCAAATTAAATTGTTTAATAATAAAATACAATTGTTCTAGTGTAAATGTTGTTATTGGGTCTAGGTCTCCCTTTTCTTTAATATGGGTAGGCATTTCTCTTTGCCCTATGAGTGGTTGAATTGGGGACTCGAAAATGTGTTTTTTTTAAATATATATTTACATGTCAGTTACATTATCCACCAATATCTTACAGCATGACTAACCAGAGAAACACATCGGCCTAATGCAAATTTAAAAGTACATACACTTTCTTTATATGACAAATCCCAAAAGAATGACCAATATTAGGCTTTAATTAAATATATGCATACTGAAATGCAAACCAATGTAGTCGATAAATGACTCAAAATGCAAAGAAATGCACAAACCTTTGGGCCATTTTTGCCTACATTTAACCACAAAATGCAAATTGAAGTAACATCCATTTTCCTTCAAATGAATGCTAGCCTTCCATTGTCTCTCTCAGAAGTCCCCATTCTTTGCCTCTAATAGGCGCTTTTACACCGGAGTACTTTTCCCCCCGAACTAGGCCGATAGGGGGAGGAGATTTGGTTTCACACCAAAAAGGATCTGGAACTAGTCCCTAGTTCGTGCAAACCTTTTCACCCCCAGATAGTACCTGCTAGAGAGGTAGTACTTTCCTGGGGAGGAAATGGTTCGTGGGTGTGTCGGCCACACTAACAATTTCTGATTGGCTGGGCGAATTGCAAACCACGCCCCGTAAAACTCCGAAAAGTTTTGTGAACCCAAAGCAGAAGAAGAAGAAGTGACATCAGCGGCTTCATTTGCCTAATCCTCCCTCAGGGATTTATGAGAACGTGACCTACTAGGACAGTTCGAGGGACTAAAGAGTTCGGGGGGAACAAGTACCGGCTAAGTACTTGGTGTGAAAGCGGCTATTGACTGCCAAAAAAAGTAGCTGGCCATTGAACCTAATTTGTGTAGTGACCAAACAGTGGTAATAAAACAATTCCAAATATTTGACTGAGACAAAAGTGGGAGATCAAAGGTGGGGCTTACGGAAAACTCTATGCATCCTCTATGAGCCCACAGTTTTTGAATCTACAATCGCTTCATTTTGAGCAACTCTCATAGGAATGAATGGGACCCCGCCTCCAACACTGTATCCCGTTCTCTTTGTACCTCCATGCTTAAAACTAATGAACATAAAGAAATCGGAAGAAAGACTTCCCAAACAAAATTACACCATCTGGGTTCCTCACTATGAATGACATGTGGCCCTTTGATTCATTGTTAATATTTGAATACTGATTATTGCAGCTTTAAACAGAAATACAAATTCATTTTGAATGCAATTTCTACCATTAAGAATAAAACATTTCTGTTTGGTTGACCTATAATTCCACCTGAGGCCCCGCTACTACCCAAGCACTATATAGAAACGACATATGTTCCATTAGATGGAAGCCAAGACATCTGCGCGACGGTTGCCATGGGTATGTCTCCTCTCTCTAGCGTGCCGTCTCCTCTCCCTCCCAGAACCACCCACAGCCTTGGCTCAGAGACCTATAGCGACAGAGAGCTGCTGCAGAACAAGAATCCAGCGTGTCGTCACCTTCAGGTCACATGACCGGGTGCTTTACGTGCCAGTCGCCCTGGCTTCCTTTAGGTCATATACCTCCTGGATAAGAGATGACAGTGATGTCGTGGCTGCTGGCAGACTCATGTGCCTGGGAAGGAACTTGCATGAGAAAATGACTGAAATATTGATGTGTCTGGGAAATATAGGATGTTGTTTTCTTCAACAAAAAGAGGAACATATGACTAGAATATACCTTAACTATTTGAGGAACAATTATGGATGCTCTCTCAGTGGAAGGATGCAATGAAATGTATGATGTTTGAGAGATCAGTGGGCATGAGGGTCTATATTTATGTATTCTTTCCATTGTGTCGCACTGTAAATGCCATTGATGCTGCAAGCTGTTTCTATACACTTTTTTTACTCCGCACATCAGACATGTGTCTCACACAGGAAATGCAGCACACTTCTAAAACACAAGTGTTTGTGTAACGCCTTGAATGGCGGTAATTGTACCTGAGGGTCACCTGGGTGCCGTCCTCAAAGGGTGGAGGCAGAATTGGATTCAGCTGCTGAGGAAATTAAATAGAAAAAAATAGATTTCATTTAATTATTTATTCATGTTGGCGATGCAATATGGAGCCACCTGGGGTGTTTGTGTGTTTGTGTGTGTGAGCGGGGGTTTCAGGTGATTATTACCTCGGAGATTTTGACTCATTTGCATGGAGGGGGATTTATATGACCCCTTGAAATGGAAATTATGCACAATCACGTCGCTCTCCACAGGAAGAGGGGGGAGAAAGACAAATAAAGGAAAGAGTGACTGATGGCAGCAGAAGGGGGGCTTCGGAGAGATGGGGCCCAGAAGAGGAAGAGAATGGCATGACCAATAAAGGTATGTTGAGGATTGTGTGTGAGTGTGTGTGTGTGTAAGACAGATTTGACCGTGTGTGTGGTCCTTCAGGGGGTTGATGGCGAGCTTAATGACTTTCAGAATCATGCAGTTCCAGCATTTGTGTCTCTGTTCTTTATTTCAAGTGTTTTCACAATACTTATTTACTATAGGACTCCTGATCTGGAAGGGATTTGCTCAAGAAAACGGTAAGGCAAACGTTGCCAACATAGGCCAGAATAAGGCACTCCAACTGCATTTGAAATACGTATCAAGAGATAAGGTTTACTGCCTTTGCCTGTAGAAGACTGAAAATAAACAAGCCATTTGGAATGTGCAGGGATTTACTGATAATCTGTTAAAGGTAACCCACTTGCAGCCGCAGTGTGCTCTTTGTTCGTGAATTTCTCCAGCTTTTAGCTCCGTAGCAGTGGAAACCCCATGAAACACGCTGCCATCACTTTGGATGTTAGCTCGCCTGGGTGCATGCAAGGATAGCTACTTAACACTGACAACCACCCCGTAGTCAGGGAAAAGCTCTTGTGTGTCGTAAGCTACTTATTTACTGTCCTATCGCTTCTGCGGAAGATAAACTGCTTTGAGAAGGGGCGAGCAGAGACTCTTAAGCCATCGGTAAATTACAGGAGGTACCGTACTTGTTTTTTTGTGCTTATGTTCTCTCCATGCTAATAGTATCCTAGCACTCTAAATCTCTTGAGTAGTACATGTGCAATATTAACTCTTACAGACCCTTACAGCTTATCTAATGTCTTTAGGCAAGCCACACTAAAACGCAAAGCCCGATGCCCCAAAAATGAATACAACCTCGCAATATTTCATCATGAAATTAATATAAGGAAGCCAAATATTCATCTTTTTTTATGGTATTTGTTGGAGATCTTACAGTTGAAAGGGGGAGACAGAAAGGAAGACGTTGCCTGAAATGTCGGCCAACTTGGGAATCAAACCAGTTTATTAGGCAGTGGTGACCGCATATTGGCTTCCAGCTCTAATCACTTAGCTATCCGGCAACCCAAATATTCATCTTTTAATGTTGCAAATAAATATTCAACTTTTCTCGTAACATTTGCTTTTACAGTCAACTAGAAGGTGCTGATTATTTCTTCTTCTGACGAGGTCAGTAAAAATGTCAGGAAGATGATACAAATTAAAGATGGAGACATCTGGCGAAAAGATGCGCTGAACATTTTATCTTATTACACAAAACAGATGTTGACAAAAGTGCATAGCTGAACAAAAATATATATCTATATTTGTTATCGCATACCCAGCAAATCCTAGCATTTTAAAATCCCCAAAATATTGTATCGTTACTGAAGTATCGTATCGTGTGTCCTTTGGTGATTCCCACCTTTGTACCCCACCATACCCATATTTCCCGCCTTTTTTCTCATTCCCCACCATGCTATTAGAGACATTCATCAGCACAGTTGAAGTGCTTGACATCATTCAGCTTTGTCTTGCCTTCCGACCTTCCTTTCTTCCGGGGTGAAAGGGACCACAATGCACTATAGTAGGTGATATGGCCGCGCAGCTCCCTTCTCCCACCTCATTGTTCTTCAATTACTGAACAAGCACATGGGGTGGATCCGGCATTATTTATGGTCCCTTGCCACCACAACGCACATATAATTACCTCTCAAAAGCTGTAATTGTGCTCATTTCTCATGTCCTGTCGTGCCCTCGCACCGTCTCCATGGAGATTGAGAGCCAATTGCTGTTGAAGGACACCACAGGTCGTAGTTCGCACTTTGGATTCAGTAGGTGTTTGTGCGTTGGACAGTATTCAGAGGAAGCTGCTAATTAAGTAGTTAATGTGTTCATTTTTAGAGTTTGAGCAGAATCTGAAAAAAAATGCGTTTTTAAAGGCTAATGTTATTTATATCTGTATTGCTATGAAAATGGAACAAAGTAATTACTTTGTGTCACTCAGTAGGCATTAATTCATGATTAAAAAACAGTTTTCTTTACCTTAATCCAAATGAAAATGTATCTAACAGCCCTCCAGTTATTGGATGTGAGGTTGATTGACTAATGATGGAAGTGACTGGTGAGTCCGTCACCAGCGTCTTGGCAATACAGAGTGACAGTTTGTATGTGTTTGATCAATGGTGCATAGCTCGGGGACAGAGCGAGAGCAGGGGGCTGTGGCAACTCTCAAACCTCCATGTCAATCAAAAGGCCTCACGAACCGCACCCCATGAAATCCATTAAAGCCAATTTAACCACAGCCGTACAGCTCATAGCCCCATGAACGCTCAACCCATGGTGAATTAATGATGGATTTTCAAAACTTTGGTGGTGTGAGTTGATTGCTGAGTATTATTTCTCGGACCTGGTGTGTCATTAATTATTATGTGGTGAAAAGCGCTCTCAGTTAGACATGTTTCCAGCATGATTGGACTTTAAAATACGTTTTTCATCCTTTTTTCCTTATCAACACTTCTGGCACCTACTGATACTTGTATTAATTAGCAAGTACCTTTCAAACAAAACACAAGCAACTTTTACACCACCCAGAAATCAATCTGTTGATATTCTAAGAGGTTTTCAAAGGTCTATGATTTTGGCTTCAATCTGAAACAAACCTGTGGAAAGTCTACGATTACCAGGTATGTAAAAACATGTATACTTAAGGAAAATAACATGTTGTCATACAGAAGACCAGCAAATAAACCTAGCCCTACCTGACCAGAGGGGCACATTGTTGTGTAACACCAACAGTCCAACAGTCTGTCGAAAAAGACACCAATTGCTTCTTAAGGCCCATTTATCTGTAGATTTAACACTGCTTCTAAACCAAAGGCATGACCGTCTTACTCTTACTCTGATTGGTTGATACCGGGCCGGTTCTAGCCAATTTGATGCCCTAGGCGAGATTTTAGCTGCCACATATGATATTATGAATACTGTGGGCCTACATACCTTAGTGTGATTATAAGTGCATGTGAGTGAATATTGGCATGCAAATTCGTTTTTATACGTCCTATTCATTGTCTCAATGCACTCATACAGCCATTATGCAAATGCCCAACTCGGCTGCCGGAGGAGAGTACTACCAATGTTAATCGGCAATACTCCTGGCGACTAAAAGTGGCTTTTGTCATGATAAAAATAAACGTATTTGGTTTTCTAAGTGTTATTATATCAATATGACAATAGAGACATGTACATAAACGACAAAAACACTTGCAGCTGAAAACATTTTAACATGTTAAGCCCCAAGCCTTTTTTCAGGTCTCAGGCTCGAAATGACATTCCCAGAACAAATGACCATAACTACACTTCTAAAAGGGGAAAATGAATAATCTTTTTTCTCAAAGTAATGATAAACCTGTGAGTTGGATGTAGATGAGTCAGAATCAATATAGATGTTTTTTTTATTTTAAAGAAAATTCAGATTGAACATAGTAAACATTTTTTAATTATAGTGTCCGTCCAAAGATTATGTTTTACTTATAGTGAAAACTACCCTTGGATGATGGGTTAGTAGACTAAAAGCTTTATGAATCCAAAGTACAACATATAATAAGTACCCTGTATCAAGATTGATGCAATACAAGTGACATTTGACCTTTTTAGAGAGGTTTAGAAAAAAAACCTCAACCTCTGGGGTCATTTGGATGGAAATGGGCGTTTTTGCTATTTCTCTGGAACCCATTGGTCGATTTTGATGATTAACATCTCTTTTGAACTGTTAGAGCCAATATAATCGAAGAGGCAAACTGAGATTCCACAGATTCTACAGGTATTAGTATCATCACTGAGCAATCAGAACTCGCGGCGAAATGACAACAAACAACAACAACAACAATATTTGCTTTACTGGACCAAATCGGAAAATAAGTCTTACCGTTGCTGTGTTCTGATCAAAAGTTGTGTTCAATGGCATTAAAACGATAAAAACGCCGCTGAAGGTTAATCCATAGGTTAATCCAATGTGTCTGTCACTTTGAAATGATTATAATAATAATCTGATAATCCATCTTTATATTTATTCATATTATCAAATTCCCTGCTCGCTGGGTAGGAGTATCAAGGAAAGCCAATGGGAGGGCTGGTCGTGCCATCACTGTCATTCTTTATAATAAATGACCCTGTGCTTCTGTTGGTTGCAGGAAGGGTCTGTACATTTGGACAAATGGGACTTGGGAGCAATGGCCTTTTGTTTTTTGGAAATAACATAATGTCGTACAAATTGGGTCTTAGTCCATAAAGACATTTTCAAACTATTGCTGTTCCAAAGCACAGCAATTCCGAACAATGGCAATGCATCTTCTGATCACTTCGAGCATCGTGTTCACGTCATAATTAGATTCTTTATTGTTATTATAAAATATATACATTTTGATGTATTAGTGGATATTTGCCCTCATTTTATTCTATGGTGAGGATAAGCAGGACACAACATAACATGTTCCATGTTGAAATTCTAGGATCCAATCATAGTAGCTGCATTGCACTGGCAATCTTTTCATGGTCTGACTAATAAAGCTTTTTCTCTTTGTATCCATTCTGCCTTAAACAAAGTAGTCACAATCAAGGCTTGGTTCTCAAGAAGTCACCACAGCAGTGCTTGTACCTCCACCCATTTTACGAGGACGTGTGAATACATTTCGCTGTACCACTTTCACTAATGCCACTAAGGTGCTGTTTACACGAGCACGCAAACGGTTGTATCCGCTACTTTTCTCTTTCCTATAGCCCAGGCATCCTCAAAGTCCGGACTCTGGTCCGGATCCGGACCGAACCACAACTGTCTCTGGACTCTGAGCAAATTATACTTTTCATATGTATTATCTGTGTTATCTGTGTTATCTTTGAGACATCGCCACAACGCAATGAGTCAAAATTCTCTGCTATGTCCACTGCAAACAGCGCTCTGCATGTACGACTGTTCCACTGTCTGTGTGGGACTGTCAATGCATTGGTCCAATCACATTCAGCATCCCGTCAGCGTTTTTTCCCCCCACCAACAGTCTGCGAATCAGAGGCACAGTAGGGCGGGTCTTCGCGGAATGCGGGTGGGAAAAATGCGTGTATGTTTAAAAAAAAAAAAAGTCAGAGCGAGAGTTAACAGCTCATCTAGTTACATCTGTACTGTAGCTTGTAGCCTAGTTTCACCTACCGGGGTGGCAACTGCCACCCTAAAAATAGGCCTTGCCACCCCAGTTGGCAGCTTTGTTTTGAAAGAAAAGTTGTGGCTCATCGGACATTTATGAGAGAAAGTCTCTAATGTCCGAGTGCAAGTGAATGCAGCACAAGACGCACGTCTTGTAACCCCTCCCCCGGCCCTGGCGCGAGCGTGTAAATATGATTGGCGGCGATTTCATTTGAACGGTACGGCGCAAAACGAGAAGCATTCGGACCCAAGTACTGAAGGAATGAGGTATTTGCAGTCTACAATGACAGAGAAGAGACTGTCAAGTGTGGCTGTACTCAGCATTGAATCAAAACGCACTAGAATAGAATAGAATAGAATAGAATTCCTTTATTGTCATCGCACCAGGTACAAAGAAATTTAAAAAAGCAATCCTCGCAGTGCATTTCCACATAAAACGAATAAATATATCTATATAAACATATACACACATAAACATATGCTCACACATCCATACCAACATGCATACATGCCCGCACATTATTTAAATACAGTTTACAATATAAAAACACGGGGATGATATTTTGCATCTCTGATGTCGATCAGTTAATAAGTTAATAAAAAGTAGTGCAGTTGCAAGTTGTAACTGTTCAGTTCAGCGTTTGACGGTGTTCAGTTCTCGTATGGCTCTGGGGTAGAAACTGTTTTTCAGTCGGTTTGTCCTTGATTGAATTGACCTGTAGCGTCTAATCGGAGGGCAGAAGAGCAAACAGGAAGTGTCCAGGGTGTGAAGAGTCTGCAATTATTTTGCCTGCTCTGTTGAGGCAACGTTGGCTGAAGAGTTCCTCCAGAGAAGGCAGTGAGCAGCCGATGACCTTCTGGGCTGTGTTGATGACCCTCTGAAGGGCTTTCCTGTCCTTTTCTGAGCAGCTGGAACACCACGTGGTTAGGCAATATGCCAGCACACTCTCTATGGAGCAGCGGTAGAAAGACACCAGGAGCTTCTCCTCCAGGTTGTTTTTCCTGAGGATCCTCAGGAAGTGGAGTCGCTGCTGGGCCTTTTTCACAGATGTTGTGGTGTTGATAGACCAGGATAGATCTTCAGCAATGTGTGTGCCGAGGAACCTGAAGGCAGGAACCCTTTCCACACAGTTGCCGTTGATGTACAGTGGATCTGGTGTTGTGCTGTTTTTCCTGAAGCTGTTGATCTTAATAAGTTTGTAAGGCGTTTTGCTGAACAAAATGGTAATCGCCGCATTCAGCTGTAATAGACATGTCAACTTGATGCTCTGCTCACGGATGAGCCTACAAAACTGTTGAACTGTGAAAAAAACAGTTTTAAGTCCTGAGAAAGTCAAATAAGGTGGTGTGTAAAACTACACTGCCCAGCCAAAAAAAAGTAACCACTTTGATTTAACTAGGCCAGTAGGTAAGGGCTTTCCACTGGATAATAACTGAAGTACAGTATAATGTAAGGGAAACTTCTGCAGCAATGGAGAGTCAGGACTCAGAGAGACACGAGGAGAGTTGGAGCTTTGATGTCAAACACTGATGTTCATTTACAAGTATCGGCCGGAGAAATTCACATCACAAGTCACACAGCCAGAGATTCTGACTGCCCAAATCTGACCAGCCTCTCTCTCGATACACATTTTAACTAGTTTACAGGGAGTTAATCCACATATTGGGGGATGGTGCGTAAACACTGGGAACACTGGAGATATCCCCAACATCTGGAAATACTCAATCACCTGCCTGACTCTTAGGCTCTGTGACCGAGAGATGACCGGTCATAAAACTGAGAATGAGTGCAGCAGCACATTCTTTAAAGGAGATAACGAGTCAGGGTTGGTTGTAAACGTCAACAGGCAGAAAGGTTAAATATCTAGAAGTAAAGATTCTTTGACAGATCCACTCTTTTTATCATTTATGATAACCTTAAAACATTAGTCTAATAATAATTTGGTCAATACTTAAATCAATAGGCGTCTTCAGATTTGAGTGTGGTTTTACACAACATCAATTACATCACAAAGTAGAATAAGATTGAAACATTCAATCACAATGATTGATACAACCAATCATAACAGAAAAATAATCTCTCATCAATGTTTTGGATCATCTTTTGTCAAAAGCACAATAATGAACACACATAAAACACAGATGCATAATAGCAAAAAACATCTATTTTAAAATAATATGTTTCAACATTTAACCATTAGTTAATCTCACTTATCAAACTATAAAATCAAAACCAGCTTGCAGTTTAAAGATTTACTTCAAGGCAATCACTAGTCAAAAGCATTTTTAAACTCAGGATCATAAGAGATCCAGCTAAGGTATATAATTCACAGTTGTGATTTGATCAATCTACTTCATTACATATTAAATCAAAAGACTATGGCATGATAACATAATTACATTACTTCAACTATCAATCATTATGTCATTTCAAAATCTGAAGGGAAAATCAAACAATTCTTAAAATGTTTAACAATCTGAAAAGGAAAAGTTAGGCAAATATTCAAAGACTTTTGTAAAAACCTGGAAAGGAAGGATTAAACATTCTTAAAACTTGAAACATCATTTTAGGTCTGTCTGTGCATGGCTAATAAATTGAAGTGTAGTGTTGTTAAGCCTGAACAATTGGACAATTAAGGATATTAACATTATCTGTCATAATATTAGAAATATCTTATTATTCAATACCTTACAATCTGAAAATATCAATGAATTTATTTAGTTTAGTGTGAAAGTGTAATCTGATCTGACAAAATATATTTATCACCAATATTTAACACATGTCTGTTCATTGGAAATCATTAATTGTACATCTGTAAACATCTGGTCATTCAATTCAAATGTTATTTTTGTACGAGAGCTGGAAGAACATGTCCTCCTGACTCGTTCTCCTCCTCTCTTTATGACACAGAGTGTCTGGTGTGTAAAGGCATCCTGATACTGTAGATTAGCACTGAGGTGCTGATTGGCTCAAACTCTTCTTCATCAGAGCGCCATATTTCAACCCCCCCCCCCCCCCCCCCCCAATTGCTCTGCTTTTGTGTGGCTCATTCAGTGAGCACTGTAGCTGATCCCCCAGTGAAACGGAGGCTCATCTGCCTGCATTCCTTCTGCTATCTGCTTGAGAGCAGTGCAACTGCGTATTCCAAGTGGCGCATCCAGGTGTCCCCCCCGTGATGGGAGAGGTTAGGAAGACATCAAACTTCTCCAAGAAACAAGGAACCTTGTATTATAGAAGCCTCTGAAGCCCTCGCTCGTCCTGCAGGGTTGTCTGCTTGAGCCCACCGAGCAGAAAGATGAAGAAGCATCCCATCTCCTCAGAAAGTTGAAGATTAGAATCCTCTCATCTCGAACGACCTCATGCTTCCTTTCCCGTGGCTGGGGGTGCTCTCTGCAGCCGGAGAGTGTGACCCTCTCTCTCTGACCCTTGGCCTTGAGAGCTGTCCTAGTTATTGGGTTAACACTTGATAGGGATGTTTTCCTGAGTGAAGACAACTCAAGGTAATGGATTAGCACATTATCATTTAATTACAAAAATAGGATAGGCCCCTCAGAATTATTTGGGAGCCTTCCTGACACATGCACATGCATAAATGTAAGGTTTGTGTTAGTCATTTAACATGCAAGAATCATATACCATACTTGCCAACCTTGAGACCTCAGAAATCGGGAGCATTTCAAAACCACCGCGGGGATGGTAGTGGATCGCCGGAGCTGTATTAGATTAACATTAACATGCTTATTGTAGTTGTAAGTGCACTGCCTTGCGGCCTGTAGCACCATCCTTGATGGAGCATATGTGTGGGCTGGACCTGTATTTTACAGGAAAGGAGTGAGCAGAGGGTAGAGTTGTCGATTCTTGTTCTGTTTTATGTGACTATCTGCCTCACCCTCTTAGACTTTCAGTTGTGCACGCTACTAAAGAGACGCGCTACCATGGAAACGCGCTACCATGGAAACCAAACAATGGTGTAGCTGTATTAAAGTCCGAGTGGAAACAGTCCTGAGTAAATCTGATTTTGTCAGAAATCGGGAGAAATGCGGGAGAAATATGACCCCGGGAGGAAACCGGGAGAGGGCAATGAAATCGGGAGTCTCCCGCGAAAATCGGGAGGGTTGGCAAGTATGTCATATACTCATCAGTCCAAAGCAGAGACATTTTATTTTAAGTTAAAGGTGAGCTAGTCCCTGTGGATATAACCCCTTCCCAATGATTCTAAATGTTATATTAATTCACCATTTACCGTTTGATAAAAGATTAGTTTATCAGAAATACATTTCCTCTTCCATAAAACATAGGTTTGAGAAATAAATGTTCCAATATAAAAGCAATTGCTCAATATAATTGACTCTTCCCTCCCTTTTCTGACATATGTCACATACATATGAAATATTAACTTAGGAGTCTATTAAAGCATGGTATAGTTTATAATCTATTACTCGAGAAGACTCAGTATCACCTGTGTGCAGCTCACAAAAAACAATTGTGAGAAACATATATTATGCAGGAAATGTATACATTTATTGAAAAACAAAGCATATCTGATTTGGGAGGAAAAGCTTCATCCCCTTAACATCTGAGTTACTACTGAGAGATGTTATCAAAACCTTACATTTGAAAACAGGTTTGCATTCCTCCACTTAAGGCGACATTATCATTGGAAACAATAAAAACGAATTGTTTTGATGCAGAATCTATCAATTGAATCGTTAGAGCAGAACAGAATGGTTGTATTGTAGGCTGAGTCCCGTGCAGCCACTAGTTTTACCAGGTGGAAACATGGTCTACATAACGTGAATACATGTAGAACTAGACATTAAGAGGCCCCTGACATTAGGCCTATTTTAAAAATAGTAGGGGCTTTTAACAGCTTGCCAACATACAGGCACCCTCTGCATAACAGCATGAACAGCCTAAAAAAAAAAAAACCACTCTGCGGTAACGAGAGTCATGTATCTGAACCAAATGCCCCAAGTGAAGCCAGTAGTCTCATCTGACTGACCCAAGGGTTGGTGCTGGTGTGACAGGGAGGCTTCCAAGTGTTCAAAGCAGAGGTCAAGCTTTCAGTTCATAGCTCGGTGGGGGGAGCAGACCCACGTGAGACAGTATCAACGGCTGTAATGTTCAGTTTGAGGAGTGTCATTCTCTCTGGGAGCAGGAAATGGTGTCCATTCTCGGACCAGACCATTAATGTCATGTAGAGCAGCCATAGCATCTCTGTGACTGCACCAAGCCGGACTGTAGCAGGGCAGAACTGGGTGACTTTTAGTGAAGCCGTCCAAGGCCATAGACACAATGGAACCACGTACTAACAAAAAGGACACAAGGTCATCAATGTCTCTCTTTACCTTTGGCCTAATCATAAAACAAATTGGTAGGGAAAAATGTGGAACACTAATCCATCATCATGTGAAATTTTGAGTTAATTTAAATAATCACCTACATGGGTTGAAGTCAAATTAACATTAACATTAGAACTAAAGTCAGTCAAAATTAGACTAGCACGGATCAGAATCTAAGCAATACACAATTTTCCCAGCTCTGTAATGAAAAGGACAACAAGATTAGGTACATTACGGGAGCGTTAAAACACCCAAGCATGCACACGTATCTTATTCTAGTAGAGATTAGAGGACAAGGTCTAATGTTGTGAACGAAATTATCAAGTCAAAGTTTTATTTATGTTATGTTATGTACCATATTTAATTTAATAATTAATCTTAAATTACCAATAACTCTAAAGAAGGCAACAATTGACAATGTGGATAAGGTGAATACTCATCCAAAGTGTGTATGTGTGTGTGTGTGTGTGTGTGTGTGTGTGTGTGTGTGTGTGTGTGTGTGTGTGTGTGTGTGTGGTGTGTGTGTGTGTGTGTGTGTGTGTGTGTGTGTGTGTGTGTGTGTGTGTGTGTGTGTGTGTGTGTGTGTGTGTGTGTGTGTGTGTGTGTGTGTGTGTGTGTGTGTGTGGTGTGTGTGTGTGTGTGTGTGTGTGTGTGTGTGTGTGTGTGTGTGTGTGTGTGTGTGTGTGTGTGTGTGTGTGTGGTGTGTGTGTGAACAGCTTGTCTGCCCAAGGTTTAAAACATTTGGGACAGCAGTGAGAATGTTATGAGAAACAATTTGTTGCTTAGACTGAACTCGAAGGAAGCCAGACTGGAATTTTTTTTAAGGAATCAAAACACTTGTACATTAATTAAAGACATTTAACATTTAGCTTGAGCTGGGTTAATACTCTCTTTATGGTATTGAAATTTGGCCAAGTAGAACCCCTTCATGGATTTGGCTTGCAACACACAGTGATACTGATAACTGTCTGTTAGGATTTGGAAGTCTCATGATTTATTGTGTGGGCCTGTGAAGGAGAGGCCCTTGGAAAACAACATCTATCTAAAAAATTGCTCAATTAATTTAACACATTTATTATGCACACAATAAAAACTTCAACAAATATATTGTTCCTGGCTTAACCAGCGACCTTTACTCTTTTGTTCATAAGCTTGGTTTCAGAAAACCTGCCAGTAGTTTAACAACTATTAGAATTGTAGTAATGTCTAAACCAATTGGTTGATACTAGAAATAATTTGAAACAGTTTAATAAAGAATGTTAAACTATATTTAAAACTGTAATTGAACTTCAACTTATATTAATTATCTGATTCCAGTGGCCAGTTGGAATAGATAATCAACAAAGTTTCCATTTTGCAGCAACACGCAAAAGGTTTCAATAATAATTAGTATTATGTCTGAGTCTAGTTCTGTCTTATTCAATTCAATTCAAAACCTTTATTTATCCAGGTAAAATCCCATTGAGATCAATGATCTCTTTTTCAAGGGAGACCTGCAGCAGTAGGTTCCACAAGAAGACATAAACAACAGAACAACAAAAGGACATTATACAGCAAAATGTACAGGGATTACAATTGACATATTCAACCACAAGTACAGGTACCAACAGCATCTGATTTTGTAGCATCCAACCGAGCTTTAAAAACATGTAGTGGTACTAGCTTGGTAATTTTCCATTCTTTTTGCAGACTGTTCCAGTTAGTGGAGCTGCACATTTAAAAGCTTTCTTCCCTAAGACAGTCCTAGCACTTGGCACATTTAATAAAACCACAGCATGCGATCTCAGGCAATAAGTACTTTCAATTCGCAGAGAGATCAGGGAGCAGATATAAGATGGTAGTTTATCCAACATGGCTTTGTAAATGAAAAAGTACCAGTGACTGAGCCTCCGTACAGTAAGTGATGGCATAACCGCCTTGGTATACAGGGTACAGTGATGCGTAAGTGCTTTACAATTTGTCAAAAATCTCAGTGCACTGTGATACGAAGCATCTAACTTGCTCAGGTAACTGGCAGGTGCATTCATATATAACAAATCACCATAATCCAGCACAGGTAAAAAGGTCACAGTGACTAGCCTTTTCCTGGCCTCAAGCGAGAAACAGGACTTATTTCTGTAAAAGAAACCTAGCCTAACCCTCAGCTTTTTAAGCAGGTTATTGACATGAAGTTTAAAAGTGAGACAGTCATCAAGCCAGATACCCAAGTATTTGTAACAGGTAACCACTTCAAGTTGTATTTCTTGCGTAGTTACAATATCCAAAGCAGTCTCTGGTGTATTTTTAGCTTTAGCTTTAGAAAAGAGCATTACCTTGGTTTTATCCACATTTAAAAGAAGCTTAAGCTCAGAGAGCTGAGCCTGAATAATGTTAAAAACAGCCTGTAATTTAACAACAGCCTCGTTAATCGAGGGACCTGCACAGTACATAACGGTATCGTCCGCATAAAAATGTAAGGTTGCTCCTTCGACATTTTCACCTAAACTATTAATATAGATAGAGAATAATAGCGGACCTAAAACTGAACCTTGTGGTACACCATTAGTGATGTTTAACCACTCAGAAGACAGCCCATCAAACTGAACACATTGGGATCTTTCAGAGAGGTAGTTTACAAACCACCCCACTGCATGGCTGGATATGCCAATACTGACCAGCCTCTGCTTCAAAATGCGATGATCGACAGTATCAAAAGCTTTGGATAGGTCAACAAATAGAGCTGCACAACTCTGCTTATTATCTAAAATACTCGTAATATCATTTACCACTTTCATTGTGGCAGTGATGGTGCTATGCTTATCTGCTTTGTTTCGGAATGTGTTCAATATATTACGTTTTTTTATTCATTATTACCATACAATATATAGATTAAGAATAAATGAAACAAATAATACAACATTGAGCAGACTTTCTTTTTTTTTTGTTGCAACCCTGATCTCCTCAGGCAGGTCTTTACGACCAGCAGTGATGCCTCTGAGGGTCTCGGGCGCAGGACGGGGCATAGGGTTTATACAAGGTCACAAAGATATCTTAACATACCAGCAATACAATTTAAAATGTATTCTTAAAGCAATATCATCTTATTTTCTTCTTACACCTACAGCGCACACCCTGAACAGTGTGTTTCTTGTTTACATTTTCCCCTGCACAGACAGTGGCAGAACTTTAGTGTTAGAATTATTAGATCTCAGTGCTGCGTTTGACACTGTTGACCACATCATATTACTAGACCGACTGGAAAACTGGGTGGGACTTTCGGAAACAGTTCTAAATTGGTTTGAATCCTACTTAAAGGACAGAAACAACTTTGTTTCTATAGGTAAAAAATACACATCTGAGTTGACAAATATGACATGTGGGGTACCTCAAGGCTCCATCTTGGGGCCTCTTCTCTTTAACGTCTACATGCTACCACTGGCTCAGATAATGAAGAACAACAAAATAAGTTACCATAGCTATGCAGATGACACACACATTTACGTAACAATTTCACCAGGAGACTATGCTCCAATTCAAACACTGAGTAAGTGCATTGAACAAATCAATGACTGGATGTGTCAGAACTTTCTCCAATTAAACAAAGATAAAACTGAGGTAATGGTTTTTGGAGCCACGGCAGAACGTATAAAAGTTAGCGCTGAGCTTCAGTCTGCAATGTTCAAAACAACAGATAAAGCCAGAAATCTAGGTGTAGTCATGGACTCTGACCTGAGTTTTGTTGTGAGTTTTCATAGTATGTTTAATACTTAAAACGAAAGTTAGTTATAATCAAATATAATCAATTATATTCTTGTATAACCCACAATGAAAATGCTTCATATTTTAGGTTTTTCTATAGTTACAGTATAAACAAAACAAAGTGGTTTGTTTAGGTTGAGTGTGTAAGGTGTCTCTGATAAGAGAGTAGGCCGTTTTTCTCCCTCTCCTCTGGCAGCAGTTCACAGGGAGGGGGGCTCCAGGCTTAAGGAGAAACACAGAGGCCTCAAAAAAGGGTCAAGTCCTTTTTACACTAACATAGGAAGGTGTGTCTTATGCTATAAGCTATGGAACATGTCGAGTCATGTCCAGCCTTGTACATTAGAGGCCATGCCCAGTTTTCCACAAATTGGGTGTAGAGGAGGAGTTTGTTTTTTTGGGATTTGGATCCGGTTTTTTGAGCATAAAGAGACTGGTTTTTTGAGAGAGCGCAAGAGAGAGGGGGGGAAACCCCTGGTAGACTCTCTCCCGGTAGGCTGTGTCGTTCAGAGCTGGGTTAATAGCTCTCGGTAAGGTCCTCACACACGTGGTAAATATCTCTCGAATTTCTTGGTTGTTGGCTGAGTGGAATGATTTGATGAGAGATGTGTTTGTGAATATTATAACCCGCCACCTGTGAGGAATCTTCCTCCGAAATAATGCGGATAGGAATGGGTTTTTGAATGTTAAATCCGCCGTCTGTGTCGGAAAAAGTGTATGAATATTATAACCCGCGACCTGTGAGGAATCTTCCTCCGAATTAATGCGGATAGGAATGGGTTTTTGAATGTAATACCCGCCGTCTGTGTCGGAAAAAAGGTATGAAACTGATGTGAATTGATTTGGTGAAGGAAAAGTTGAATGCGCTTTTTATTGTCACCGGTCTTTTTATGAGGAAATGCCTCTAAATTCTATCGGGAGATTTTTAAAATGTCACAACTGAATTGGGCAGTTGAAATTAAAACATTTTGGTAATAAATGTAAGACTGTGAATTAAAGTTTCATATTTGAACATGATCACAGCACCATTTTTTTAGTATGATTATAATGTTGTAAAGAGAGAAGGTAAAAACCCTGTATTAGTTTGGACCTATTTTTCTTCAAATAAACTGATCCCACCTGTTGGACTGGGATAATTTAAAAGACAACCTGTGCACTCCTCTCCTGCTTCAAAGGTAAGATTGCACCCTGCCACACACACTTAGGTAGGAGCACACTCCATTTACTGATATCAAAATCCTTCGGGATCCCTTAAACAGATTAAAAAAGAGTTGTCTGAATTGAAACAGCAGTTAATTGAACCTAGGTTCTTCGGGGAGTTATAGAGGTGAGATCTTGCTGACGTTGGTGGATCTGAGCCAAGCAGCAATCTTACATAGACTCAATAACTTCGGTCAGGTCAATTAGTAGGTCAGAGTAATTTACCGGAATAAATTATCAGGACCTCTCCGACTCTAAACAGTTTCAACATTCACATTAAAACAGTTACTAAATCAGCCTACTATCACCTAAAGAATATATCTAGGATTAAAAAACTAATGTCACAGCAGGATTTGGAAAAACTTGTCCATGCTTTTATCTTCAGTAAACTCGACTACTGCAATGGTGTCTTCACAGGTCTCACTAAAAGATCTATTAGAAAGCTGCAGCTGATTCAGAACGCCGCTGCTCGAGTCCTCACTAACACTAAGAAAGTGGATCACATCACTCCTGTTCTGAAGTCTTTACACTGGCTTCCTGTGTGTCAAAGAATATATTTCAAAATACTGCTGCTGGTTTATAAAGCACTGAATGGTTTAGGCCCAAAATACATTTCTGACCTCCTGCTAAATTATGAACCATCCAGATCTCTCAGGTCTTCAGGGACTGGTCAGCTTTCTGTCCCCAGAGTCAGAACTAAACACGGTAAATCAGCGTTCAGTTATTATGCTCCAAATATCTGGAACAAACTCCCAGCAACCTGCAGGTCCGCTGCAACTCTGACTACTTTTAAATCCAGGCTGAAGACTTTTCTTTTTGTCGCTGCTTTTAATTGAACTATTCATATCTTAGACTGCACTGTAACTTTTATCCATGTATTTTTTCTTTTAATGTTTATTTTATTAGCTTTTATTTTTAATGACTGATTTTAAATGCCATTTTCTTAATGTCTTTCATTTTTTTGTAAAGCACTTTGAATTGCCTTGTGTTGAAAAGTGCAAAATAAATAAACTTGCCTTGCCTTGCCTTGCCTTGCCTTGCCTTGCCTTGCCTTGCCTTGCCTTGCCTTGCCGTGCCTTGCCTTGCCTTGCCTTGCCTTGCCTTGCCTTGCCTTGCCTTGCCTTGCCTTGCCTTGCCTTGCCTTGCCTTGCCTTGCCTTGCCTTGCCTTGCCTTGCCTTGCCTTGCCTTGCCCTTGCCTTGCCTTGCCTTGCCTTGCCTTGCCTTGCCTTGCCTTGCCTTGCCTTGCCTTGCCTTGCCTTGCCTTGCCTTGCCTTGCCTTGCCTTGCCTTGCCTTGCCTTGCCTTGCCTTGCCTTGTCTTGCCTTGCCTTGCCTTGCCTTGCACTGCACACTCAGAGGCAGGACATAAAAACACTCTTTTGCTATTTATTTTCATTTTGAAGCACATTTATACTACCAGAATGTTGCTTTACATTTTTATATTATTTGTTTTTCTCAAGTCATTTACTTTTGGTGAGATGACTAAAGTTTTTTACCCTGGCTATGGACTGATTCACTATTAGTTGTTACAAAACATACACAAGACGGCGGGTAGACAAACCAATATAGACCCCCCATACAGAGATGGAGTACTCGAGTCCTGGACTCGGACTCGAGTCGGACTCGAGTGCCGATTTTCGGGACTCGTGACTTGACTAGGACTCGCGCACTGATTGACGCGACTCGGACTCGTGAATTCTCACGCACGATGACTTGGACTTGGACTCGGCTCGGACACTCCTTGGATGACTCGGACTTGGACTCGGACTCGAGCAAGTTTTCTCTGGAGTCTGATGTCCTCTGTGTCCTGGCGTGTGCACCTGCGAGGCGAGTTCACGTACTGGGCGCGCCCCCGCTGCTATACCAGTCTAAAGATGTCCAGAGACACACCCCGCATCGTGCTGTATGCTTTTAAAGATTTTGTTTCCATATTGGGAAAGAGCAGCGCAAAATGCACATTATGTGGACAGAAGATAGAAGAGAAGACTGGGACAACGTCCAATTTCAATCGACACCTTTCACGGCGGCACCCCGAAAAGTAAGTAGAAATGCTATTGTTAGCTTGCTAACCCACGTTAACGTTAGCCACTAAATTGACTCCACAAAGGTTTTAAGATGTCGGGTTAGATGGAGGTAGGGGTTGATATCACATCCTAGGGACCAAGTGCAGTTTTATTGTCTAGATAGATACTGTTAAAAAGCTATACATGTCCTTGGTGATACTGCAGATGATGAGTAGCCTAGCCCGCCCTTAGCCTACAATGAACGTTGTAGCCACACTCGCTTCACAGCAGTTCAATAGACACATTAGTATACCATGACAGGATAAAAGCAATGTAGAGGAGCTACAGCTACATTTCAACACATATATCCACTAAGATTAATACATGAAGACTTGTGACTCAGACTTGACTTGGACTCTTCTTGGGTGACTCAGACTTGGACTCGGACTCGAACACAGGTAATGGTGACTCGGACTCGACTCGAACACTCCTTGGGTGACTCGGACTTGGACTCGGACTCGAACACAGGTAATGATGACTCGGACTCGGACTCGACTCGGACACTCCTTGGGTGACTCGGACTTGGACTCGGACTCGAACACAGGTAATGGTGACTCGGACTCGACTCGAACACTCCTTGGGTGACTCGGACTTGGACTCGGACTCGAACACAGGTAATGATGACTCGGACTCGGACTCGACTCGGACACTCCTTGGGTGACTCGGACTTGGACTCTGACTCGACTACGACTCTCCCTAGGTGACTCGGACTTGGACTCGGACTCGAAGAGTGGGGACTCGAGAGTGACTTGGACTCGTGAATTGGTGACTTGACTACAACACTGCCCCCATACAAACAATTAGACAAACAAACATGAACTCGCAATAAACACCAGCGCGACAGAAAAGTTCATCCAGCTCAATTTAGTCCGAATTAAGAGGTTTCAGAGGGGGTAGGGAATTATATATGGGGCGCCTTGACTCGCGCGTCCACCCTTGTATACAAGTCTTAGATCATGCCTGAAGACCGTCCAAAAGCGATAACTAGCTTATCCTCTTGCGACACCACTACTCTATTCTAGTGGCGCTATGCACCCCCGACCAGGAGAACATAGACTTTTTTCCGCTACCCTTTCTCTCCAACAACAGCACAGTTAACTGTAGTCCTACACGACCAGCCTATACACCCGCCATCGAGTTCATCACAACGAAAGAAACACAGTTTTGTTCTACACTTGCTTGCCACTGCCCACCAGTGATCAATTAGCCTATAATTTTATGTATGCACCCCGGACCGACACCAGCTCCTCCAGCAATAATGTAGGGAACGCTCCTCCAGCAATTGTAGGGAACGTTCCTCCAGCAAAGTAGGGAACTGTGGCGCATCGGGTGATGCACGCACCTCGCGCTGCCCCGGCCTTACCAGCAATGTAGAAGACGGTCACAAACAACGAGTGCTTTTAGACCATCTCGTTTTTAATAGAGACGGCGGTGGTGTTAAAGATATAGACAAAAAGCTGTGACTTTCTCCCTCTCAGCTGCACCGCTCCAGCCACCCAAACACAGGGGGGGGGGGTATTTGACACACCCGCGGCTGCTGCTGGAGCTGTGCTCACAGAGGCGATGGGGGGAAATATCTCGGGCTGCTTATTTTTAACTGCTAGTGTTGGCCGCTGAAACCCCCAGAATTCGGCGATTCGTTCAATACAAATCTTTACATTGCTTTCATACAGAAGTTCCACTTTACTGATGCCTTTCTTTAAGGTTACTTTGAATATGAGCTGTGCATGCTTGTATGGTACTTTCGTCCCGAGCAGCATACACAGAGAAAATCAGCCAGGACCAAAGTCCCCAGACACTGATCCCCTGGGTTTATAATCCCCAAATGTTCATTAACCAAAAAAACGAAACACAACCGCTCAGTTTCACAGGTAATTTTAGGATACCGTCAATCACAGATTCTGGTAAGGCAATGTCAAAATGCGGATTTGAAATTACACTTACCAGTTCTGAAGATTTGTTGGTATCCTGCCGACAACGCCAATTTGTAAGGGAATCTTCTGCAGCAATGGAGAGTCAGGACTCAGAGAGACACGAGGAGAGTTGGAGCTTTGATGTCAAACAATGTTAGTTTATTTACAAGTATCGGCCGGAGAAATTCACATCACAAGTCACACAGCCAGAGATTCTGACTGCCCTGGTGGGTTGCCATGTCAAATCTGACCAGCCTCTCTCTCGATATACCTTTTAACTAGTTTACAGAGAGTTAATCCACATATTGGAGGATGGTGCGTAAACACTGGGAACACTGGAGATATCCCCCAACATCTGGACATACTCAATCACCTGCCTGACTCTTAGGCTCTGTGACCGAGAGATGACCGGTCATACAACTGAGAATGAGTGCAGCAGCACATTCTTTAAAGGAGATAACGAGTCAGGGTTGGTCGTAAACGTCAACAGGCAGAAAGGTTAAATATCTAGAAGTAAAGACAGAAATATTCTTTGACATATAAAATAATGCATGACTGAAGTGATGGAGACCATGTTTGACGGCAAACAAAAAGAGGAAATAACAGGACAAATCAAGCAAATCCCCCTTTTAGATTCCACAGCAACCAGAAGAACATAAATACTGGCTGGTGATTTGATTAATCAGCTTTGTGATGGAATAAAAAATGTCTTGAGCTTGGGGAGTCAACGCGAGCAACGCGACCAACAACCAATCACATGAATGTCCCGCCCCGGACATACAAAGCAAAGCATTCATGCTACATCCATGCTGGCTAAATATACTGTCTATGCTTGCTAGCTGTCCATTCAAACGAAGTACACTGGATATAAAATCCCCAAACAGGCGAAAACCTACCAGTTTCACCCACTGTCTCTGCCACCTCCCCCCATGCCTGGCTCCTCCGGTTTGTATCCCTGTATGTAAAGAGGGACTGGTCATATAGTACCGGGTGATTCCCTACTGCCATGATAATTTTCTCCTCAATTTTTTGACATATGGGAAATAACTGCGGTCTGGCTCTCCCAACATACACGCAGTTTGATTGGCTAGTGCTTGTACTGTCAGATTTGCATATGCAGGATTTGATTGGCTGACGCCTCCGTCGAGGCGGCAAAAGTAGAACATTGCTCTACTTTTGCAGCGAGCACCGCGAGAGAAGCTACGCTTTGCTCCCACAATGCAGTTCGGCGAATCGTGACGTCACCCCATTCAAAGTGAATGGGCAGAAGCGTTGAAGCGGCGCCGCCGTGTGTAGGGGCCGTTATACTGCGACTCTGAGGGATCAAGCACAGACACAATAACAATGAAAACTGCTGCATACAGATTATTTTTGTTTTTGCAACCTCGTGTTAAGAATCTTGTTGCAATTGTTTAAAAGTTTGAATGACCGTAATAAACGGTCCTTTGTCTTATTGAAAAAAATGTTTTGGACCTTTAAGATTTGTATTTGAGTACCCCTGCTATAGCCCATTCGTTCACACAAGGCCGTAACGCAGGGGTCTGCAACCCCTGGCAAGCGTACCACCATTGGCACACTAGGAATAAGTGGAATAAGTGTGCAACATATTAAAATTGTATTTTCGGATCCTGAACGAGACCGCCGCCAGAGCGCGTCTCCCCGTTACTTGCAGATCGAAGCCATGCACGCAACGCAGCCCCGCTCTCTTTAACTCCAGGCGACTTTCTGCTGCTTTCCTCCATGGTGCAGTGCTGATCGGTTCACCACGGAGGAAAGCACAAATTGCAGTACCCATAACAGTGATGCAAACACAGGTATGGTGAAAAAAGAGAGAACTATTCGAAACAGATAAAAAACAGCGTAATATACCATCTGACAAAGGCCTGTGCTATAATGCTTCAATTAACTGGCTATTCTTTATAATATACTCAGATCAATAGGAGACAGAGATGTTAAGTTATAAATCAAGGGTTTTTATTATTATTTACAGCAGGGGTGGGGAACAACATCCTCCGAGGGCCGTACAAATGATTGAACTCAACCTTTGCTTAAAAAAAATAAAATCACAGCCCATTAATTTGGCCTTTCTTTCATGCTGTGCAAAGAAAAAGCAACCTCTTAATCCAGATATCTTACCATGCATGCACGTGCACGGTTGTGGCATGACCAACAAAACAGAAATATGGACACAAGATGTGTGCAAATGTATTTAGTATCCTATCCATGTGAACATGATTTAAGTGGGGGGGACCTAACCTTCTCTAGGGGGGTCTGGGGGCATGCTCCCCCGGGAAGATTTTTTTTTTAATATTGAAGTTAAAAGCATCAATCTGGTGCACTTTGAGAGCAAAATGAAGAGATCTATGGATACATCTCTCAATAACCAACAGAACTGTAAGCAGATTTTTCTTTTTGGATATTTTACAAATCACTCCCCTTTTAAACTCTATTTTTGTTATTTTTAACAATTTAATTAAATTTGTTACTGTCATATAGTATGTTATACCTGTTTTTCATTTAGTCTCTAATGTCTCATTAATAACTATAATGATCATATCAAGGTGTGCCTTAACCTCACTGAGCTGAGGTTATTTGAGCCTCTCACTCCACCTCTCCACCTTGTATGCGCAGGTTTGCCTCAAGCCCCCAGGAAGTGCGCCGGACTCAGATGAAAATATTCGTGGTGGCCAAACGGCGGTACTACACTTCCGTTTTAGGTTGCCAGGCCCGGAAACACTTTTTCCCATTGACTTACATGGAGAAAGAGTGGTTTGTAAATCGTTGGATAATTTTTTTTAAACTAAATAAACTACCCAGTATGAACACTTGTATAGCCCTTATTAAAAACATTCGTTCCTCAAGTTGTAAACATTTGCTAATAACATTATTCTGAGAGTTATTTCCCTCTGCATTATGAACGCGCATCTAACCCACGGGACCGCGCCGCCCGACACGTTCATGTTACGTGTTCAGGTCCCGACCAATCAGAGCACACTGTGCTCACAGGGAGGGTGGGGGCTGGAGCTATTGGAGCTACAATGAGCCGTTAAAGGCAGAGCGTGAAATTCAGTGAATACAATACACGTAGTTTACAGAGATGCTGTATGAGAAACCAATGTGAGTTGCGTTTTCTTTACCCATGGATGCACAATAAGAACGGACCCATATCGTCTTACTGCCACCCCACGGAGCTGTAATAATGGATATATTGCACATGTTTGCTGTAATTCATTATTATACTACATGGGCTGTATGATTAAATATTGTACCGTAAATGTTGTATTAAATAAAGTTAATATTACCGATGTTAGATTAACGTCCATGTAGCTTCTTATTGCACTAAGAAGCTTATTGCACTGTATATATATATACACACATATATATATATATATATATATATATATATATATACATACAGTGCAATAATTATTTCATGCTAAATGAAGCATTAGCATAATTACTAGCTAGCTGCTAACTGCCGCCTCGTTAATATAAAATCCATCATAATAACAAATCATTACCATGCTGTCATGAACGCACGGTGCTGTTACGTGTACGCAAATTGACGTGCTTGATGTGAACGAGCATTTTGGTTAAAGTTGCGCATGCGCTATGAGCGCACATACGGGTACTTCTCAGGCATGTCGGGTAATCTGTGACGTTTCGCTCTCTCAAAAGTTGGGCCATTTTATCATCATGCGCCAATGAGCAACTCTCATAGGAATGAATGAGGCCCCGCCTCCCACACTGTCCAGTTCTTATTATACATCCATGGTTTGCCTGCGTGCTTGCCCAAGTTGGCACAGCGTTACAAATGTGCCACAAAACCAACCAATGGATGTAGCCTATAATAAGACCGTCAACAGCCTTATGGCAACCTACAATCTATGACCTAAAACCCCTCTATTTCCGTAACAAAAATTCATGAGCGCCGCAGTTTTTGCGTGGATGTGTCTTTAGTTGAAAGCCCAGTGGTGATCTGCTCATCTCTCATCAAAATAACATGCTACACAAGGGCGGACTGGCCATGTGTGCTCTGGAGAATCACAGAACCGACGATCGTCCTTATTATTATGCCGTTTAAACCAATTACTTAAATTTGTTTGTTAAATTCGGCATCATGTATAGGCCTAAGTTGCGCTGACAGGCTCCCCCCGCCCTCCTGTTGACAGTTCACACACCCCCCCCCCCCCCAGTTGATCATTCACGATCGTCGGCAATCTGGTAAAAGATTCTTTTTTTTTAATGGCACTTCATATCAAAAAGGTTGCCGACCCCTGCCGTAACGGAGACGCGGAAAAGGACCCCGCAAACGATAACGGGTCCCAAGGTGGATAGATCTGCAAACGGAATGCTCTGGGGGGCCAAACGGCTCCGTGTAATCGCCTCTATACAATCATTTTCCTGATAACGATGAAGCCATAGCCCCACCTCTCTCCACCTCTGCTGCTCACTGCTGTAGCATGGTCAGTAGCTACTGTCAGTAGCTACTGCTACTGACCATGCTACAGATGTTAGTGCAAAATCCACAGCTCGACCATGCTACAGATGTTAGTGCAAAATCTACAGCTCCTTTACCACAACCATCAGCAACAAGTGTGTAGAGGAAACTTCTGTGTAGCATGCAGTGGAGTCACCGACTCAGGAAGGAGACACGGTAGGAGCAGTAGCTTTGATGTCAAACACATGATGGTTTATTTGGAGTTACGGCCAGAGGATTCACATCACAAGTCCAAGAGTCAGAGGTTCTGACTTCACGGTAGAGTTGCCACGTCAATTCTGGAGAGCCTCTCTCTTGCCAGCCCATCTAACTGGTTCCGCAGAGAGTAAACAACATATTTGAGAAGATAGCCTAAACAGTGTGGGAACACTGAGCTACTTGCGTCGGACACTTATGACCTCGAAGATTTCACCTTGGAGTCCACAAATACAGAGAAGGAAGTGTCCCAGTGTACCCGCAACACAGACCATCTGTGACCCAGTATTGACCGGTCACAGAATGGGAACAATAACATTATTGGCTAAGCAGCCTGTGTCCTTAAAGGAGGTAAACAGACATCAAGGTTTGTCCTGTATGTCACATCTTGGCGTCTATGACAATTATTTCCATAACAAAGTGGACATGGAGAATTACATGAACTACATCAGGGGTACTCAAATACAAATCTTAAAGGTCCAAAAAAAATGTTTTCAATAAGACAAAGGTCCGTTTATTACGGTCATTCAAACTTTTAAACAATTGCAACAAGATTCTTAACACGAGGTTGCAAAAACAAAAATAATCTGTATGCAGCAGTTTTCATTGTTATTGTGTCTGTGCTTGATCCGTCAGAGTCGCAGTGTAAGAGCTGCACAGTTATGAATAAAGGCAGCTGCACCCTCTTTCATTCAGCATTCCCATTATTGCTTTATAAATGTCTTGCCCCCTTGTGTGTCCACTGAGGTTCGTCAGGCCCAACACATCTTCAACAAACTCCCCCTTTGCCTCATCATAAAAACTCACAAACACCAGCAACTGAGCATTGTCAGTGGTGTCAGTGGACTCACCCACAGCTAAGGAAATGCACTGTGCATTTTTTATTCCATCACAAAGCTGATGAATCAAATCACCAGCCAGTATTTATGTTCTTCTGGTTGCTGTGGAATCTGAGAGGGGGATTTGCTTGATTTGACCTGTTATTTCCTCTTTGTTTGCCTTCAACATGGTCTCCATCACTTCAGTCATGCATTCTTTTATACTGCAGTTATTATCCAGTGGAAAGCCCTTACCTACTGGCCTAGTTAAATCAAAGTGGTTACTTTTTTTTGGCTGGGCAGTGAAGTTTTACACACCGTCTTATTTGACTTTCTCAGGACTTAAAACTGTTTTTTGGGGGCAGACCCTCACAAAGAAAAAAATATATTTACACACACGTGGTCATCATCTTAACAGTTTTGTATGCTCATCCGTGAGCAGAGCATCAAGTTGACATGTCTATCACAGCTGAATGTGGTGATTACCATTTTGTTCAGCAAAACGCGCCTCACAAACTTATTAAGATCAACAGCTTTAGTGCGTTTTGATTCAATGCCGAGTACAGCCAAACTGACAGTCTCTTCTCTGTCATTGTAGACCGCAAATACCTCATTCCTTCAGTACTTGGGTCCGAATGCTTCTCGTTTTGCGCCGTACCGTTCAAATGAAATCGCCGCCAATCATATTTACACGCTCGCGCTAGGGCCGGGTTACAAGACGTGTGTCTTGTGCTGCATTCACTTGCACTTGACATTAGAGACTTTCTCTCATAAATGTCCGATGAGCCACAACTTTCCTTTCAAACTTTCAAAACAAAGCTGCCAACTGGGGTGGCAAGGCCTATTTTTAGGGTGGCAGTTGCCACTCCATGCCACCCCGGTAGGTAAAACTAGGCTACTACAGTACAGATGCAACTAGATGAGCTGTTAACTCTCGCTCTGACTCTTTTTTTTAAACACACACGCATTTTTCCCACCCGCATTCCGCGAAGACCCGCCCTACTGTGCCTCTGATTCGCAGACTGTTGCTGGGGGGAAAAAACCCTGACGGGATGCTGAATGTGATTGGACCAATGCGTTGACAGACACACACAGACAGTGGAACAGTCGTACATGCAGAGCGCTGTTTGCAGTGGACATAGCAGAGAATTTTGACTCGTTGCGTTGTGACGATGTCTCAAAGATAACACAGATAATACACTGAACAAAAATATAAATGAAACACTTTTGTTTTTGCTCCCATTTTTCATGAGATGAACTCAAAGATCTAAAACATTTTCTATATACACAAAATAACCATTTCTCTCAAATATTGTTCACAAATCTGAAAAAATCTGTGATAGTGAGCACTTCTCCTTTGCCGAGATAATCCATCCCACCTCACAGGTGTGGCATATCAAGATGCTGATTAGACAGCATGAATATTGCACAGGTGTGCCTTAGGCTGGCCACAATAAAAGGCCACTCTGAAATGTTCAGTTTTATCACACAGCACAATGCCACAGATGTCGCAAGTTTTGAGGGAGCGTGCAATTGGCATGCTGACAGCAGGAATGTCCACCAGAGCTGTTGCCCGTGAATTGAATGTTCATTTCTCTACCATAAGCCGTCTCCAAAGGCGTTTCAGAGAATTTGGCAGTACATCCAACCGGCCTCACAACCGCAGACCACGTGTAACCACACCAGCCCAGGACCTCCACATCCAGCATGTTCACCTCCAAGATCGTCTGAGACCAGCCACTCGGACAGCTGCTGCAACAATCGGTTTGCATAACCAAAGAATTTCTGCACAAACTGTCAGAAACCGTCTCAGGGAAGCTTATCTGCATGCTCGTCGTCCTCATCGGGGTCTCGACCTGACTCCGGTTCGTCGTCGTAACCGACTTGAGTGGGCAAATGCTCACATTCGATGGCGTCTGGCACGTTGGAGAGGTGTTCTCTTCACGGATGAATCCCGGTTTTCACTGTTCAGGGCAGATGGCAGACAGCGTGTGTGGCGTCGTGTGGGTGAGCGGTTTTCTGAGGTCAATGTTGTGAATCGAGTGGCCCATGGTGGTGGTGGGGTTATGGTATGGGCAGGCGTATGTTATGGACGACGAACACAGGTGCATTTTATTGATGGCATTGTGAATGCACAGAGATACCGTGACGAGATCCTGAGGCCCATTGTTGTGCCATTCATCCACGACCATCACCTCATGTTGCAGCATGATAATGCACGGCCCCATGTTTCAAGGATCTGTACACAATTCCTGGTGGCTGAAAACATCCCAGCTCTTGCATGGCCAGCATACTCACCGGACATGTCACCCATTGAGCATGTTTGGGATGCTCTGGATCGGCGTATACGACAGCGTGTTCCAGTTCCTGCCAATATCCAGCAACTTGGCACAGCCATTGAAGAGGAGTGGACCAACATTCCACAGGCCACAATCAACAACCTGATCAACTCTATGCGAAGGAGATGTGTTGCACTGCGTGAGGCAAATGGTGTTCACACCAGATACTGACTGGTTTTCGGACCCCCCCAGACCCCCCCAATAAAGCAAAACTGCACGTTTCAGAGTGGCCTTTTATTGTGGCCAGCCTAAGGCACACCTGTGCAATAATCATGCTGTCTAATCAGCATCTTGATATGCCACACCTGTGAGGTGGGATGGATTATCTCGGCAAAGGAGAAGTGCTCACTATCACAGATCTTTTCAGATTTGTGAACAATATTTGAGAGAAATGGTTATTTTGTGTATATAGAAAATGTTTTAGATCTTTGAGTTCATCTCATGAAAAATGGGAGCAAAAACAAAAGTGTTGCATTTATATTTTTGTTCAGTGTACATAGACAGTTGGGGTCCGGATCCGGACCAGAGTCCGGACTTTGAGGATGCCTGAACTACATGTTGCAAAATCCACCGCGGGGCATAAACAGAAGGGCAACCATGGCAACCATGCTCGGGGGTCTTCTTCGCTGCTTTTGGTGTATTTTGTGGCGCCACTTACAGGCCCGGCATATGTACTATAGCGTCTCCAGTGCTTTCGAGCGGTCTCGTGTGAACAGAAGACTTTTGATATCGTATTCGGTTCGTTTGCGTTTGCGTTTTCATGTAAATGGGGTCTAATTGCTTTTACTTCAAGCCTTGGTATAAGTTCAGAAATAAATAAATGTATACATACAGCACATTCTGTACAGTTTGTAAATGCATTCTCTGCGTTACCGCCTGTTTCACAGTGTGAGTGTGGATTAGCTACAAGGCTACATACAGCAGTGTGTTTGTGTGTGATCATGCAATGACTGTCCTCCTCTGACCCCTGGCTGTGCCACTGTCTGGCTGCGCACTCCCTTCTTTCTCCCTCTCCTCCTTGCTCACTCGTTCAAATCCGACATGTCATCCTCCGCGGAGCGCTCGGACACCCTCATGGGAACTGCATGACCCAGATCTGTCTTCTTGCCCAGTTGTCCACACACACACACACACACACACACACACACACACACACGCACACACACACACACACACCACACATGCACGCACGCACGCACACACACACACACACACACTCACACACACGCACACACACACACACACACACACACACACACACACACACACACACACACACACACACACACACAGGCACAGATGCACTTGACATTTGGTCAGTGACAAGACATCAGGTGAGGACAGAGGAACCCAGGTGACAAGGAGAAGCAGTGAACCTTTGCTGTGATATTGCCCCTCTGAGCCCTAGAACGAACGAACGAACGAACGAACGAGAGTGTTAAAAATTAGTGATGTTACTCAAGTTAATCAAGCAGTCCAATTGAGGCGTTTCATTAACCCTATTGTGGTTTTTGGGGTTTTCCCTCTCCTGTTGTGTTATATGGGTTTTTGTGCATGTGAATGGGCTCCAAAGGCTAAAATCCCAAAGTTCCTTCCAGAGGGAGATTCTCTCCCACACACTCCCCCCGCACTGAAAGGCCTCCAATGGACTCCTTTGTTTACTTCGGTAACATGGTGACGACACATCACTATGTATCACTCGTGCTATTGGCTAGCGCTCCAAAAATATGCTAAGGGTGGGGGGGAGGACGTCGGTAAGCGGTTGACAAATCACTACAGAGCTGACCAATCAGAGCAGACCGGGCTCTTGTTTCAGACGGAAGGTGAAAAGAGGTTCTGAGTATGAGATAAATACCTTTTTGAATATTAAAGCACGTAAAGATGTCACAAGGAGAAGGAGCCGGAGCTTGTGCGGGAGGTGGAGCGTTACCAGTTGGATCTGGTTGGGCTCACCTCTACGCACAGCGTCGGCTCTGGAACCTTACTTCTGGATAGGGGTTGGACTCTATTCTTCTCCGGAGTTGCTCAAGGTGTGAGGCGCCGGGCGGGTGTGGGGATACTCACAAGTCCCCGGTTAGGTGCTTCGTTGTTGGAGTTTACCCCAGTGGACGAGAGGGTCGCCTCTCTACGCCTGCGGGTTATGGGGGGGAAAACTCTGACTGTTGTGTGTGCTTATGCACCCAACAGCAGTTCAGAGTATACGGCCTTTTTGGAGACCCTGGAAAGAGTCCTGTATGGGGCTCCTGAAGGGGACTCTTTAATCTTGCTGGGAGACTTCAACGCACATGTGGGCAATGATGGAGACACTTGGAGGGGCGTGATTGGGAGGAACGGCCCCCCTGATCTGAACCGGAGTGGTGGTTTGTTACTGGACTTCTGTGCTAGTCATGGATTGGCCATAACAAACACCATGTTCGAACATAAGGATGCTCATAAGTGTACGTGGTACCAGAGCACCCTAGGCAGAAGGTCCATGATCGATTTCGTTATCGTATCATCGGACCTGAGGCCGTATGTTTTGGACACTCGGGTAAAGAGAGGGGCGGAGTTGTCAACTGATCACCATCTGGTGGTGAGTTGGGTCGAGTGGCGGGGGAAGCCTCTGGATAGACCTGGTAAGCCCAAACGTGTAGTTCGGGTGAACTGGGAACGTCTGGAGGGGGCCCAAGTTCAGGAGGCCTTCAACTCACACCTCCGGCGGAGCTTTTCGGGCATTCCTGTGGAGGTTGGGGACATTGAACCAGAGTGGTCGGTGTTCAAAGCCTCTATTGCCGAAGCCGCGGCGGGGAGCTGTGGTCTCAAGGTCCTAGGTGCCTCAAGGGGCGGTAACCCTCGAACCTCCTGGTGGACACCGGTGGTCAGGGAAGCCGTCCGACTGAAGAAGGAGGCCTTCAGGGATTTGTTATCCCGGGGGACTCCCGAGGCAGTTGCAAGGTACCGACAGGCCCGAAGGGCAGCAGCCTCATCCGTGGCCGAGGCAAAGCAGCGGGTGTGGGAGAAGTTCGGAGAAGACATGGAGAAGGACTTTCGGGCGGCACCAAAGTTGTTCTGGAAAACTGTCCGACACCTCAGGAGGGGGAAGCAGGGAACCATCCAAGCTGTGTACAGTAAGGATGGGACGTTGTTGACCTCAACTGATGGAGTGTTAGGGCGTTGGAAGGAACACTTTGAGGAACTCCTGAACCCGACAACTCCGCCCTCTATGTTAGAGGCAGAGCTGGAGTATGACGGGGGATCAGCACCAATCTCCCGGGGGGAGGTCACTGAGGTCGTCAAACAACTCCACAGTGTCAAAGCCCCGGGGGTGGATGAGATCCGCCCGGAAATGCTGAAGGCTCTGGGTGTTGAGGGACTGTCATGGTTGACACGTCTCATCAACGTTGCGTGGAAGTCGGAAACAGTACCGAAGGAGTGGCAGACCGGGGTGGTGGTCCCCCTTTTTAAAAAGGGGGATCAGAGGGTGTGTGCCAATTACAGAGGCATCACACTACTCAGCCTCCCCGGGAAAGTTTACTCTAAGGCAGGGGTCCCCAAACCCCGGGCCGCGGACCGGTACCGGTCCGTGGGTCATTTGGTACCGGGCCGCAGAGAAAAAATAAATAACTTACATTATTTCCGTTTTATTTATTATCTGAGTTTGAACAATGTTTTATTTTGAAAACTGACCGGATTCCCTCTGTTACATCCGTCTATGCCGCTAATCCGTTGCCGCTAAAAGGAAACCCACAAACTAGCAAGATGAGTAAAAAACAAACATCTTTGGAAAGTTTCTTTGCGAAGGGAAAAAGGCCCAGTGAGGAGACAGAAGAAGAGCCTACGACTTCCAAGGAGAAAAAAAAGCTGCATTTAACAGACAATACCAGGAGTCCTACTTAAAATATGGATTTATCGCGACAGGTGATGCCCGCGCACCAAGCCCGCTCTGCATAATATGCGGCAACCGGCTCTCTAATGAGGCAATGAAGCCTTCAAAACTGCTTCGCCACTTGGAGACCAAGCACCCTGCATTAAAAGACAAGCCTTCGGAGTATTTTGAAAGAAAAAAGCATGAACAAGAAGGACAGAAGCAATTCCTGAGGGCCGCCACATCAACAAATGCGAGTGTACTGAGAGCATCATACTTGGTGGCTCACCGTATTGCTAAGGCTAAGAAGCCATTCACCATTGGTGAAGAATTGATCCTGCCCGCCACTAAAGACATTTGCCGTGAACTTCTAGGAGAGGCTGCGGTTAAAAAGATAGCACAGGTGCCTCTTTCGGCTAGCACCGTCACTCGGCGCATTGAGAAAATAGCAGAGGACATTGAGACACAATTGTTGGAGAGGATTAATACATCACCGTGGTACGCACTCCAGGTTGACGATTCTACAGATATTGACAACAAGGCAATACTACTTGTTTATGTGCGATATCTTTATCAGGAGGATGTGCATGAGGATATGTTATGTGCTCTGTCGTTGCCAACCAAAACCACAGCCGCAGAACTATTCAAGTCGCTGGATGATTATATATCAGGAAAACTGAAATGGTCCTTTTGTGTCGGCATATGCACAGACGGAGCTGCTGCCATGACCGGACGGCTGTCTGGTTTAACTACTAGGATTAAGGAGGTCGCACCTGAATGTGAGTCTACGCATTGTGTCATTCACAGGGAAATGCTGGCTAGCCGAAAAATGCCACCGGAACTTAACAGCGTATTGAATGATGTCGTTAAAGTTATTAACCACATCAAAGCACACGCCCTTAACTCGCGCCTGTTCGAGCAGCTTTGTGAGGAGATGGACGCGGAGCACAGACGCCTTCTCTTATACACAGAAATAAAATGGTTATCCCGAGGGAGATCGCTGGCCAGAGTGTTTGAATTACGAGAGCCGCTGCAGAGATTTCTCTCAGAAAAGAAGTCACCGCTGGCAGCACATTTCAGTGACGAGGAATGGGTCGCAAAACTCGCTTACTTGTGCGACATATTCAACCTGCTCAATGAACTCAATCTGTCACTTATGGGGAAAATGACAACTGTCTTCAAGTTGGCAGATAAAGTAGCTGCATTTAAAGCCAAACTGGATTTGTGGGGACGGCGCGTGAACAGAGGTATATTTGACATGTTTCAAACATTCGCGGGGATTTTGGAAGAGACTGAGCCCGAGCTTTCATTCTCCCAGATGGTGCATGATCACCTGTCTTTGCTTTTAAAAGAGTTCGAGCGCTACTTCCCAACCACAAAAGACCCACGAACTGCCAAGGAATGGATCCGCGACCCATTTGTCAACAAACCAGGTGAATCAAGCATGTCTATGCAAGAAGAAGATCAACTGCTGGAGATCGCAAATGACGGCGGCATTAAAAGTATGTTCGAGACAACAACTCTGCCGGTGTTCTGGATTAAAGTCACGGCAGAATACCCTGAGATCGCCACAACAGCACTGAAAACCCTGTTGCCATTTCCGACATCCTATTTGTGTGAAGCGGGATTTTCTGCAGTGACAGCAACCAAAACAAAATGACGGAGTAGACTGGACATAAGCAACACACTTCGGGTGTCATTGTCTCCCATTACCCCCAGATGGGACCGTCTCGTTGCAGAGAAACAAGCTCAGGGCTCCCACTGATTTAGCGTTATGGTGAGCTGTATTTTTCATGCACTTTATATTTGTTTTTGTGTTGTATCTTATTTTGAAGGCATGTTTAAACGTTACCATAGCGACCAGAGAGTGTTAGGGGCAGAGAGGATGTTACTCATGTTATGTTGTTGGTGTGATGTTTCGAGGTCGCTGATAATAAAGTTGCATAGGAGTACACAGTGGATTCACGTTTAATATTATATTTATGAAAATACCAGTTTTTATGCCGGTCGTATCATTTTATTTTGTGTATTTATCCGCCACACCTTAAAGGCCGGTCCGTGAAAATATTGTCTGACATTAAAACGGTCCGTGGCGCAAAAAAGGTTGGGGACCGCTGCTCTAAGGTACTCGAAAGGAGGGTCAGGCCGATTGTCGAACCTCAGATTGAGGAGGAACAATGCGGATTCCGTCCTGGTCGTGGAACGACGGATCAGCTTTTTACTCTCGCAAGGATCCTGGAGGGGGCCTGGGAATACGCTTATCCGGTCTACATGTGTTTTGTGGACTTGGAGAAGGCGTATGACCGAGTTCCCAGGGAGTTACTGTGGGAGGTGCTGCGGGAGTATGGGGTGAGGGGGTCTCTACTCAGGGCCATCCAATCTCTGTACTCCCAAAGCGAGAGCTGTGTCCGGGTCCTCGGCAGTAAGTCGGACCCATTTCCGGTGAGGGTTGGCCTCCGCCAGGGCTGCGCTTTGTCACCAATCCTGTTTGTAATATACATGGATCGGATTTCGAGGCGTAGTCATGGGGGAGGGGGTCTGCAGTTCGGTGGACTAAGGATTGCACCACTGCTTTTTGCAGATGATGTGGTTCTAATGGCTTCATCGGTCTGCGACCTTCAGCACTCACTGGATCGGTTCGCAACCGAGTGTGAAGCGGCTGGGATGAGGATCAGCACCTCCAAATCTGAGGCCATGGTTCTCAGCAGGAAACCGATGGACTGTCCACTTCAAGTAGGGAATGAGTCCTTACCCCAAGTGAAGGAGTTCAAGTATCTCGGGGTCTTGTTCTCGAGTGAGGGAACAATGGAGCGTGAGATGGGCCGGAGAATCGGAGCAGCGGGAGCGGTACTGCAGTCGCTTTACCGCACCGTTGTGATGAAAAGGGAGCTGAGCCAGAAGGCAAAGCTCTCTGTCTACCGGGCCATTTTCGTTCCTACCCTCACCTATGGTCATGAAGGATGGGTCATGACCGAAAGAACGAGATCGCGGATACAAGCGGGCCGAGATGGGTTTTCTCCGCAGGGTGGCTGGTGTCTCCCTTAGGGATAAGGTGAGAAGTTCGGTCATCAGGGAGGGACTCGGAGTTGAGCCGCTCCTCCTTCGCGTCGAAAGGAGCCAGTTGAGGTGGTTCGGGCACCTAGTTAGGATGCCACCTGGGCGCCTCCCTAGGGAGGTGTTCCAGGCACGTCCAGCTGGGAAGAGACCAAGGGGTAGACCTAGGACCAGGTGGAGGGATTATATCTCTTCGCTGGCCTGGGAGCGCCTTGGGATCCCCCAGTCAGAGCTGGTTGATGTCGCCAGGGAAAAGAAAGTTTGGGGCTCTCTGCTGGAACTGCTACCCCCGCGACCCGACCACGGATAAGCGGAAGAAGATGGATGGATGGGTAAAGATGTCACAGATGAGGCACAAAATACTAATATTAACCTGAAAATGAGCATAATAAGGTCCCTTTGTTTTTCATCCCAGTTTATGAAACCATTTATAAAGAACTTGATTATGTGTATATTCATTGTAGCCAAGAACTGAGCAGCAACCGCCAGAATATGAAAAAAATTGTTTTTGTATTAACAGTATTTTAATACATTGTTTCTCTTACATGTAGGCCCTCCTTGTTGCATCCATTGAAAAGTCATAATTGACAGAAATAATGATAATGGAAATAATAACACACACTAAAAATGACCCAATTTGTTATAAACCCCAATTACCATAGTCTAGCATTTTTTGCCTCCAGTGTGCATTTACACACAGCACTTAGCTTTCCTTTCCATCGCAGCCACGTGATTGTGCATATTAAACCCTGATTGTATATGAATATTTGATGAAATATATGATCAAACTAAATGTAAATGTTGATCCATATCCGTGCATGCCAACTTGGAGGAGCGGGAGCTTGTGATGAAATGGTGGGCATCTGATCAATTATTTCTGATCTGTCGATACCCTATCTTCATACACACACACACACACACACACACACACACACACTCCCTCACTTGGTCTCACAACAATTAATTAGTATTACCTTTTGCTAGCAAAATCCATTCTGAGCTTCATTCATAGCTGTGACAATCTACTCTCTGAGGTGTACACTCCTTTATCTGCTGGGACCTCTGTGCTTGTGTGTGTGTGTGTGTGTGTGTGTGTGTGTGTGTGTGTGTGTGTGTGTGTGTGTGTGTGTGTGTGTGTGTGTGCGTGTGCGTGTATGCGTGCGACGTGCGTGTGTGTGTGTCTGTCTATAATAAGCCTCGCTCTCTGTCTCCCTCCCTCCCGCCTTCCAGTTCCACTTTCTGAGCGATGCGGGTGGAGGAGGAAGTGACCTATATAGGCAGCATCTCTCTCTCTAGTCTGCTCCAGCTTCCTGCATTTCAACGATGTGTGTGTGTGAGAGGGAGAGAAAGAGTGCAGGGGAAGGCGCATATGAATAATTCAGCGGATGCCTCAACACGACCGCCTTCAATAAAACCATCCCCCTTAATGAGTCTTAATGACAGCCACGGCGTGGAGACAATCAAAGGGTGCGTGTGTGTGCATGTGTGTGCAGTCAGTGCGTGGGTGGTAGGAAGAGGGAGCATGTGCTGATGGTGCATGCTTGAGTAATGGCATGCATGCATCGCAGTGAGCCTACCTGCTCTCCTGTGCGTGTTTGTGCAGGTACACAGCCGAGCGCTGCTTTTGCCCCGGGCTCTGTCAAGGTTGCCCTGGGTAATACTACCTGAGACTTTGAAAGGAACATGAAAGCTGACTTCTCAGCAGGGGAGGTGAGAGGAGAAGCTTGCTAGGGTGGAGCAGCTGAGGAGAGGAGCATCCTCCCATCAGCTCGTAGGGATGGTTCAAGGGTTTGAACTCCAAAATGACTTAATTCTTTCTCCTCCTCGTAGTGTTTACAGAATCCCCTTTTTTCAACCTTGACCGCTTAATCATGCTGACAACAGAGTAGTATCTTCTTTTATCGTTGTCTTTTAGTTTTAGAATGACTAACTGATACAAGACATTGCTTCCTGAAGTATTTTAATGAATGTTTTAGATGTGACAAATGGTAAGTGAAGATATTAGTCAGACTAAAGCAGCTCTTATGACAACAAAAAGATTACTAATGTGTTATGTTTCAGGTTATAACGTCTGGGCAAGCACCTCTTTTCACCCTCTGTCTGAAACCAGAGCCCAGTCAGCTCTGATTGGTTAGCTGGCCTGCTCTGTTGTGATTGGCAATCGCATAGAGATGTCCCGCCCCTTAGCCTGTCAAGTACATTGTCTTGGAGTGTTAACCAATAGAAATGTGAGTGTTACATAATGATGTCACTGTGTTACTGAGGTAAACAAAGGAGTCCAATGGAGGCGTAAAAATAGGGCCCCTTTAAATTTGCCTTGACAGTAGGTTGAAACCATATTGATTGTCTGCAGTGGTCTTATGGTGTAGCACAAGGCTTTTAAGTTACAAGCGTGTAAATCTAATCCAATGTCCAAAGTCAAATATTTGACTTTATTTGACAATGAACCCCAACATTTCCTCAGTGATTTAAAAAAAAAACATAAATGCAACCTGGTCGTTAGCATAACTGACAGCCCCGAATTGAAAAACAAGACTGCCTGCTGTGCTCCTTTTGTGGGCAGGTCCCATTAACCAATACCACCCAAGAGTTAAGAGTTACTGACTGCAGAGCTGGAAGCCTTGCTGTCAGAAACCAGCAGATTGAAACGTTACAAAAGTAGCAGATACAGTCGTGTTTTTATATGATTAAGGTCATCAACACAACAGACCTGTACAGTACAATGACAGAGATATATAAAAATCACGTTGGATGCCTAAAATCATTTTTTTTAAAGCAAAGCTGTCCATGACTTAAATAAGAGGCAGTCAAGGGCATATGGCAGCCACGGATGAATAGGAGTAGATCTTATTATAGGTCATTTTATTCCGTCAGGTGCAATGTATGATGTTCCACAGATAAGACCCTGAGGCAACTGTAGGAGTGTGAGAATTGTAATGATACTGTAATTGAGCTATACAGTCTGCCTATAGCAACAGGTACATATATATTATATATAAGATATATGCTGACTCATACCTAAGGCGTTAACCACTTGCAAATCATGTTAGGACCTGCAAGAAAAATATATATAGAAGAAAAGTGTTAAGTGCCACAAATGTTGCTTAATCATTCAAACTTCTGTTTATAAGGGTTGGTTCGTGTCACGTTGGTCTTGACATTAAATCCTCATGTATACTTTGACAACTTTGATTTATGCCTCATATACAGTAGGCCCTGATCCTATGAAAGACTCTTTGCACTGTTTATATTGTTGGTATCATCTGTCAGGTAAACAAGCTAGCTGCCCTTCATTAATGGAATGCAGGCTTTCTCAGAGCGTGACTCTACCAGTCCCATGTTTGCTGAATAATTGTGGATACTGATGAACAAAACCTGCTCTGTTAAATTAACACAATTTGAATGATTCTATTTTCCTCTGTGATATCTCCCTCCACATTGCAGGCTTTTAGCAAAGTGAACATTCCTTTCAAAAGCCTTCAAGATGAAATATCATCCCAATAATGACCAGTTTACATTTCAGGATATTTTCTGCTGACCATTCCCCTTTCTTCGAGATAAGTAGAGCAACAGGCTGATATGAAATCAACTTCAATCTCAAACTCATTTCCACCCAAAATATCACTTGTAGCCCTCTGACCCCGTGTTTTTTGTCTCTGTCTGTCTGCTGCAGGCGGCGTTACGCTGGCTGTTGTGTTTCACAAAGACACAGATGACCCTGTCAACACCCACCCAGCAGCAGATGTAGGGGCCACGGCTGGCACGCCGGTGTCACTGCCCAAACAGCTGTGCCACCAGAGGTGGGCAGTCTCCCCAGCAATGATTGATGACTCGGACAAGTTTTACCACCCTCGAAAGCCCACACAACTTCTGGACTCTGGAGTTTCACTACAAGGCTAGTACATATTGTGTAAAATAATAAACATTTGTTTTTATCTTAACTAGTTCGTAGCAGGCTTGAATCAAAAACATTTTGTAGCTTTTTAAATGTAGCTTTTTGGGAGAACATTTTAAATTACCAGCAGGCTATAGTGTACATACTTAAAGTTAATCTTGGATGGAAACCAAATGTTTGGTCTTACTGATGGGCACCTAAATGACATGTGCTACAGTATTGTATTAGTGCTTTTAATTTACAACCATCCCTTTAGCAATTGCAGATATGTAGGGAAGAAATTCGGACCCAACTTATATTTTGAGGGTGAAGTATTAAAGCTAATGATAGAGTTGTTCAGGTTGCAAGTATGTTCAAGAAAGTGATCAGCTTGTCAATGAGGGGTCATGTGTTCAAATAATGGAAAGGTTGTTGTAGGAGAATCGCTCAAGTCCTGGCAGCACACCAAGCATTTTTACAAACATGGCAAGACAAGCGAACAGAAATATTGTTTTTTGGCATCACTTTAACATTTTACGGGGGAAATCGGCATTTTGGTATGAGGGCTCACGTCGAAAGTAAGAGAGCGCAGCGCCCCTGATACCCGATTTTGACAAAACCCTGCTATATTTTTCCTTCCGTCTACATGCACATTTATTGTGCTCACCAGTAAGTGTGTAAAATGCTCGATAGGTCTAGTGTGTGTTGCTTGTTTTGTTTTCAATGGATTTATTGATACTAAATATAACAAAGACATTGATGAAGAGACAAAGAAAATTTACTTTCAGCTAAGATGTATTACAGCAGCCTACATAATCCTGGAGTTCATAGTAATGTTAGTGTGAAATATGAATACTGCATTCATGCCTGTCAATTTCAGAACACAGTCTTCATTTATGCCTTATGATTAGATTACTTTAAAATAGAACAAGCTAAATGTGATGTTTGGGTTACAGGTCTGAAAGTCTTAACCAACCAAACTAGCGTGGGGATTTTGGGACTTGACAGCATAATATAATTATTCAAATAAGGGTAATACTGGAAATTGGAAGAGCAAATGTCGGAGGTTTGCGCTAAAACTGTTCTCTCTGGGGAGAATCATTGTTTCTATGTGAAACATGTCAACAAGATGCAAATTGAGCCAAATGCAGGTCAAATGTACTTTTGTAGAGCTGTAATATAGACATCATTGTTGGCATATATTATATTTCTGCAGTGATAGATGCAGTCACAAAGGAGACAGATTTGAATAAAATCCAATTCAGTCATCTGCCGTGTCTCCTATGCAAATTGCGTTGTCATGTCGGCACTGCAGCAATTAGGCAACGGATGCCGATGGTCGTGTTTCTCACGGCTTATTGCACACACCTTCTGCTCCAACCCCACATCTCCCACAGTCTTATGGGTAGGAGAAGACATGGAGGGGAGGGGAAAAGGAAAATCTCTTCTCCTCCTCTCGTTATCCATGGCTGAATATTTTGTATGCGCAGCTTCTCAAAAGCCTGTTTCCCCTCTTCAGAAGCCTGTAGCAGCTTTACTGCTAAGAAGATAAGGACTTATGCTTCATGGTCCTCTTCAGGAATCAAGCCTGTGATCAGCACTTGGCCATCTGAAGTGGGGATGCAGTTAGCACACTTCTGTGGACAGGGCTTTGTGCTGGTAGCCGTGCAGCCAATTTGTCTACACTGTGTGTCTCAGATAATTCAATCAAATCCCATCCACCTTCTGATACAGAACCAATGTATTTGTTACTTTTTATTAACTACGATTCGAATACCCCCAACATTTTTATTTTACACCAACAAAAGTGAACACAGGCTGTCAAACTGCTTCTGAAAATGTTGCAGTCGAGCCTTCAGGAAAACTTTTTCACAAAAATGGCTGACTATATAATGTTTTGCTTAGTTCCTGGATGAGTGTCATCCATCAGATTTACATATCTGATTATTATTACTTGGAAGTAGCATTACATGCTAACACTAGCATTACTTGCTTTGTGTTTACTACTACTGTATGGAGCCATGGAACCCACCTATGCTATCCTAATGACGGAGATAAGCCCTTGGCACAAGGGTCAATGTCAATCAGTTTTCAGATCTATCAGATATCTTTATTTGGACTTAGTTTTTCGCAATAATGAATTGGAGACACAAGACTAAGATTGGAGTTGAGAAACTATAGGTCTCCAAACAGGTTGTTTTACAGGTAACCAAATGGTTGTTAGCTGATGGGTTCCAAAACGGCATTCCCGCCAATGCGCCGGCCTCTTTTTGCTCTCCACTCTGACAATTTACCTATTCAACCAAAGCCAGCTCAAATGTGACTAGGACTGTAACAGAAACCAGGACGCTTCAAATACCAACATCTCGCCTATTTGCCAATGGTATTAAATGGCCAATGTGGTTATAGACATTACTGTGTTCATGAAAGTAGAAACGTTTTGGATGGTATTTAGCAAATACTTGCTAAATATTGCAGGACGTAGCAAGCTACGATGAGAGGATGGGTGGCACAGGATGACACACTGGCTCCGCTCGGGTCCAAGACAAAATGTGTGAGTTTCTTTGAAAGATGCCTATTTATGTAGCCAAACATCTGACTGTTGTTCTTGTTTTCTAATATATCAATTGATACAGTAAGTAAGAATACTAAAGTCAGATACTTTGAGGCATAAAGTTCATATAGTATATTTCAATAACAAAAGAAGCCTGATAAACGTATAATTTGTTCATTTTCGTCCAAACCCAAAAGAAGCCTCTGTCTAAGCAGGTGATGATTTTCAGCCTATGGAATGGTCGGAAACGTTTTCCAACAAATGTACCAAAAAAAAACAAGTGTCAAAACCAGCTTTGCCCGCATGGTATGCCAAATTCTCCACCTGTGCACCTCAAAACCACAGAGAAATATATGAATTGCCTCAAGTGTTTATTCCCGTCCTGATAACAGTGGTTGGCTGTGAGGGAAAGTTTATATTCTGGCAGCTATAATGTTGCTCGTAACTTCCATCATCAACACTGTCAGAAAGTTGTTACCGGGCACCGAATGTGAAATGATTTAGTGCGAGACTTGTATATAGAAAAGCTATTGATCTACTGCACTCTTGGAAGCCCTCCTTAAAAATTCACAGGGCCAATAAACACACATAAACCTCACCTGTCAAAGCTTTTGTGAACACGCAAAGCGGCTAATGGCTAATGATTTAATGAATCTCATAGTTATTTACGACTATGAGCTTCGCTTATTAAGAGCAGGACTTGGAAGTGAAAGGCGGTCGTAAATTAGCTGTCAGAGAGGCAGGCCTTTACACTGAAGTGCATACTGAGCTGTAAACAGCATTGAAATGTATCTCTATGTCAATGAGCGTGTCCCCTACCTGCATGGCAACCTGTGCAGGCCCATGCTTTTAGAGCCGAGTGTAGACCATGTATAGTCCTCCAGTGTGCTACGCTTGAGGTATTAGCAATCTCCTCTGTGTTAACTTCAACTGGAAATACATTTCATCTTCCACGATGATACAATAAATAGAAATATCAGAATTCAGCACAACGCATGGCTCTTCCTATTGCATGAGATGATATCTCCTTTTATACACTGTATTCCCACGCTGTAGAATTCCATTAGGCTGCTAAAATGACTTGTCCTCTTGCCGTAAAAGGTGGTGTCCATTTGCCGATTCTATCATCGACCTGGCGCTAACCTCCGTTTCTCAAAGCACACACACTTACACACTCAGGGACACAGATGCACACACTCATGCTCCATCCAACCGAGACCATAATGATGTGCTATGTTCGCATGTAACAGGAGTTTCTTCAGGACCAGATGTCTGTAGAGAAGCAGCCTAATGGTCCAACCACCATCGTGTCCATTAAATACAAAGGAACCAGCAATGGTCCATACTGAAGTAATGACATACAGAGACTGCTGCTACTACTGTTGCTGTCTGTAATTGGAGTCTTGGCTAGCTAACACACACTGGGACACTCTAAAGGTCACCAAAACACTCATCATCCCTCCTCATTTTTGGAAATCATACATGTGCTAGCTGTACTGTACTTTCATTTTAAGCCATGCTGTAGCTGCACAACAGCCATTGTTGGGCTCTTATTTTAACAGATTAAAAAGACCCAGTTCACACATGCCCTGAAATTACCTGGACAATAACTGTAGAAGCTGTGTCTGAAAACACGTCTGAATCGGAGCAGACATCGAACAAACTTTACCCCATAGCTCCCTAGTACAAAGCTTGTGTACAGTCCTATTGAGCCAATTGAGCATTCATGCCAAGAGAGTGGGTGTTTTGATGATGTTTCTATGATGACGGGTCAACCTCATTAAATGAAGATAGCAACACAAATGTCTAACTGAAGAGACCAAAAAAAGGCCCAAAGCTGGAATCATCAGACAAAATCTAGAAACGGAAAGAGACTTGATTGGTCATGAATAAATACTTAGTATAGAGCTGGCTATGTGACCGCGTTGTAATCTGTGTCATGTCGGGCCTCCTGCACGCTCTACCCAGGAGCCACCCTCCACTTAATCAAACAAGGTAGTTCAAGTATTAAGGAGGCCTCTTACAAAAACAACCTCCTCTTCTGTAAAAAGGAATCTCTCGAATTGAATCTTCGGATGTTGTCCGGAGTTCAAATAAGGAAGCGGCTTTTGTATGTGCAGCACGCTACATTGAGCATATGCGTCTCATTACAAGCTGAGACAGTCAGAGTCACCCATGACTTTGACAGTGCGTTGGGGAGGATTATTGCCTGCATATAAACAACGTAGCCCTAAGGGTATATGCATCTTTCTGGAGATAGCATCGATGCTGCGCAACTTATGGGATCATATGAAGCATGTTAAATGAATTAACCTTTTTTTCATGTGAAAAGATATCAGTGTGTATCAGTGTCTACCTCCCTATCCCCCACCATCATTCCACAATCTCCTGTTCTCTCCCTCCTTATATCTCTTCTCTTATCACTCTTTCCCTTCACCACAACATACCATATTTCCTCTTCTCCCCCGCATGATCTTCCCGCTCCAGGCTTCACATTTCAAATGGGACTGATAGCGATGTGACAAGCGGGGTGTTGCTTGTCTGTTTTCCGCAGGAGACCAGCGGGTTAGCGTTGGTCAGGGGCATTACACTTTTTTCCACGTGGCTGCCATCTGTGCACTCCTGACAGAGAAGGATCACACTGAAGGCATTTGATGCTCACCTGAATATGAATGAAATTTATATAAAGGGGAGTTTTACGCAATATTGATGAGTCGTGACTCATTATGAGGCTGAAGCAGGAGAACACTGCTGTGCGCACAGTCGATGTCGTCCTTTTTTTTAATACGTTCTCTGTCTAAAATGCAGTATAAATATACTTAAAGACCCCAAGCCTGGAAAAAGGCTCGAAAATGACATTTCCAGAACAAATTACCTTAACTACACTTCTAAAAGGGGAAAATTAATAATCTTTGTTCTCAAAGTAATGATAAACCTGTGAGTTGGATGTAGAAAAGTCAGAATCAATATTGATGTTTTTTATTTTAAAGAAAATTCAGATTGAACATAGTAAAAAACTGTAAATTATAGTAGGCCGTTGTGTCCTTGGGCAAGACACTTTACCCACATTTGCTCCTGTGGGTAATGTCCGCAGTAATGACTCTTACATGTCTAATATGTGTAATGTGTACTTGTAAAGCGCTTTGAGCACCTGTAAAAGCGCTCTAATAAAAAATGTAATACATTATTATTATTATTATAGTGTCCGTCCAAAAATTATTTTTTACTTATAGTGAAAACTACCCTTGGATGATGGGTTAGTAGACTAAAAGCTTTAGTAATCCATAGTACAACATATAATAAGTACCCTGTGTCAAGATTGATGCAAAACAAGTGACATTTGACCTTTTTACAGAGATTTAGCACACAAAAAACACTTCTGGGGTCATTTGGGTGGATTTTCCATATCTCTGGCCCCCCTTGGTCGATTTTGACATCTCTTTCTAACCGTCAGAGCCAATGTAATCGAGGGAAGGTTCCCCATACACACACAGGTTACCAAATAAGGAGTGATAGTGACGCGTAGAAAAACCGGAAGCTGCGCTAGCCTCTGGTGGCTGCCATTAGCAGCTAATTGTTCTTCTCCGATTTTTGCATACAAATTGAATTATGGACTATCAATAATTTTTTCAAAGTAACAGACACATTGTTATAACCTATGGATTAACCTTCAGCCGCGTTTTTTCTCGTTTTAATGCCATTGAACATGACTTTTGATCAGAATAACAGCTAAAGTGAGCATATCTCCGTGTTTTGCTACCTAAAGCTACTCATGTGTTGTCTGTATTTGCTTCCCCTGTCACGAGTTCAGATCGCTCAGTGATGATCCTTATATTTCTATAATCTGTGGAATCTCAGGATGTTATCTAAACTTGTTTGTGCAGATCCAATAAGTATATCGATCGGTATAGCTAGAATTCTGTGCTAACGGCCTTAATATGTTTGGCCCGTGGCTAATTCAGAGGCTCAGCGTTAGCTTTGAGGTTTTAAAAAAAAAGAAAAAAGATCAGCTTCTTTTTGATAGCTGGTTCCTCACTGACATTTTACATCATAGTAAATTATAAAATACATAGGTGTAATACATTACAATACATGTTATAAAGCATTATGACGTGATTATAAATGAATCTAAGTGGTAGTTGTTTGCTTGAAGTAAATAAAAGAAAATATAATTAAATCCATTAAATAACTAGGACCTGTCATCCCTTTGTAATACGTTATTACAGTGATTGTAATGCAATATAAACAATTTATAATGTATTACAAATATGGGACTTATGGAGTAATATGATGCTTTTATAAGTAACTATAACGTGCTTTATTATCACATGTTTTAATGGTCATTGTTTTAAAGCATTGTGAATATAAGTGTTTTTATCTATAATTATTCAGTACTATAAGCAGATTAAAATGCATTATGGGTATGTTTAATATGCATCTGACCCAAGCGGCAAACTATGGGGCAGAGCCGGGACGTCAATACGGAAGTGCCCCACACTGCAGTTCATCTAGTGGCCAGTAGGAGCAGTCTGCAGAAGGGAGCAATTTCCATAGACCCCCATGTTAAAATGCCCAACTTTACAGCAGAAATAAACATGTTTACATCGTGGTTCAAAAAACCATATTCTCTGTATAGTTAGATTCCCCCTTCATGACTACTGTGTGGGGGGTGCATTTTTTCTCAACTCATCTGTTTAATTAATATTAAGCCTTAAAGTTATTGTTATGATTCTGTTTAGTTTTATTAGTGTGCTTTTGTGTGCTTTTTCCTGTCTCACCCCTCTCTTCTCTGTGTTCCTCTGACTGCAGGGCTGGCGTGTGACAGGGAGTTGGCTGGCTCCTCCCAGGAGCAGACGAGGCACACCTGTTTCCACTCACCTCTTCACCTGTAGATTTATAAGCCCGGTCCTCATGCCACTTCCCTGCCAGATAATTCCTCTGTGTTTCGACCCTCCGGTGTGTCTCGCTGCTCTCCTCGTCATTTGGATTAAGTGTTTGGATTTTTGCCTCCTGTCCCTGACGACTCAGTGCCAGGCAACTTCCTGACTCCACTGCCGTATTTTCTGTTTTCTGCTTGAATAAAGCTTTTTGTTTATTGACCATCTCTCGCCAGTCTTTTGCTTTGGGGTCCAAAATTCTATAGGCCGTAACAGTTATGCATATATTAGGGTGTGGTCACATTGAGTGACAGCTCTGTCAAGTGACTGCTGCTGTTAGCTTCTTGTCTCTCCGCTACCTGCTCTGTGAAGCTAGCTACAGGGACTCTGCCTGGTCAGTTCATCCAGGGAACACAACTTGAAGCCGGCCGTGGTTGTTTGTTTTTCATCAGTGGCGGATTTAGGATTGTAGGAGATCCGGGGCTTAGCCCAGGAGTCGTTGGGTTGGGGGGGGGGGGGGGGGGGGGGGGGGGGGGGTGCAGGGGTACAGTGCTATTTTTTATAAGTGGGGGGTGGACCGAACATCCTTTAGGGGGGTCGTCGCCTCCTCTCGGGGGGTCCAGGGGCATGCTCCCCCGTGAAGATTTTTTTTTAAATATTGAAGTTGAAAGCATCAATCTGGTGCACTTTGAGAGCAACATTAACCCTACCTTAATAATACCTTAAAGCGGACAAAAGGCACTGGAGAACACTCATTAACACCCTTTAATGAAGCAAACTAATGCCTTCACTCACTCAAATAGTCGTTTACTTATTAAGGTGAAACGAATGTGCGTAGAGTTTTAAAGGATGCGGATAGTCTCACCTTGATTCTGGCGCATTGCTTATCGTTTTATAGATCTATTCTCATCCACCATCTTTGTTTGTGACGTAAAGAGTGTAAGAGTCACGTTTCTGAATCGGACACTCTGAGTGGATGCAGTCACAGACAATCGGAGTCTGATTCAGAGGGTTGCCTGTCAGTTCTGTTCTTATGTGTACTGAAACGAGAGCCGGTATAATTCCACGTGCGAAAACAAAATAAAAATTGGAATACGTTATTTTAGTGTCTTAAAAGTAGACTGAGTTATGAAGGGTTAACGTTACATCTTATAATAATTTGTAGCCATGTTCTGTATACATACTAACATATAAGGGTATACTTAGTGTGGTTACTCCATGTTTACTAGCTATAATATTAACGTTACATCACTCTTTTTCACTTCTTACTCAGTCAGCCAGAGTGCAGATATCACCATTAGATTAACAAACCTGAAACATCATCCATGTCTTCACTGCTGGTGATGACATTGTTATCAGCTGCTGATACTGCTGCTGCTGCAGCTTGTGGCCTGCTTCGATGACAATAACTTTCTAATATCCATAACTGTATAGGCTATTAGCTTATAACTCGTCAGGCACTAGGAAGGATCACTTCTTCTTCTTCAGGGCAGGCTACGCAGTACGCAGGCTAATGTCCCACAGTGGCTGCCTCTCTGGTGGAATCCGGTACTGCACATTACTCCCGAGACGTTTTTTTTTTTAAGTGAAACATCCGGGGCTTTTCAGAAAACATCCGGGGCTTGAGCCCAAGTAGCCACCCCCTAGCGCCGCCACTGTTCTTCATGCTTATATATCGGACTATTGTGACTCGCCCTGCGGTTAAAACAGACGGTGCTTGAATGCGGTTTTGCGGTAAGTGACATTTGAGTACTTTATTTATGTGTTAATGATTTTAATCAGCTACGTAATGAATGTTAAGGCTTGGGTTAGCGTGTAAGCGAGTGGTAGCTACATCGGTGCTAACGATGCTAATAGTAGCCTCCAAGTTAAAATCGACATAGACTATATATATAATGGTTAAAACGAAATAGACAAATGTTAAGCGTTAAGTGGGTTAATACTGTACAGCAAACGGCTTCTGTTTGAGGTTGATAAAATAAGGTCATCCTTGTAACTTAGAGAGATATTTTATTATGTAGGTAGGAACTGTATGCATCGCTAAGGTTAATTTAAATTGGCTATGCTCAAGTATGTAGACAAGCTAACGTCGAAGTAGTGTATGTGAAATCAACCTCACAATAAGATGTGTGTATATTTCAAATAATAATGTCATATTTCAACATGATTACTTAGGTATTACAATATGGTTGGTTGAGCTGGAGTTCATTATTGAGCTTACACGTTAACGTCACAGTCATCTGAAGATCGAACCCAAACCTTGTTGTTTATATTAATTGCATTACCAAATGGGTATCAAATAAACAGTAAGCATTGGTAACACAACTTCCAAAGTTACAGTAAAATAAAAAGGACCCTGACTCGGACAATACACAATCCAACATGTTCAACAGAAGATAATCAGTTATATTGTTTGTACACATGGTACTTTACATATATATATCTGTTTGTTTAAGGTGTCCAGGTGATGCAGACAGGCTGGACCAGAGAGTGAGAGACAGAACTGGACTCCTCACAGCAGTGAACTTCAGCACAGGTACAAAGACTCTTTTTTTACTGTACAAAGAATCAAGAAAGATATTGGTTTAAATGAATGAAGTATTGACTTGAATACACTGATATACATTCCATTAAACAATACTAAATACTAGATCACCTACACATCAGTGAAGTTGAGGGTTTTTTCCATGCAAAAAGTTACATTTAGATGTTAACAAGCACTATGATTTTGTCAGCTTTCTAATTTAATGTATTGAAGGCAAAGATATTTAACACATAGTGAGAACTGCTATTATTTATCTCTCAATATTGTCTGAAAAAACGTGGTAAAAGTTATTCTTTCAGTGAGACAACAGAGCAAGCTTCTACAGTTGCACTACGTTTTGATAACAGTTAAATATTATTTTGATAATAACATATATTTCAATGTTGATGAACTTCATACTGTTCATTCATAATCTGATTGTCTTTGTAGCTCACTGTTGAAATAAAAAAAAAACATTACAATTACAAAATAATTATATCTACAGCCCCTAAACACACAAACACACCGCTTTCATAAATAACACACTTGTTCTGCAATAATATGTTTTATGTTTCCTGTCATTTTTGTTAGGAAAGGACATGCCTGAAAGACACAACATTTTCTCCTTCTCTGAGGGTCAAGAAGAACATCCAAGAGGAACATTAAAAGCTGATGCTATGAGATTGGGCATCAGAAAATGCTACCTAGATTTTACATGGCATTATGGGTACAGACAAAAATGAATCTGCTCATTACCTCTTGTATGGTGCAGTCACTGAGGTAGGTTGGGCTATGGTAGGATTTAATTGTTCTATGGGAGATTGACAGGCATGGAAAAGGTGCTCTCCACCCCCTCCCCGCACCTCCACATGCATGCTCAGACGCACATCCCTGCAGCACAGCGCAGAGACTCTGTGGTACTGAGCAGGCAGTCTATTACAGAGACTGGGGAGCGCCCTGAGGTACACATATGGGAGGAAGATAACACATAGTGGTGGCAGTGGAGGGCTCTACAAGCTCCCGGCAAGAGTACATGTGCGATGAAGGGTGTTGATTCTCCATGCGTGTGTATGTGTGTGCACTCTGAGGTGTTAATCCTGTGTTAATCAATGACTGTAGCTGGGGATACTGGCAGCAGTGCAGATTAATGCGCTCATTCGTGTGTTTCTCCCTCTCTCTGTTACTATCTGTCTGCCTGGCTCTCTCCCTTCCCACTCTTTGTAAGTGGAGAGAGGGACAATACGAGGAGTGTGGGAGTAGCAAGGTGAGACTCAGATATGGAATTAAGTATCTGTTATTACTACTGGGACAGGACTCAGGCTGCAGGCCACAGGCAGCCCGTGCTCGCTAATATGGTTTAAGATAGAATATGTGTACTGTATGCTGCCGTTGCTTAATATTTGTGTTTAGATCATGAAAAACTCAAGAGCCCTGAAGTTACTCTTGTAAATAAGAAGGGAAAATACCTGTTAACGTCTGCGTATAAATAGACTCCTTGATGGAGTTGAGTTAGAATAAATTCCCTCTGGGTGCAAGATATTTAATGACATACATTGATCTTTAGTCATTAGATGGTTTGATGTTTTACCCCAGACATGACTTATATCTATATATACCTTCTTTCAATCCTCTCAGCCTAAAAGAGCTGATCTGGGATCATTACCCAGCCTTCCTCGACAGCATCTTTCATTACAACCTGACACACAGTCAGACAAGTGACTGATATCAGCGATTCTGCAGACGAGACGTCAGTTAAAAGGTTGGCTCCAAAAAGCACACATCAGGCAGTATACAACACGTGCACGTCGATCGATTAACACGTAATGATGGCCACAATGAGCCTTAATCAACATTCTCTTAACATCCTCTAGCTCTAATGCATCCAGCCCCACCCGCCATGGCTTGCAGTTGATCAATTACGGAGCCATTACTGTGAATGCCTTGCACAGCTTCCAGCAGCTCTGAAACATGCAATGCAGTCTACTTGCTGGTCTCAACGGTGGCCGCAGCAAATGAACTTAGCAAACAATCTGAGGATCAATCCCATCACTTAGCCAATTAGGCAATAGGGAGACAGACGCCCATTACCGTAAGAACCAATCGATAGCCGGAGCCAGGGGCCGAGGCGGGATGTCTGGTCCCGTGGAGCCGCCAGGAGTTTGGGTGCAGCTAATGGAGAGGAAAGGGGGCGGGGTCAGGCGCTCGTTTTTGATGGACGGCTTGGACAGGGAGCTATTGGCAGGGTTTGGAGGATGTTGACGCCGAGTGCTGGGATGTTGTAAACATGACAGAGAGAGCGGTGTGGGGTCGGACAGACAGACACCGAGATCAATGGAGAGTATAGCCAAGTCACCAGTTGATTTTCCCCTCAACACTTTGACAGTCCCCTTTCACACTTTAGACAGTTTAAGTGGCTTATTCAGGGAAGATCGACAGGTTTGCAAAAAATGTATTGTGTGGCAAATGACTCAATATTTCTGTTTTTCTCCTTGTTGAGCACCATTAAGACGCTTTTTGTTAGTCAGCCTCCATCATAAAACACATTATGACTCCTGTTTATCAGTAGTCCCATTAGTGCAGAACATTGACAGATGCTGAAATAACAGGCAAAAACGTTATTAATATCATTTGTTCATTAAACTTGTGGTGACTGAAATGCTAATGATATACATTCAAATTTATTTGGATTTTAATAGGCTGTTATGATTAGCCTGATTTTTGAGACCGGTTGTTTTTCGTCTGGCTTGTTATTTTCTATAGATGTTGGTGGAATGTTTAAGCACACAGCACCTTTTCTGTGAGCTGCATCTCAAGTGGCACTTGACGAATAATAGCTGGTTTGGCTTTTTCGAATCAATGTGGGAAACAAAAGAAATCCAAACTTTTTCAAGTTTATCGCCTGCAGTCGCTGATTGTTGTTAATGCTGTGTACTGGCCAAAAAAGAAAAATATTGGCATTTTCCCAGTTGAAATGTCAAATTTCTGACCTCCAATTGTTCCAAGTGCACATTGGCAAACAAAAAAAGCCAGCCTCCACATGCTTTCCCAAAAAAACTTTTATGATAAATAGTTTTAATTTACTGAAATACAGGCACATTTGCAGTTGTTAACGTTTCATCGTTGTGTAACACCAGACAACTGCTTTTTAATAAGGTTTGAGTAGATCAGGGGTCTCCAACACGTCGATCCTCGACCCTCGAGCGGCGTGCTACTGGAAAGCTGCCCGCGAGCAGCTTTCCAGTAGCACGCCGCTCGCGGTTCACAGACTGTAGAAAAAATCCGACAACAATAAATGCAGCTGAATCATCCCGTGTCGCTGCGGCTCAGACACACATGGATTTATGTTTTAAAAAATACTTGCGTTAGCACCATGTCAGGTTTTTGGTGGATTTAATCAAGTCTTGGATTGCAAAGTATGAATGTCCTGTTGCTATTTTCAGTTGATAAATACTATGTAAGTATTTTTTATATGCTGTTGTAAATACTCCTGTTTTCTGCTGTGTTCAACTTCAGACTCAAGTCATGTTTGTGATTCAGTGTCCTTTTTTTAACAGAAGACCGTAGCTAGAAGCTGCAGCTAGACTGCAGAAGTATTCGTTTTTTGTTTTTGAGGATGGAACAATTTCACACACAGATATTGGGAGGCTAGACCTATACAATTGATTTATTATGGTTTATAATTTCATGTCAAGACGAAGAAGAAGAAGAAAAAGATGGCTGAACTGTTCAGTGTCAATCCTGTGGAGATGGAGATGGAGGTTATAAATCTCCAAAATCATGTTCAGCTTAAAGGTAGGGTAGGTAAGAATGGAGAAACCAGCTCGAGTGCGCTAGAATTTGAAAGTACACAACCGAAAAAAATCTGCCCCTTCCTTCAGACTTCCTTACAGAGCCCCTCCTCCAACACACACACACACACGCGCACATGACCAATGAGGGCACGAGATAAGTTTGCGCACAAGATGGAAGGCTGACAGGCAGGTAGGCCATCCAGTTATCTGCAGCGGGCCGGGGCAGATAATTGGACTTGCTTTTTACAGCGCCACGGCTTCCACAGTTCAAATATTTGTATATATTTATTGTCAAAGCATTTAATGTATTCATTGCTATCGGGATGTTAAAGGGAGGCAATCCTCATGACACGCATTTTTAAATAATTATCATGCGATAAAACAGACCAGTCTCTGCCAGTCTTTTTTTTTTTTAATCCGATAACGTTATCAGTGATTTTAAGCTGATTAATTACCGAAATAACATCAACCCTGTGGGCGGCGCCATTTTGACGAGTCACATGACTTATTTTACCTGAAGTGACGTGAACTATGCATTTGGTGTCGAGGACAAATTGACGTATGTGCTTTGTTCATGTTGTTTACTCTAGTTACTCTCACAATTCTATTGAAATATGCCTCATTGTATCGCGAAACATTGCCACAATTCGGATAGGAACAATCCACGGAATGCTCGGTTCCATCTATTGCCAACGGGTAAGCGTAGGAAGTACGTTCGGAGGCAGTGGCTAGCGAAATGCGCTCGGCCCGAACCGAAAGATCCACAGGCGCATGTATGCAGCGATCATTTCAAGTTTCCGGACGACTACTCTGAGAGTATGATGAAACATAAAATGGGATTTATTAATCAACCATTACTTAATGGGGATGCAGTGCACTGCTAATGCCAGCCAGCGTAAGCACATTACGCAGAAGACTCTACTTATTGTTTACTACGTAAGGAAGCAGGAATTGCAGGACCCAGAGCGCACGGAGCACAGAGCGGACAGCAGATAACGGAATTGCAGTTTTATTGCTTATAGATTATCAGAACATTTCAAAGGGGACACAGTCACATTGGATATTAACCTATGGATTAACTACATCATCGTTTTTATCGTTGTAATGCCATTGAAGACCAGTTTAGACCAGGCAAAGACGAAGGTAAGCCATGTTAGCCTAGCGCATGTTAGTACCTAGCGCCACTTGTTTTGATGTACGTTTTTGTTGATAACGTCGCGAGTTTGTATCTTTCAGTGTTGAGGTGAGCACCGTTAGATTCTGTGTCTTTACGATCATAAACGATGTGTTGGATGTGCAGCTAGGATAAGTAATAAGGGAGCTAGGAGTGATTTTCGGTGCAGTAATAGGTTAGCATTTTTCGCTCGGGGCTAATTCAGAGGCTCACTGTTAGCATTGTGTGTTTTTTTTAAAGAAAAAAATGAAAAAGATCAGTTAAAAAATGTTTTTCCCGTTATATGGATATAAAATATTCATAGTTTATTAAATATTAAGGTTCCTTAGACGTTGTTTCCTGCAAATGACGCGATTTCGGCCCCGGAACCGGGTCCGTGGGGCCTAAGAGGATAACAGAGTATGTTTTTTATTTTTTTTACAGTTGTATTTGGATGGAATGAATACCTATAGTGATAATTCAAAGTAAGTCCGCCTGGACTTTATTTTTCTAAACTTCTTCCTCGGCTGACGAGACATTTCCCTAACTCATGTTTTCGTCGTGTGTTTACAAAGTGAACGCATAGATGACGTCACGACCTAGTTTTTCGGATCATGTGACTACTGAAAATGGCCAAAATGGCAGCTGCCTGACGGAATATACAGGTTTTGATAAAAAAGAGCTATAAAATCATTATTTACCGGGGAATATCGCTGATCTCTTCAGGGTATGGTTTAAACATAATGTTTCACTAAATACTGAAGTTTTGATTAACTATCTAATGACTGGAGCCTTCCTTTAAGAGCATTCCATGGAATATAACAAAAAGTTTCTGAAGTGAATTACAAAACTCAGAACATTTCTGGAGCCTTGACCCAGAAAACTCTAAGAACATTCACCAAGCAGCACTGACAATGTCTGCTTTATTTGGCTCTACATGCCTTTGTGAAGCAGCTTTTTCTGACATGAATGTCATGAAATCTAAATACAGAACAAGACTGACTGATGAACATTTAAACGACTCTATTATGGCGCATTTCCACTGCAACGGGGTAGCCCCGTTTAATTCAGCCCTGGCCCTGGTCTGATAGAACCACGATTTTATGGGGCCGGAAAAAGAGGGAAAAAGTACCCGCTAGCCGGTACTAGGCTATATGGAAAGGCCACCAAAAACTGGCCTGGCCGCTTGAGGACGGTTAAGGACGCTTAAACGGGGCTACCCGCTGCAGTGGAAATGCGCCATTAGAGTGAACCTGGACTCCAGCATACACCTCTGGTGGACTCCATGCAGTGCCAGTCATCTCACTAACTGTGAAAAAGAGTGAATGCCACTTATTTTACACATGTGCCATAAGATGCTTGTAAGGTGGTGATTAAGGTGATGTATTATGTGGGCCATAATAATATGTGAACACATTGTCTTTTTTTCTTGGACATATATGTGAATTTGTTATGTGATGTACTTACCAGTGTTGGGTGTGACACGTTACAAAAGTAACGGAGTTACAGTAATATATTACTTTTTGCTGTAACGAAGTAATGTAACGCATTAGTAATGAAATGTGGGTAATATACACTGAACAAAAATATAAATATAACACTTTTGTTTTTGCTCCCATTTTTCATGAGATGAACTCAAAGATCTAAAACATTTTCTATATACACAAAATAACCATTTCTCTCAAATATTGCTTACAAATCTGAAAAAATCTGTGATAGTGAGCACTTCTCCTTTGCCGAGATAATCCATCCCACCTCACAGGTGTGGCATATCAAGATGCTGATTAGACAGCATGATTATTGCACAGGTGTGCCTTAGGCTGGCCACAATAAAAGGCCACTCTGAAACGTGCAGTTTTGCTTTATTGGGGGGGTCCAAAAACCAGTCAGTATCTGGTGTGACCACCTCACGCAGTGCAACACATGTCCTTCGCATAGAGTTGATCAGGTTGTTGATTGTGGCCTGTGGAATGTTGGTCCACTCCTCTTCAATGGCTGTGCGAAGTTGCTGGATATTGGCAGGAACTGGAACACGCTGTCGTATACGCCGATCCAGAGCATCCCAAACATGCTCAATGGGTGACATGTCCGGTGAGTATGCTGGCCATGCAAGAACTGGGATGTTTTCAGCCTCCAGGAATTGTGCACAGATCCTTGCAACATGGGGCCGTGCATTATCATGCTGCAACATGAGGTGATGGTCGTGGATGAATGGCACAATAATGGGCCTCAGGATCTCGTCACGGTATCTCTGTGCATTCACAATGCCATCAATAAAATGCACCTGTGTTCGTCGTCCATAACATACGCCTGCCCATACCATAACCCCACCACCACCATGGGCCACTCGATTCACAACATTGACATCAGAAAACCGCTCACCCACACAACGCCACACACGCTGTCTGCCATCTGCCCTGAACAGTGAAAACCGGGATTCATCCGTGAAGAGAACACCTCTCCAACGTGCCAGACGCCATAGAATGTGAGCATTTGCCCACTCAAGTCGGTTACGACGACGAACCAGAGTCAGGTCGAGACCCCGATGAGGACGACGAGCATGCAGATGAGCTTCCCTGAGACGGTTTCTGACAGTTTGTGCAGAAATTATTTGGTTATGCAAACCGATTGTTGCAGCAGCTGTCCGAGTGGCTGGTCTCAGACGATCTTGGAGGTGAACATGCTGGATGTGGAGGTCCTGGGCTGGTGTGGTTACACGTGGTCTGCGGTTGTGAGGCCGGTTGGATGTACTGCCAAATTCTCTGAAACGCCTTTGGAGACGGCTTATGGTAGAGAAATGAACATTCAATTCACGGGCAACAGCTCTGGTGGACATTCCTGCTGTCAGCATGCCAATTGCACGCTCCCTCAAAACTTGCGACATCTGTGGCATTGTGCTGTGTGATAAAACTGAACATTTTAGAGTGGCCTTTTATTGTGGCCAGCCTAAGGCACACCTGTGCAATATTCATGCTGTCTAATCAGCATCTTGATATGCCACACCTGTGAGGTGGGATGGATTATCTCGGCAAAGGAGAAGTGCTCACTATCACAGATTTGTTCAGATTTGTGAACAATATTTGAGAGAAATGGTTATTTTGTGTATATAGAAAATGTTTTAGATCTTTGAGTTCATCTCATGAAAAATGGGAGCAAAAACAAAAGTATTGCATTTATATTTTTGATATAGCGTCATTTCTTGACTGGCAGCAAAAACAACCAATCACAGCAGTGCTTCTCTGGCTGGCTCTGTCCAATCACAAACAAGAAGTGTTCTCCCTAAAGGAATACCCTTTCCGTCCAATGTGAAATGCTGTGGTGTTTTCTGAAATGCTGTTGTGTTTTGTGAAATGCTGTTGTGTTTTGTGAAATGCTGTGTTGTTTTGTGAAATGCTGTTGTGTTTTGTGAAATGCTGTTGTGTTTTGTGAAATGCTGTGGCGTTTTGTGAAATGCTGTAGTGTTTTGTGAAATGCTGTAGTGTTTTGTGAAATGCTGTTGTGTTTTGTGAAATGCTGTGGTGTTTTCTGAAATGCTGTAGTGTCTTGCACTTCAGGGCCACCGTACATGTGGGACTAATAAAGGTATTCTGATTCTGATCGCAAAAACCAAGCCAATACTGTGCTGCGTTCATGGAGCTACGTGGAAGTGGGGAAGGACAACGCTTGATTGCGCTCGCTTAACGGAACTTTGGCGCTGGTATCAGTTTTGTTTACCACCAATCACGGGAGTATTGTGTATAGAAAGTATTGAGTTATATTTCCCGCGCTATACCTATTACTAACATCCATGAAGGCAACATGACAGAGGGAGTGTCACTCAGGATGCCAAACTACTCTTTGGTAAGCCCCGCCCCCCCCCCCCCCCCCCCCCAAGCAACATCAGGGCCAAAAGTTTGAAAGCGAAAAAAAAAGATCTGAAAGTGAAAAACGATCTGAAGGTGAAAAGCAATGTGAAACCTGAAAAAACAAGATTTGAAACTGAAAAAATCATTGTTTTGAATCTGAAAACGAAAAATCTGCAACTGAAAAAAATAAGGATCCAAATATCAAAATATGTATAAAAGTGAAATCTGAAAATAAATATTTTATTCCAAAAAATTGCTGAACTGAATCAAAAATAATATTCAACCTGAAAAATGATTTAAAATACTTATTTTTATTTTGAATACATCATTGTATTTTTCAAAGTTCAGGATAAAAACGTAATAATAAATTGTATTTTTTTGAATGATCAAAACTTATGACCCTGAAATAGCTCCATAACATCACGTTACCCTCCGTTGTGGACACTAGCTTACCCGCCTGACTCGCCGCCCTCCACCCCGGAGCAGCAGTCTTCGTCGCCCGAAGCTGCGCCGCCCCTCTGCGGCCCGCAGGTGCCAGGATACCACGGCAAAACAGAGCCTGCCCAGGTATATCTAAACATTTTGCAGCTCGTGGTATACAAATAGACAATGGAATATGCATGTGAAAATAGTGCCATATTCTGTCATGCCTGTAGAAATGTTGGGTCAAAATACAATAGCACAGATGCCTTCACCACGAATGGCTACACAAATATCTCATATCCCAAGCTTATCAACGAGCTAATGTTGCAGCTGAAATGTTCTCCAGGTCACAAAGTCAACCTCACCAACACATCCTCACTCCCAGGTCGGCCTATGTTGACGTTATGTCAAGTCCCCTGTCGGCTTTTTCCAACGCAAGGGGGGGGGCCTTAGCGTCCATCTTCAACGCAAGGGGGGGCCCTTAGCGTCCATTTTCAGCTTTCCGGGATGTCCATATGCTTCTATGGACGCTCATGGAAGCACGGCATTCGTTTGTGTCGGCTGCCCTTAAAGGCAATGTGAGCGTCCATTCTCATTGGATAACGGAGAATTGTACACCCGGAAGTAAGTATTCCCCTTACTGTCAATTGATTTTACAGTGATATCTGCACTACTCATCGACTAAAAAACACCAGATTATCCTTGTTAATTACACAACATTGATTGGTTTAAATTGTGTGCAATGCTTTTGTATTTTTCCCCTTCGATTCGGAGAAACAAATATGTTTTCGGAGTAAAGGATGGCAGAAGACACTACACTACCCAGAATCCCCAGCTATCGTTTGGACTACACCATGTGCTCTGTTTGACGTCACGTGATCTTCAAATTTCTCCCTGCAGAAAAAAAAAACATGGCCGAACTTCGTTTTATTCTCGATGGAAAATGCCTATTTTAAAGTTAGTTTGGCCATTAAAATGCGTTTTGATGTCATTTGATGCGAGAAATATGAGTTGTTATTTCAGATTATGTGTGCAGTGGATGTACATGATCTTTAGTTTGCTAGTTATTACGAAGATTACTTCAGGAAATTGCGTCCATAACGTTTTCATTGTTACCAAGGTGGTTGCTAGGGACGCTGCTATCAATATTATTTCTGTTATGTTGTGTAACTGTTTAATGGTGTTATCTTTATTGCTACCCCCTTCCCAGTCAATGTATAGTGTTGGTCCACAGCGCAAACATATTAGTTTAACAAAATCCGCATCTAAAGATAGCCTACGTTATTTCCCCCTGTGCAATTCCAGTCTCACATCTCACAGCACATCGTCATTAACAAATAACGGAAACAGACCGAAAACATTTAAAAAAAAATACAATAATACTTTATTCCGAGTGTGCTTGCTTTTCTCTTTGGAAGTCATCACATAACGGCATGGTAATACACGGTTCGGCTGCATTAAATATTACATATCTGCCGTAGTTCTGTATTTATATAGCCCTGATGAGAAGACTTCTAGACAAACATGAGGAACTGAAAACGTGACGTGGATCATAAATATGTCAGCCATTAAACAACATCTTACATTTCTTTTCACACAATACGTCTCCTTGCAGTATCAACACTAATTCGGCTGACTTTTATATTTGATCCAATTGGTAGATAGGCTGTATTTACACCATAAAGGTGCACAGCTGATATAAAGGGACACCTAGTGGTTAAAGCATGTTATTGAATTTCATTATTTTTATTATTAGATATTAATAGGATCCCTATAAAGTATATTAATTACTCGTTATTCTCTACTAATAGTTAATTAAAGACTGTATATAATGACTATTTTGCACATCCCTTTCAAGATTTCAAGATTTTCTAAGGTTTATTGACATATCATATAGGCCTACACAACTATGGTGTATACTTGGGTCGCAGGTTTCTCAATAGTGCATTACAAGACATCTATCAATATTTGTGCATACCTCCAGCAATGTTAACTATGTTGAAGCACTTATTTTAACTGATATTATACATAATGTATTATACTCTTATAAGATGTATGTAGATATTTCATCTCCGACCTTGTCAGGTATTGAACAATCAATAAATAAAGAACACAGAATTGTTGAATATAAAACACAGAATTTGTGTGATTATACTAAATGATTTACAAATAAACACCACTGCATATTTAACTGTTACACATGCTGATGTAATGCAAATGTTCCAACTTGAGATCAATAAAGTATATCTTATCTTAAGCTGATCGATGGCTATACTGCCATATTTGCAAAATGTGCCTCTGAACCTTAACAAGTGCATGTTTCAGGCTTATCAATTAATGTGATGTTATCAATTAACAACAGGGGTCACAAACATAAGACCAGCTGTTAAATAAAGCTCTTCTGACCTTAGCTGGCATGTGTGTATATATATATATATATTAATGCTGCCCATTATGGGCACAAGCAATTTTCACCCATTTATTAATGATATGTTTTAAATGTGAGTGTTTCCTATCCCCTAAACCTCCAGGGATGTACACAGTTTAATACTGGCAACTTCTTATTATGGGAAATACGAAAACGTCTTTTAAAACTACAACTCCCAGTAGAGACGTGCCATAGATACAGAACATGTTGCGAAACAGAATAGCCAGCATTTGTAGTTCTGGGGACGGGGTGGGGGAGGGGGGACGCGGTGGACCCGTTCAAATCCAGTTTTGGACAGTCTGCCGTGATTCCATCCCATTTCAAGTGCTGTTCGAGGCTCGGGGTAACCCTCGGAGCACACTCTCCAATCACAGAGCTTGAGGACTATCACGGGGTTTGTCAAACAGAGCACATGGTGTAGTCCAAACGATAGCTGGGGATTCTGAGTAGTGTAGTGTCTTCTGCCATCCTTTACTCCGAAAAAACATTTGTTTCTCCGAATCGAAGGGGAAAAATACATTGCACACAATTTAAACCAATCAATGTTGTGTAATTAACAAGGATAATCTGGTGTTTTTTAGTCGATGAGTAGTGCAGATATCACTGTAAAATCAATCGACAGTAAGGGGAATACTTACTTCCGGGTGTACAATTCTCCGTTATCCAATGAGAATGGACGCTCACATTGCCTTTAAGGGCAATCGACACAAACGAACGCCGTGCTTCCATGAGCGTCCATAGAAGCATATGGACATCCCGGAAAGCTGAAAATGGATGCTAAGGGCCCCCCCCCCCTTGCGTTGAAAATGGACGCTAAGGCCCCCCCCCCCCTTGCGTTGGAAAAAGCCGACAGGGGACTTGACATAACGTCAACATAGGCCGACCTGGGAGTGAGGATGTGTTGACCTCACATGATGATGTGATACCAGTTTTCAAGCAAATATTCTCTTCCCAGAGCATATGATGGGACCAAGGCAGAGTCCTGCATCGTACCCGACGGGTGACCCGCAAAAAAGGTGATTCGCGGGTGGTAATTTTTCAAACGCTTTTTTACGGGTTCGGTTCTGGGTAAAACAAAGATGATGCGGGTCGGGTCGCGGGTATTGCATAATAAATATAATAATAATTTAGTTTAATGTTTAAATCCTCAGACCTCTCCCCCGCCGGGACCGCGCATAATTATAACCTCTGCAGCGCATCAATCTGCTGCTGTGCGCGCCACATTCGAAATGGCTGAGGGGTATGGGATTAGTTTTGTATCATAAAGATAAAGCAACACTTTCTCAGAATAAAGCAAAACTATGAGTTTAAAAGAAAAAAAAACTGAGTCAAGGAAAATAAAATAAAATTCAAAAATAAAACTATAAGTCGCAAACAAATCATTCGTGTAATCATGTAAACTATAAGTATTTTTTCTTTGTTTTAACATAGGTTTTTGTTTGCAGTTCTTGTTCTTCTTTCTCAATGATCAGACTTTTGCTCTCGCTGCAGCTTTCTCATTTGCACTCCTTCACTTTTTGTTTGAGATTCTGACACAAACCTCCCAGGTGGGCGGGACTTTCAGGGGTGCGTCCCCATTGGCTACTCAGCTTTTGAGTTACAGCCCAGTCCTCCAGCGATTGTACAGTGCAGCTGCGGTGCGGTAGCTGAGCGTGGATAGAACACCCGCAGAAGAACCAGCATTTCAATTATTATAATACTACAAGTGAAAATATATGTAAGTATTGATCATGTGTGTTGTTTGTGCTGTGCTATACGGTCTGTTTCATTATTGTGTTAAGTGAGAAGTAAAGCAAAGCTGTGCTATGAAAGTTAGCTTTTGCTAACTTTAGATCCATAACAATGCAAATAGCCTAAAAGCAGGGACAGTTAGCTACAAAGCGAGCAGTGAGTGAGCGTTCAGACACCGGCGCACACACTCAAACGGACTTGTGTGCCTGACTCTACCAACAGGCTTTCATGATTCTGTTTAGATATGCAAGTATAAGCCATGATAGCTTATTTTATTAACACGCTAATTTGATATGAAAATCAATGGAGGCTGAGTTAACTTTGTAGGAAAACCTACCGTCCATGAGCTGTGTTTTATTTGTTAACTTCATATTTTTCATTTCCTAAAACATTTATTTTCCTCTCATATTAACAGTGTGGATCATTGAGACAGCGTGGCGTCCAGAGGTCTTATCCCGTTTTCCCACTTCCTCTGAGGGGACAGCACGGAGGGGGGGGGGGGGGGGGGGCATGAAGAAAGACCTGCACCATCTTCATCCACGCTGGGCGTTGTTGTTATCACTGACTCAGTGTCATTTCATTTGACCAAATGTCTTTACACATTTAATAGATGTTATTATTATCCATCACCTTTTTGTTTTATGTCCTTTTATTTAAAACATTCTTTGAGACTTCATCTTCTGGTTCAAATGTCAATAAATGTAATTTGTATAATCACTCTTTTGTCTTTATTCTACATGAAAATGTTAGAGATTCCATTCAAATCTGTTGATTATTCATATCTTCCTCAGGCTAGGAATAGTATGTAGAGTTTGTAATGCTAAATGTATATAATGTTCTCACAGGATATAGAATGAGACAACACAGTTTGTATCCATTGTGTATGAACCAACATAGTAAGATGTGAGCATGTTCCTAATTGTGTTGGTATGCAGCCTAGGTCTGGTCTGTTTAATAAAGCAAATCTGCCACTTTTATATTGTAGAATTTGTTGAATTAAAGCAGTCTTTAATTGTTTGTCCTAAACATAGCAATATATGCCTTTGAAATGTGAGTTAGTCATAAGGCATGCAACCTAGAAGCCAGCTAGCTAATTTTAGTTGTTGCTGTTTCAAGCTGGTTGCAGACATTAGCTTGACTTACAATACATTACCAAAGCTGTCACGTTTTGTTTTCTCTCAACCAAGAAAAACGTTTTGAAGTACATGTACGTTACAAACAAAAAAAAGTATTATTAAATGTCACCTTTGTTAAGTAAGGAATGTTAGAAGTTCATATAAATACAGTACAAAGCCTACACAGTACTGAATATGTGGCATTAGTATGGGATTAGTTTTGTATCATAAAGATAAAGCAACACTTTCTCAGAATAAAGCAAAACTATGAGTTTAAAAGAAAAAAAAACTGAGTCAAGCAAAATAAAAGAAATTTCAAAAATAAAAGTCGCAAACAAATAATTTGTGTAATCATGTAAACTATAAGTCTTTTTTCTTTGTTTTAACATAGGTTTTTGTTTGCAGTTCTTGTTTCTTCTTTCTCAATGATCAGACTTTTGCTCTCGCTGCAGCTCTCTCATTTGCACTCCTTCACTTTTTGTTTGAGATTCTGACACAAACGTCCCAGACTTTCCTCAGGCTAGGAATAGTATGTAGAGTTTTTAATGCTAAATGTATATCATTTTCTCACAGGATATAGAATGAGACAACACAGTTGTTATCCATTGTGTCTGAATGCTTCAGCTCTTCAGACCAACATAGTAAGATGTGAGCATGTTCCGAATTGTGTTGGTATGCAGCCTAGGTCTGCTCTGTTTAATAAAGCAAATCTGCCTCTTTTATATTGTGGAATTGGTTAAATTAAAGCAGTCTTTAATTGTTTGTCCTAAACATAGCAATATATGCTTTTGAAATGTAACATGTCTTTGAAAAAATAACAGGCTTATACAGTTTATATTGTGTATCACCTTTAGCTTGAAAATACATGTGTTTTTTAAATAAATAGATAGACACACACTTTATCAATCCCAAATTGGAAAATTATTTAACAGCAGCAGTGTGTTCAGGTATTAAAATATTTAAAGTTGGAATAAAGTATAAACTACACAACACAAGTCTAATGCACAGCAATCCATAAGAGAAGTCCGATATGTTCATGAAAACTCCCCAGGAGACACCGACACTAACGTGGCCGAGTGGACTCCGGAGTTTGCTGCAGGAGTTGCACTGTATGATATGTGGTGTAGTGGGCTGTCACTCAAAAACTGAGTAGCCAATGGGGACACACCCCTGAAAGTCCCGCCCACCTGGGAGGTTTGTGTCAAAATCGAAAATACAAAAATGAGGGAGCGCAAACGAGAAGAGCTGCAGCGAGAGCAAAAGTCTGATCATTGAGAAAGAAGAAACAAGAACTGCAAACAAAAACCTATGTTAAAACAAAGAAAAAAGACTTATAGTTTACATGATTACACAAATGATTTGTTTGCAGCTTATAGTTTTATATTTGCAATTTATTTTATTTTGCTTGACTCAGTTTTTTTTTCTTTTAAACTCATAGTTTTGCTTTATTCTGAGAAAGTGTTGCTTTATCTTTATGATACAAAACTAATCCCATAGCGGTGAAGCTCTCTAGCGGAGAATACAGCATTTTCAATAACACTTCCTCAAGAGCAAAATCCAACGTCTGGGAGGCTTTTGGTGTCATCCTAGATGGAGAAAATAACCAACATCCCACGCTTTTTGAGACAAATGCAACTGCGTGTGTTAATAATTGCATGTTTTCACTGCTCATATATAGGCTATGCGGGTTCGGGTCGGGTTGCGGATCTTGTGCCGACGGGTCGGGTCGGGTTGCGGAACTAATTGCATGTGCGGGTAGCGGGGCGGGTTCGGTATTGCCAGAGCTATAGAGAGGCGAAGTCCCTCCCCTTCCGAAAGCCTCCATGGGACCCCGGAAGCGGAAAATTATACATTGAAGTCAATGGAGAGAGAAAGGTTATCTTTTGATCCCGTTTCAATTGTGCCACGAATGACACATATGATGTTTGTCAATTTAAAAGAACATTTTGCAAGTCAAAAAAATAAAAATGTGTCGTAAAACTGTGAAGTTACACATTTTTTCGTGTGAAACCGCTCAGTGAACTACAGGTCTCTCGTCTCGCACAATACGCGTCACCAACATAAAGATGGCCGTCACGTTAGCACATTTCACCACATTCTTTCAGAATGAGAATAATAGTATTTTACGAGGTGAAAATCACTACAAGTCTGGGCACGTTGAGAGCTGTACCTATATGAAAGGGGAGTTAGTCGGTTCTGTAAGAGCCAGCATGCGGGACCGGCTTTACAAGGTTTCGGTGAGTAATATGAGTGCAATGTGTAACGTTAATGTCAGCTAGCTAACATTAGCTAACAAGGTACAGTAACGTGTTTTGTTTTAACAACTAGTTTTCTCCTTAAGAACTTCGTGGTCTCTGTGTATGCTGTGGATAACATTAGTGTTCACAAGAACAAGGTACACTCCCATGTTTTGTTTTAGTTGCTCTTCAGATTGAAGCGGCCAGTTTTATATCGACTATACTGTATGTGTGATCTCCTTTTTCTCGTTGTGTCATTTGAGTTTATTTGCTGTGTGTCGATTCAAGGATTTTGGTTATCTAGGCACAGCTGTGTGTGACTCCCTCTGGTACACTGGTATGTGTTTTCCTAATGTAGAGAGCATTGATTAATTAATAAACTACACACTGAGTCTAGATCCTGACCAAATCCTTTTTTATTGTTGATCAAATGTTTTTCAAAAATGTATTCATACACATTTAGAAAAATACAATGTACAATCACAACCAATACAACACAAATTACAAAAAATACAGAAAAAACAAACAATAACAACAGACAAGAGGACAAAACTATGGAAAAATAAACCCTCCCACCCCCAGATCCGGACCATCCTTGTATTATTGCTCATTCACTCTATTATAGCATGCTAACAAATGGTACTTACTTTATTTTTACAGATCTGCATGGGAGACGATGGCGCGATGCAGAGCGCTGTCTGTGATTGTGCACAGGAGATGTACAAATGCAGCCACGCTGCAGCATTGGCAATATTTTCCATGTGGCAGATCAGCTCCACAGATGTTGAGTGCCAGTGGAGGAAGCCTGGCACTTCCAAAGTAGTCCAGCCGGTGTCTCAACTTTACCAACAGCGAGAGGAGACATACAACCCACTGGCCAGAGACATCGCCAACTGTCAACTGGGGGGTTGTAAACGAGGCCGAAGGGGTGAAGGCTTTTGTGGAGGCATCAAGTGACAGTGTTCGAATCGAGTCTGGTCTCTTTGTGAGTGAGTCGGGTGTTTTGGGAGCATCACCCGATGGACTTGTGCAGCCATCTGCCCTGCTGGAGGTGAAGTGTCCACACAGCCAGAGGAACATGACCATCGCGGAGGCAGTCCAGTTACCATCCTTCTGTCTCCGTGAGGAGGGTGGGTCATATATTCTCAAGGAGAATCACCCATACTGGCACCAGGTCCAAGGGCAGCTGCACATCACAGACCGGAGTCTCTGCTACTTTGTTGTGTGGACCACGAAGGAGGCGATCATCATCCCCATCCCCAAAGACCCTGCATGGCATGGAAATCTCCTCCTCCTGGAACAATTCTACACCCAGCATATGCTCCCTGTGTTGGCCAGTAGAGAGGAGGACATTTCAATAAACATACTCTTAACACCCTCGGACTCTGCGTTGTGTTTCGTATGTGTGATGGGGTGTTATGCAGAGGGGAGGAAAACAGGACACAGCAGATTGGGATTGTGATGGAGATGCTGAGCAGTTATTTAATTGTTGCATGTAATTATTATTATACTGTGTGCTTCTTAGTTATTCCATCTTTTGCTGTAACATGGATCTGTATGTAACTCTATATTTACTTGTTATCTACCACACTTCCTTCTACATCATACACCATCATTATACATGATGGTGTATATAGGATATATATATTTGTATACATATCTGTAAATTGTATAATTTTATTTAAACGTCTTTTTGATCTCTCAAACTGAGTAAGATTGACAATAAAGTTGACTTTGAAAAATATATATATTCTTTATGAAAATAGTTGACTGTTGTCAAATGAATCCAAATGAAACGTTGGACTGAACTACAACTACGCCTTTAAATCTCTACGGACTGTTTTTCAGTGGGATGGCAAGTTCCTATCTTTAAACATTTATTAGTTTTTTCTCAGAACAGATTTGATTTTATGAAGTTAATTTAACTTTGCCGACCATGTAAGGTCATCATTAAAAGGTACAATCAATTTGTTTAGGGTTGACTAAAATAATGAAAAACATTCATTTGGATAATTTACTGACAGAATAAGAAACTCAATGATGCTCTACTCACCTGTTCCCTTTTTATAAAGTGAAACAGTTGAAACGATAGATTTTAGTAAACTTAAAAACAACCTTCTCCAAAAGCTATCAAGGAATATACCGAATACTTGTTTTAGAACTTTATTACATATTTTTATATAAATAGTTTGAATGATCCATAATTGACAGAAGCTTGTGTTTACACTGACCTGTTACTCATATATTAATGTCTTTGTAACTTCAGTAAACCACTACCTCACTAATTTCTTTCATTCATCACGGTTCAGTAAACTAAGTGATACATGAAACAGTTTAATCATTATAATAACGTAGGATTGCAACTCTTTGAAAATGTAGGTGGCTCTTAAAAGAGCTGTTGTGTTTGGGTGTGCTGGTCTCAGGTCAGTCTAAGCCCTCTCTCCGCGGATGCGGCGGGCCAGCTGGATGTCCTTGGGAATGATGGGGACCCTCTTTGCTTGGTTCATCTTACTGGAGGGCAGCTACATGGATGTCGGTGCAGTGCAGTCCACAATCATTGCGCAGTTGAAGGCAGAATTAATTTATTATTGACTCCGAATGAAGCACAACTTCATGTCATACAATACAATGACTTTATTTGTAATTGTGTAAAAAAATATGAGCATTGATTAGCAAGCAGGACCTGCAGGAACAGAGAATGGTGATGGAGCTGGGAAGAGAGAAGAATAAAGAAAACATATCAACTTTATTATCGGATATTAAAAATTCAATTTCAAAACAAGTTGCCGCTCCTACAGTTTTCTAGTATGTAAAGATGATTTCACATGACCTATGCAACATATCACACTCAATACATGTGTGTCTCTGGGGGGTGCATTGTGCCTTTGATGTATATAAATAATATACCATAACCAAATACTATTACGTACAGTGGAAATCAGGTTGCCAGAGCAGGTCAGTGTGCATGTTCCTCAACGTCTCAGCAGTTACAGGTGTGGTAAAGAAAATAAAAGAGAAAAAGGTCAGTAACAACACTTAGTTTAAAGTAACAACACTTAGTTTAAAGTAACAACACTTTGAAACACTTTGAATAATTATCTCTTCTAACAATTTTCTCTCAATAAGCACACAACGACTGTCTTTCCAACAAACAGATTGTCATCACAATGAAACACGTCCAGAAGAATGACATGCAAAGCTCCATGCCTGCCTTCGACTCTCCCTGAACTGCTTCCTTAGCACCCGGTGGAGGGCGCAGTAGGCTACTCTTCAAAAGTTTCACGAAATACTTACCATCATGTTTGGTTACTGTTTAACATTTTGGTTTACTTCATGTAATAAAATAATAACTTCATGGTAAGGCTACTAAAAATGACAAGGCTAAGTAATGTAATGCTAACTAACGTGCTCGCTACTCGTCGCTACTAGCTAGGTAGCTAACTTGACTATGTTCCATGCACAACATGTATATTACCTATGATATTACCTGATATGTCTGATCCAGCGACTCCTGGTCCTTTCATCAGACGGGAATCGATAGAAGGAGCAAGTGGTATGATCACTTTTATGACTACAACCTGGTACAAAGCACACAGGCATCTTGTAAAAGTGAATTTATTTTTAGCGATCTATAATTTATTGGAGGGAATAAATCAGTTATGAGATCTTCTTCTTCTTCGCTTTAATTACGAGTCTTATTATAAATCACTGAGCATGCCTGTGACATCACTTACGCGACCCAGAATGGGATTTGGGATTTGTAGTCTTTGTAGTAGCGTATTTTTCATAGTATTATATTTCAGCAGTTTTACGACAAAATGTGACTTTTTTGACATGGAAATGATTGTTTAAGATTGACAAACATCATATGTGTAGTTCGTGGCACAATTCAAACGGGATCAAAAGATACGTGTTCTCTCTCCAATGAATTCAATGTAAATGTTTCGCTTCCGGGGTCCCATGGTCCGGAAGTAGATGGGCGTGACTTCGCCTCTCCATATAATAGAAGAGTTACGACAACGGAAGTCCAAAAACGGTTATCGTCACGTGGTTCATGTAGAAGAGGATTGTTCCCCGGAAGTTCATGGCGGGCAATGTGAATGCATTGATAACAGGAGATAGAACTACGATTTTTGGTAATTATTAGTGAATAAAGGTTTTGATTTGCAATATTTATACAACAAATCGATATGTGTATGTATTTACATCAATATGTTTTAAAAAATAAAATAGAATTTGCTAATATTAAGTGATAATATTAGGAGTGTGAACAACTAGTTTACATGTTAGGCTAACAGTGCCTTGGTTAAAGAGCCTGTTGCTGTTTATTTATAGCTTTGAATTCTTTAAAACCAATATTATCTTCTTAAACTTGTATGGTAGTCAGGAGCATCACGTTCTAATGTTTATTGATATATTTAGAGGGAGGGGATCTAAAGTAATGCTTTAAAATTCAGATTAGATTAATGTCTACCATTTTCTTAAATTCATGGTAATTTCAGTAATCCCCTGGTAATTGAGGACACAAGTTATCTAAATGACTAATGTCATCTTTATGGCTTTCAGAAAGGACAGGTGACTATCAAAGGACTAGCAGCAGCAGCATGATGATGATGATGTTAAATGTCTTGTTTTAGGAACATCCATTGCAAATACATGGAATTCAATAAACATTGAATAGCATATCATGCAGTTTGTCTGTGCCTTTTCCTCCGTGTTGTCCTGGTTTGCTGTGCTGCCTCCTAGTCGCCACCATGGTTTGCTGTGCTGCCTGGGGATGCTCAAATCGCTCCGAGAAAGGAGTACGAATGTACAGCTTCCCCACTGACACAGAGCGGAGGAAGCAGGAGCAATTTCACAACCAACAGCAAAAAAATATGTGATTTATATACAAACACTGCATTTGCACTTTTTCACAAAACGAAAACCACACCATTGGGAAAGCTTAATGTGTTGTTTAATACAAAAAACAGGGAAAGGCTTGAAAAACACTGAGAGTTGAGACTCAGGGTGAGGGTCTCAGTGCAGGTATTCAGGCTCCATTGAATCCCCCTCTGGTTCTTGTGCTGAAAGAGGGATAAACAGACAGGAGAAAGGGTTATACACACCTATATAGCACACCTATTGGATGGGAAATTGCCTTGAGGAGATAAGGTGTGGTCTTTGTTCCCAACTGAAGTTATGGAACTTTATTATTTGTGAGTTTAACAAAGTATGACAAATGGCATCAGTAACATATGTGATATGAATTTCTATAAAGTTGTCTCACATTCTTGGTCATATTGTATATACAGTATGTAATGAGTATAACATGTCCAGTAAGTATAAAGTGTTTCCTAATACTGTGTATTCAACCACTATGGAATATGTATGTGGGCAGACAAAACTGAGTTGTTCTGTGTGTGAAGTAACCTCAAGTCGCTCCGCAGGCACATTTTGATGCAGACCAGTTTGTCAAGACAAAAAAGGGCAAGACTAGGCTGAGAGCAGAGGCTATACCCACCATCTTCGTGCATCGCCCTGTGGTCAAAAAGAGAAGGGCCCCTGCACCACGATTCACCCCGGGACCTGTATCTACAAAGCCCATAGCTCATGATCACAGCGATAGTGTGAAAGGTGACACAGGTATAATAAGAATGAACTCTTAGTAACAAAAGTAATATTTCTTATTTTTAAGTGGTATAATATTTAAAATGTTCGAACATTTACAGTGCCATGTCTTCTACTTACATTAGTCTCAAAGATTGAGGGAAGAAGGGAAGGGATCACTGCCCTCCACCTGCCAAAGGAGCGCAAACAACAAAAACAAGCAAGGTGTCCCGTCATGTACCTGGAAGTTTGGGTTGGCAAAATGGAGTAAGAGAGGGACTTGAAAAACCTTGGTGGCTGTCTACTCATGTTGTTACAGTTGTCTTGGTTACAGCTTACAAGTTTTTTTTTGTGCCATTTCCACATCTTTAGAAAATATGAAAAAATTGAAGTGAAATCAACCTCATCTCTGGAGAACAAACTTCGATTTCTCTGTCTTGTGAGTTTGCAGTCTTGCAGTTTTGCTCCTCCACCTGTAACATCACTGCCCCTCCACCTGCCATACAGTAGGTTACTAACAAGATTACTTATATAATACAGTGATATAATACATGTTTAGTATGCTTACTTATATAAAACAGTAGTATTAAACTTACCTTGTGTGTTCACTCTCACTTAAGTTCCTCTCCCTTTGCCATCAATCCAAAATCAGCTGAGCTGCAACATTATACACACAGGTAATAATCAACATAATCACAAGGACACAATATGGCTCTGCTAAAAACACTCACTCTTACACGCACCAAAGTTATATTTATCTAATATTTAACTCCCTCCACCCCTGCATACAATCCCGTTTAGAAGCCCCTCTTCTCTAATTCAACAACGTTGGACCAAATAGACATTAAGAGAACGGAATTTACAATTAAAAGGCTGTTCAACGTGTGTTGCTAACTTGCTTCGGTATCCTAGCTTGATCTGTTATCTGTAAACGTCCCCTAAATCTACTAATTTAGGGATAATCCACTGACATCCTTTAATACACATGTTTAATTGAATCAGATGTACTGATAATATCCGCAATATAAATCTTTAAACTTCTTCTTACCTTTAAAAGTCCGTCACGAACGGTCTATTATGCTGCAACTCCACAGCTCTGCTAGCCTTGGCGCTAACTTCCGGGGAACGATTGAGAGGCTCCACGATCCGCCATTGCTGTAAGAAAGTGGTCCATTGGAGTGAACGGAGATGTCATAACTCTTCTATTATATGGCTCTGGGTATTGCACGTCGCGGGTGCGGGTCTTGAAAATCAGACCCGTGCAGGACACTGGACAAGGTGATGATGTAGCCTAGTACATGGTTTTAATAATACTTTTGCTTTTCAATGTTTGCCATTTCAAACCATGAGCTGGACTGGTTCAAATAATATTTGCCTTGATTTACGATATGTTCTCATTTGTTTTATCAGTACAGTTTTGAAGCTTTTGTGCTTTTCTTTGCCACAGTCCACTTTGGACTATATGAAATATTTCAGGATTGCACTTAAAGTAACTAAAAAGTAGTGTAACTCATTACATTTCAGAGACAGTAATATTGTAATGTAAATTATTACTTTCAAAAGACAGTAATATGTAATATATTACATTTTGGAAGTAACTTGCCCAACACATGGTACTTACTATGTGGGCCATAATAATATGTGAGAAATTGTCGTTTTCTTGGACCTTGATGTGTGAAGTTAAGATTGTTGATAAGCTTTGGGTATTGCAATTTCACACATACAAAAGTAGCTTAATTCCACTGATGAGGGCTATGTGAATAAATGTAAGCGATGTGATGCTAATAGCTATTGGCCACTTTTAATTTGTTCAAAGTAGCTCTCAGATGAAGAAAGGTTGGAGACCCCTGGAGTAGATGGATTCAACCCAAGTTTACAAGTAGGAATTCCGACTTTGAATTGATTTTCATTCTACTTTTCTTTTACGTGTTTAGGGAAATTATAAACAAGTAAAGTAACACATAAAGAACATCACATAACATTCAATTTAGCTCACGCTTTTATCCAAATCGACTTAAAAGGGGGAGCTTGTTCTATCCTTTTGGAGCAAGGATAGCCAACATGTGTGTCTTTGTTGGGGGTTACCTGGGTCCTCTTCGCAGTGAGGGATTAGCTAGCCGATTGGCTGATTCAAAGCAAAGTGCACATGCTGGAGTGTATGGTTTGACCATGTCTTGGATGTAAGAAGGACCAGATCATTTCACTGCACGGTAGGCCAGTACCAGTGTCTTGAAGCGTTTTCTGGCAGCTAGTGATTTTGTCCATTTAGATCTCCAAATGGACAAATAATATTGATTTAATCCAAAAAATCTGTGAATTTAGATTGGAAATGTAGTCTTTGTAGGTTGCAGTCATTTTAAAGTCTGCTTCAAGATTTAGGTAGCAGATACTGTGTTAAAGTGTGGAGCTGCTTTTTGGTAGAGAATGACTCTGTTCACACAGCAGTGAGTCTCTCTCTCTCTCCGTCTCAGTCTACAGCCGCAGGGCAGGATGCCCTCAGGGGCGAGATATCCACTTGGGATTACTGTTGACATCCGCTCTTTCACTCTGTGTCTCTCTCTGCCACTGTAAGACACCCATTCCTCACATTTGTATCCTTCACACTCTCAACTTGCAATCTTGTTTGGCAAAATACTTTGTGAGCACTTTGTGAGCATGTGTCAAGTTAATACAAATGGTGTCTCTCCTCTGTCTAGATTACAATAATAGTGTTACTGCATGACCTATTCTGTATTTGTTGGGTTCTTTTTACCCATCACTGCTCACCTGAACCGAATCCTGCACTGAGAGTCCAGTGGGCGGGCTCAGTGAACAATGGGTACTTTACAATAACCTTAATAATCCCATTTGCCTGGAATACAAATATCATTGGCTGTTTGTCCTGGAACTGGTGTGTATTGAAATGAATGCGCAAATGTCATGAATATCAAACAACCCAGCTAGAAATGTTTGGTTCTAAAAACATTCTGAGAATGTTACATTCATTGTTCTAAGAATGTTTTCAGCAGGAAGTTTTCTTTTGGTTCCCAGAACGTTCTTCTGAAAGGTAAGATAACGTTCTCTAAAAACATTCTTAAAATGTTTGGTGATAACCTTCTTAAAATGCTTTTGATAACATTGTTAGAACATTATGCCCTACTATTCTTAAAACGTTTTCAGCAGAAGATTTTATTTTGGTTCCCAGAATGTTCTTCTGAAAGGTAGGATAATGTTCTCTAAAAACATTTTTGAAATGTTTTTGATAACATTGTTATGCCCTACTGTTCTTAAAATGTTTTCAGCTGCAAGTTAGATTTGTTTATGTTGCCAGAATGTTATTATTTTAGAGAAGGATAACATGTTTTATGTTTAAAACATTATGCAAATGTTCTGTGGTAACAATTTACTAAAATATGTTTACATTATTAGAACATAAAGACATAATATTCCTGTAATTGTTCAACTCAAAATTCCTGGGTAAGTGGACTGACCACTCTGGTCATTAGGATGATTTTGATAGTTTACTTAACTATTGGAATTTGACTATTAACACATGTAAAAGGATGAATCGGAATCAGCTGGTGAAAGTAACATTTGTTTATTAGAAAAGGGGATCTGGGAGTGGAGGTTGGTTATGGCAGCAGTGGGAAACAGTTGTTCCAGGGTGGAGAGGCCTGGCTGATCTTGGGAGTGTGGAAGGCCTTGGATTCCTCCTGGGAGAGATATAAAAATGAGTGTGAGGCAAAAGCAGGCAAAGTTGTCAAAGAATATGCTGGTAATATGTGATATGTGATAAAGCGGCACGCAACAAACCGTTCACGGCAACTATCCGGCAGGGAATGAGTGCAGGCTGCAGGCTTTCATAGGGCCCTTCTCACTTCGGTTAAATGGATTCCTTGCGTCCCTGCGACTAGTCCCTCCCACCAGGGAAGCATGGAGAGATGCAAGGAAACCACGAGAAGCAGGGAAATGAGTTTTAAGAGCAATGGGACGTCCTTTCCTCCGGAGCGTCACGTGAAGCGACGTCCGTTTGTGATGACGCTGCACAGCTGATCGTCTGACAGCAGTCAGCTCTGTCCCGTTCCCGTTATTTCCACACACACCCCCGCCTCTGTTAGTACACATTTACTGACACAAACATTTGTATCATCTGTTGTAGACCCAACAAAAATCAAATCAAATAAGAACTCATTCTCAAAAAAGATAAACGCCATTCTTAAAATGTATAGGCTAAACCAAAAAAGCGATCATGAAAATGTTTCCAATAAATGAAGAAAATTATTTTTGACCACTTTGTTGTTCAGATATGGTATCATATATTTGTAACTAAATGATACATTAAACAAAACACAGTATAAACTGAGGAGTGAGTCCTGTGAGGTTCATGTATTTTCTTCACTCCGCTGGGAAACTGCTCTCATGTCAAGAAGCATCAGATCAGTGCATGCACTGCCTCGTCCAATCAGTGAGCGATACACAGTAAGGGGGCGGGGCGAGTGTCTGAGGATTTAATCGAAGGATGGTCTGGTGGTTCCTCGGTTATAGCTCCTCCATTATCGCTCCTCGGTCCTCCGGCAAAAATAAGGCCATTGGGACGCTACTCAAGATGGCGCAGACAAATCAACTTCCGGTGAGACCGAGACCGAGGAGCGAGGAAATGAAAAATAAGAGAAGTGAGTGTGGCTGATGAGCAGGTTGCAGGTGTGGTTGATTGGAGATTCCTCCCAGAAGTGTCGAGCAGACCAGCAGGCAGTAGAAACAAACACATACAAACACTAACAGGGGTTTCAGGGACGGGCAGTGACAGTCGGTCCGTTCTTCTATATGTCTGTCGGTCTCAAATCTAAAGGGTGCAATAACGATTTGTATCCAATATGCATAAACAGCGGACACTGTTAATACGCAGCCCTCACAAACCACACACAGCCAGATAGCTTATCTAACAGTTAGAACCTACATACGAGACACAACCTTTTGTCACGATCACAGGTACAGATCAGAACCCAATAGCACGACTCAGATACAACCAGTGTATAGCAATGTTCAGTTTATTCAGGTCAGGGACAGGCAGGGTCAAAACCAGTAAATCCGTCAGACAGGCAACCAAAACCAGACAGGGAGCAGGCAGGAACTCGAGATCCGTAAACAGGCAGGCAGGGATCAAAAACCGGGCAGGACAAAAATCTAGGCTAGAATACAACACTCACTGGAGAGCTTGGCGGAAACGACAAGACAATCTGGCAAAGGACAAGTGATAGTGAGGTGTTATAAATACTGTGGAGTGATGGGGGAATGAGTAACAGGTGAGGGGAAGGGCTGGGGAGACCAGGTGAGGGAAGTGAGCTGATTACAAGGGCCTGGAGGAAGGCGGGATCTGAAATGACAGGAGAGTTTAGTTGAGCCACCAAACAAACAATAATAGAAGTGTCTAATTTGTGACAGAAACCCCCCTCTATGGACGGCTCCTGACGTCCCACGTGGTTGATCGGGATGAGCCTGGTGAAAATCAGTAATGAGAGATGCGAGCAGGCACCCATGAACGCTCTTCAGGGCCATAACCCTCCCAGTGTACCAGGTACTGCAACTCTCTACCACGTCGCCGGGACTTGATGAGGCGACGGACAGTGTAAACAGTCTCCCCGTCGATAGTCCAGGGTGGTGGTGGGGGTCTAGAGGGGGGCTGAAGAGGGCTCACATTAACTGGTTTGATCTTGGACACATGGAAGGTAGGATGAATTCTCATAGAAGGGGGCAGACGCAGGCGGACAGCTGCAGGATTGATGACCCTAGCTATGGGAAATGGGCCTACAAAACGGGGAGACAACTTCTTTGACTCAACTCTGAGAGGGAGATCCCGTGTGGAGAGCCAGACACGTTGCCCTGGGGAGTACTGTGGAGCTGGCTTGCGACGGCGATTGGCGGTCCGTTGATAACGGTCGGAAGAGCGCAGGAGCGCGGAGCGGGCCTTTAACCACATGCGTCGACATCGGCTTACAAACGCAATACAACACTCACTGGAGAGCTTGGCGGAAACGACAAGACAATCTGGCAAAGGACAAGTGATAGTGAGGTGTTATAAATACTGTGGAGTGATGAGGGAATGAGTAACAGGTGAGGGGAAGGGCTGGGGAGACCAGGTGAGGGAAGTGAGCTGATTACAAGGGCCTGGAGGAAGGCGGGATCTGAAATGACAGGAGAGTTTAGTTGAGCCACCAAACAAACAATAATAGAAGTGTCTAACACCTTTATAGTAAAAAAAAAGTGTGATTATTTTCTGATATTTTACACATGAATACTGTGGGCCTACATACCTTAGTGTGATTATAAGTGCATGTGAGTGAATATTGGCATGCATAAATTCGTTTTTATACATCCTATTAATTGTGTCAATGCGCTCATACATCTTAAGAAAGTTATCACCAAAAATGTTAAGAATGTTTTTAGAGAACGTTATCCTACCTTTCAGAAGAACATTCTGGGAACCAAAATAAAACGTCCGGCTGAAAACATTCCTAGAACAACGAATGGTAACAAACATTTCTAGCTGGGAACTTTCACATGCCACCGCAAACATGCAATATCTGCTTACAACTTATCATGAATTACGTGCTTGTTTGTTTTTTTCAAAGGGAAAATATGGTGACATTAGATTTTTTTTTAAACATCCTTTTCAAACAGATGCAACAAGTTTGTTTTTTAAAGCGCTCTAGAAATAAATCTGATGTTGACCATGACCGTGTTAATATTTTCCATAACAGGAATGTTTTATAAAAAAAGAATAACATCCTGAAAACATTTTCAGAATGTTTCTTGGAGAATGTTCTTCATTTGTTATCATGTAACATTCAGGGAACGTTTTATAAAGAACATCTTTAATGTGTTACCCAACAACGTCCAAAACACATCCTTAGAATGTTGCAGGCAAAACGTTCCACCTTTGTTAACATTTCACATTAAAGGAACGTTTTATAAAAAAACTTTCTGTCATCTCAGGCCTCAATAAACATCCTCTGAATGTTGCAGTTAAAACGTTATGTCTTAGTTAACCTTAAACCTTATAGGAACATTATTTGAAAAAATAAACATCCTAAAAAGGTTCTTTGAACATCAGATTAAAACGTTTCTTTAAAACCTTATTAGAACCAATAGGTAACGTTAGCCAAAGTTGTGAGAACGTTCCCCGCTAGCTGGGAATGCCGTTGCTAAGCCAACAATAGTCACAGTTGACCTCATCAGACTCCCGGTTCTGAATGGTACATTGTGTCTCTCAGTTAGTCTCATCAAGGTCATTGCATCTATTGCCTCTTCAATAAAAAGCCTAAAAGTTAATACGACGATGGAGTAAGCACGCATCGCACAGAAAAACACAGAAACGTACAGTCTGTGAGTTTATATGGATTATGTGTCTGATGATCAATAATTTCTGAATTAGCTTCAAGCTTGTTAATGTATTCATGGTTATAATGTTGTATCAGGTTGCAGATATGTGGGAACATGCATGTTGATTTGTTACAAAAGCGAAATTAAGGATTTATACAGCAAGTTGTAATTGTAATAGATCATTCCTATGTCAATAATTAGAGCTTTCCCAACACAATATTTGAAAATATGTGTCTACTCTATACATGAGAGCAGCTCTACGTCACTGCCTGGTGAAATAACGGCCCCACCCACTTTCTGGTAAAAACAAAGAATCGGCGTCAAGCAGGAAATGTTATTTTTTTCCAAAAAGCTGCTGTGTCATGTATTGCACTTCAAAAAACAAAAGGTAAAGTTGTACAAAATGTAAAGACTTTACCTTAGAAAAAAGGACTATTAAAGAAAATATCTGTAGCTTCAGGCCTCAACAGGGAGGAAGTAAATCTTAAACAATGGGACCCGGTCAGTCAACGCATGTACGTCTATTGGAAACACTTAATAGGCTTGTTTGAGACGCGTTGCGGCTCGCCTCGAAAGTAGACGAGAATAGCCGATCGCAGCTGGGGGAGGTCTCAAAAAGCTGGCCTGAAGTCGGACAGCTCGGAGTCGGCTTCGTCTTCTTCTTCTCTCGGTTTTTGGGCGGATTGCAAACAACTTTAAGGTGCATACCGCCACCTCCGGAGTCGGCTTGACTCGGTTTGCATTTATAAAGAATGCACACGTCATGTGTTTAATCGTTAATGTCAGATATGTACTAAGTAAATACATTTGTTCCTGCTCAAGATTAGATTCAACTTTATTGTTATTGCACATATTACAGGTACTGAGACAACGAAATGCAGTTTAGCTTCTAACCAGGTGCAACAAGCAGTAAAGTGAAAAGTAATGTACACAATAGACAGAATAAAATATAGAATGAATTGAATAATGAATAAACAGTGAGAGGTATGAATACACTAGATATACACAGCAGCCTGTGAGCAGTATGAACAGTGTGTATGAATATGCTAAGATATATAAAGTATGAAAACGGTAAGCAGTGCAAGTATAGTATAAAATATATAGATATTAATTTCATGATGATAAACATTGTGGAACAATGATGAAAAATGGGAATGGATGTGGCGACGTAAAACTGACACAAAACAACAACAAACCTTTGCCGAGCCAATTGGAGAGTTTCATCAGCAGCACGGGGTAAAAACCACCAATGAGCGCTCAGCTCGAGATACCAGCGAGTCGTTTCCCATCAAGCATTTCGCTTCCACAGCCCGTGGAGAGGAACTGCGCCGCCTCGCCTCGCCGCGCCTCGCTCTCAAGGCTGCGGGCGTCTTTGTCCCGCGAGATTTCAACGTCTCATGTAGGCGAGCCTCCAGAGCAAGTCGGACAAAATGACTAACCATCATGCAACGCACTAGCAAGACGTTGATCGAAATTGCGCAGGTCTGCGTCTATTAATGCCTCTCCACGTTACCTTTCTTTGGCAGAGCGACGCTTGCTTTATAAATAAGGCAAATAACCAGCAAATAACCTTTGAATGTGACATCACAAACAAATATTCTTCCTCCCATTCTGGGTGGAAGTGGTATGTTTTTAGCTTTTTGCTCGGTCCCGCACTCATTTTGTTGTTTGTCTTAATTTGAGTTTTCCCGGCACTTGACTGATTTTGTATCGCTTTGTATTCTGGGGTTAACAGACTGGAAAGCGATAGGTCGCTTTTTCTGTCAATCAAGTAAACTCCTGAATTAAGGAGAAGCCTCTCACTGCAGTGCGCAGTACCTCAAGCCCCTCCTTCTCAACCTTTGAGGCACGTGACTAACGGTCCCTCCTTCTCAACCTTTGAGGCACGTGACTAACGGCCCCTCCTTCTCAACCTTTGAGGCACGTGACTAACGGTCCCTCCTTCTCAACCTTTGAGGCACGTGACTAACGGCCCCTCCTTCTCAACCTTTGAGGCACGTGACTAACGGCCCCTCCTTCTCAACCTTTGAGGCACGTGACTAACGGCCCCTCCTTCTCAACCTTTGAGGCACGTGACATCCTGTTTCCGGGGTAGCAGTTCTGTTCTGTTAATCATAGCGTCAGAGTACGATGGAGGTGTGAGTGTTAAACATGTAACCTGTCTTTGTCAAATATATTTCAGGATGAAGAGGTTCCACAAAAGAAGCAGGCCATCATTTGAATGCGTCATGAGTGAGCGCTGCTGGGGACAAACTGTTACAATCTGTATTAGGTTCACTAATGCCTCAAAATGTAATAGTTGTCAGAATCTGTCTGTGTTTTATTTTGTCCTGTCCCTGTCTCTGTGTTCAATAAAATTGAAAGTCCTGAATTCAAAGTGTTTCTTAAGTAAAAGAGTATAAGTATTATCAGCTAAATGTACTCGAAGTATCAAAAGTAGAAGTACATGCGGAATGGCTCTGTTCACAGTATTATATTACCATTGATATTATCCTGTCAATTCTATCAATTTGTCAATACGATGGCACTTTTTAAATATATTTTTTAAAATACTGGTAGGAAATAATGTGATATGATTTCATTTATATCACATGTTTTTCAGTAAAAAGTGAGTAAATATACAATATTGCCTCTGAAATTAAAATTAAATTAAAATTAAAAAGTTAAAAAACAAATGAAGGCCCTTTCTTGAAGTCATAACTGAAATAATTGATGCAATTAACATGCAAATAGCCATTAAAATATGCTTTGAAGGCTGTTAATGTGTTTAATTTGAGTTTTACATTTTTAAATGCCGTTGCCATGGCGACAGATCACTCGCCATCATCATTGGTATCATTATATATATATATATATATATATATATTAATATATATTAATATGTTAAAATAGTTAATACTCTGACGCTATGATTAACAGAACAGAACTGTGAAGCTCGTCACGTGTCTCAAAGGTATATATATATATATATATATATATATATATGTATATTAATATGTTAAAATAGTTAATACTCTGATGCTATGATTAACGGAGCGTCCACACTACAGCTTCAAAAAAAGCTTGGAGCTGGGCGTGTCTGAAGCTTGGGGATTTTATTCAAGCAACGCGACCAACAACCAATCACATGAATCTCCCGCCCCCGACATACAAAGCAAAAACCCCCGGGGATTTTATGGGAGCAATATATATATAAACTCCCCAAACAGGCGAAAACCTACCAGTTTCACCCACTGTCTCTGCCACCTCCCTCCATGCCTGGTTCCTCCGGTTTGTATCCCGATAGGTGAAGAGGGTCAGGTCATACAAAATCGGGTGATTTGCTACGGCGATAATTAGTTTCTCCTCCATCTTTTTTTGAAATATAGAAATGAACGGCGGGATATCTCTCCCAGCTTAGACGCGGTTTGATTGGCTACGGCTTGAGCTGTCAGATTTTCCGAAACGGGATTTGATTGGCTGGCGCTGGCTACTCCGGCGTCTCCGGCGTCAGAAGTGTAGTACCCCTCACTGCAGTGCGCAGTACCTCAAGATGGGCGGGAGCTCAACATGGGCGGAGCCTCAACGCCCCTCCTTCTCAACCTTTGAGGCACGTGACGGGACGGCCCCTCCTTCTCAACCTTTGAGGCACGTGACGTCCCGACTCCCGTGTTGTGTACTTACCCAGTCTGTGGTTATTTAAACATTCCCTGATAAACGTTATTTCAGCGTCAATAAATGAGTGTTAATCCAAGTGTGTTTAGTGTGCAACATCACATGTCATTTGATTTCACCTTCAATTCACGGTTTTCAAAACGTTAGCCACATGCTAATGCTAACCGGAAATGACGAATTTTCAGAATAAAAGTTTTAAATTAATAGTTAGTGTGAACTTCCGTTTTTTTCAGAATAAAACTGCTTTAAATTAAAACCCTGTATTTAATTTAAATTACATCATATCAACATTGATTTTAATTTCTTACAGTAGGAGAGGTTTTGGGGTTTAGGTTTGGGAGGGAGGAAGGAAGATTAGGATTAGGTAAAAAGGTAGGGAGTGGTTAGGGTTAGGATGGGGGGAAGGGAAGGGTTAGATTGAAGGGAGGGAAGAGAACTGCTACCCGGGAAACAGGATGCAACGCGTCATCTGTGAAGCTCGTCACGTGCCTCAAAGGTTGAGAAGGAGGGGCCGTCCCGTCACGTGCCTCAAAGGTTGAGAAGCAGGGCCCGTTAGTCACGTGCCTCAAAGGTTGAGAAGGAGGGGCTTAGGTTGAGAAGGAGGGACCGTTAGTCACGTGCCTCAAAGGTTGAGAAGGAGGGGCTTGAGGTACTGCGCACTGCAGTGAGGGGTACTACGAATTAAGTGGCAGGGAGGCCAAGGGAGGAGGGATCAAAACCTGTTTTGTCTATTTTAACGGAGCTGGATTTTTTTTATTTTTATGAATGACTCGCGATCTACCAGCTGCCCGACCGCGGTCGACGTAATGGGCACCTCTGCTCTACAGCTTTTCATTTAACTATATATTGACGCAGATCATCAATCTCCAATGACATTGTTTAATTGCTCTCATTTCTGGACTGATCCAATATCCCGTTAGACATTAGACGATAAGCGGGCTGCGAAAGCTTTGTAAGTTCACGACTTTCTAGCTCTAAATCCCGAGATTTTTTATTTATTTTCAAGGAAACTCACCTGAGCTTCAAGTTTTTTCTCTCCGAATACTGTTGTTTATTATTTGACTAGAAGTACAGCGACAAGTTTTACATTTTTCAATATATTAACTCTCTCCTCGGCACTTACTTACTACCACTCTGTTTTTGAAATAGATGACACCAATTCAGAGAAAGTTCCGGAGTATCAGCATCAAAGTTAAAGCTCCAATCATGAAGACAAATGGGTGGTGGTGGGCTCTCACTGCTTGTAGCTGATTACCCTTCCAATACACTCGCACCCGGCCATTTCTTTCTTTAAACTAGCAGGATGCTCCTCCCGTTTCCCATTCCGACTGTAGAGGGGCGGTGCAGCTAGACGCAGGAAGGTGGGGAAACCGTCCATCAGAGGCGGGCCGAGCCGGGACACGGCCCATAAGGAGCGGCATGAAGCCCCACAAGTTATTACCCCTGCTACCCGGGCCCATTTTGTCTTCATCAATTCTTAAACTCATAAGACTCCCTGCCCCTCTCTGTTTCCAAATTGTGCCATCTATCAAGCCCGCCGTTACTCTCACTTCCTCTCCCTTCTTGCTCTGTGGTTTTCTCTCTCATGGTTCTCGCTCTCACTGCAGAGCAAGGCAGTGCGGCGGTGGATTGTCAAATTATCCCCGGGCATGAGAGGATGAGCTTTTTTTTTAGCAGCAGCACCCCTCCACATACTTTCTTTCCTTCTATCTTCCTCTCAATCTCTTGCCTTTATTCCCTCCTTCCTATCCCTAAAATCTTCCGCTCATCACCCTCTCCATCATACTTTATCTTCCTCTCTACACTTTATCATCCTCCTCCCCCTCCACAGCCTGTCTTTCTTTTATCTTCTCCGTCTCGCTGCTGGTTTCTCATTGTGCTGGACCGGCTGGTCTTCTTCCTTTCTTCCCCCCTTCCCCTTCCTCTTTCTCTCCATCTCTCTAATTATGTTCAGAGACAAAGGCGTCTGATTCTGCCTCCTCCCACTCAGAGCTGTCAGGCCTGGTGTAGGAGAGAGTTAATTTCACACTTACTGCATGCTTTAATTAAAAAGGGGAGAAAGGGGGAGTGGGAGAGGGAGAAAGAAGAAACAAGAAAGGATACATGCACTCAGTCACATATTGTACAAAGGGTGGACTGTATGTGTGAACATGCCTCATATTTGTGGCTTGTGCCTACAGGTATGTGCGCACAGTCCTGAGCTATGTGTGTGTTTTTATCTTTTTTAGCTGTGTGGGCGTGCACCTCGAAGCGTGCGGAGTTCAAAATGTTTCACTCCTCAGGTGGATGACACACGTACTGTGTCTTCTCCCTCGGCTGCAACAGGCTGTATATTTTGCCTGGGGCATTAATGAGGAATCAATAGAATTGTAATGGCTTATTAGGGGGGCTAGAGTCCACACACACACACACACACACACACACACACGCACACACACCACACACACACACACACACACACACACACACACACACACACACACACACACCACACACACACACACACACACACAGGCACAGGCATCGCTGCTTTGATCCCCTGCATTGGCAGCTGGAGTGTGATTTGCACACAGGCAAGTACACAACATTTCACACATACTCGAGCATGTGCAATAGAAACAGATATGAATTCCAACACACACACACACACACACACACACACACACACACACACAGTATAGCACCACCCCCACAATAATTCACCACACAGACAGCACATGATAACCCTTGTTAAGCTATTGAGATATGGATGATAGTGGTTACACCCACCATTGTCAAATCGGGTAATTTATCACGCTCATCCACAGCATGAAGCAGCGACAGTGATCCAAGCAAGACATGCACTCTCACCTATCCCTCTCCGCTGACTGGTCATTGAAATTCTGCTATGATATACTGTATTATAAACAACACTGTCATTCAATTATTTTGTTTCTCTATGCAGCTTTGCATTATTTATATCCCCACACATAAAGGACATGGTGTACATTTTGCAAAGTAAAGACAATCTGAGAGCTGTTGGTTGTGCATGGATAACAGAACATCTGTGTGTTCATTTCTACTATATGTGATGTACAGTATGTGCTTGTGTAGAGCTGCAGATGTGCGTTTAATTGTTTAGCACAATTTCAAAGCCTGTGGTATTCACATTAGTATTGTTACATAACTGTCCCCATACACTGTTCGAGCTATACCTGCGAGAGTTAATGCGTCTTGTATTATATACATTATGTCCCACAAAGGTGTATATAGTAAGAGGGCATGGAACTTTGTGGTTGTACAAAAACACCAGAGTTTCACAAAGGTGACCATGTCATGTCCTGCGTGAATCAGAATTTATTTATTTGTAATGTAATTTCCATATATAAGTAAAACCACTGACTTCTATAGTTATGTAATCCAAACCACAATCTTTTCCAAAATGGTGTTTACTGTGGAGCTGGAAGTGTATTTAAAAACATACAACCCTTTGAAATTCACACATGTAGCTGGACATTGGTATGAGAACAATCAAGAATAACATTTTGGAAGATATAATACAAATAGTTATATTTGTATATAGTCTGAAACCAGAGCCCATCTGCTCTGATTGGTTAGATGGTCGGCACTTAGAGACGTCTTGCTCCTTAGCCTATCACTTACAATGTGTTGGAGCGCTAGCCAATAGAAGTTAGACATTTAGAGTGTTACATAGTGATGTCACTATGTTACGGAAGTAAACACAGGAGTTCAATGGAGGCGTTTCAGGCAGGGGAAGTGTGTGGGAGAGAAACTCCCTTTGGAGGGAACTTTGAGATTGTAGCCTTTACAGACCATTTACATGCACAGAAACCTATACAACAAACTGCAAGAAAAGGAAAATCACAAAAAGCATAATAGGACCTCTTCAAATGATCAGTCAGTGCTGCATGTGTATTTGAGTCTACAATATTTTTTTCCTTTGTGCAGGCTTTCCATACATACAGTACTTGCACACATCTTCAAACCTCGCAAAGAAAGTATATGTCATAGGATGTGAGTAGAGCCCCAAGTGTGAGAGTGTGGAGGGCGGTGTGCATGCCCTGTGTGCATGAGTTAAGAGAGAATGCATTAGTCTTTGTGTTTGCAGTGCAGGAACTGTGCATTCTGTGTGCTGCCGCTTTGAACGCGGGAATCAAGCTCAGTGAAGAGTCTCTGAATAGCAAATGTATGAGATATTAACTGCTGCTGTATGTTAACCCTTGAATAGAGCACATGGTAGAATGTTATGCGGGTCTTCGTTTAAGAAGCTGTTCCAGAGGGGTATAGTGCAGCACTAGAGGCAGATGGATATGATGATGGTCCAGCTCAACCAAATTAAAAATAATTTCCTTGCCTGCTCTGGTAACTCTCATTCCAAAAGCAACAATATATTTTACTACACTCACATTTTGTCAGGAATATGGATCTTATTGGATAGTGCCTGGATAATTTACAGTGCCTGCTTCTAGCATGAATACTGAAAGGACTCTTTATATGAAGTTAGACAGAGTGTAATGGTGTCTAAGAAAGGATGGTGGAAGTAATGTATTAAGTCGGACTTCCATTAAAAGCACCATCCCATTCCAGACAAAAAAAACAAATGCGTCCCGTATGTTTAAAGTGGCCTTGTGGTGATATTCTGTATCATCTTTTTTAAACATATCCCATTAAAGGACAAAAGGCTTGTGTAGCCAAATATAGCTTATTCCTCTGTGCAATGGAACGCCTCAAAAACCTACACGCTCATTAGGGCACCAAAGGTGTATTAGGCTGTAGCTTGAAGTATTCCCTAACTATTTTTGCTTACGTTTGCTAAAACTAAAGTGTTAATCTGTTTTAGAAAATGACTTAGCCTTTTTTAAATGAAACTATTTCACATTTTTTTAAATAAATATTCTTTATTAAAAATCAATGATTGGGCTGGAAGTTGAGCACCACATAGCTGACTAATGCATTCTAGACAAAAGAACACATTTGACCTACACTTAAACAAACTGTAGTTCCCATTTGCAGATTCTATAGGGAACAATCACTTCAAATCAATAGACTTTTACAAACCCAGGGTTTTACAGAATAGTACAAGGATGGATCAGCAACAAGAGAGCCATGAGCCCAGGCTTTATTTTGTGCAGGTTTCTCTTCATTTTTTTTTTGCTTCAAGTGTAATCAGGATTGTTGCCAATAAAATGGTCTACATTTATAGCAATTATCAAAAACTACCATTAAACTACTACTATACTATTATTAAAAACGATTTAATTTAAACGAAACTACATTGTAAACAGAGAACAATTGAAGATGTGTGATGTAGAGATGTAAATACTAAGGCATAGTGCGGTCTAACTCATACTGTTGCACAAAGGGTTGGATAGGTTCCCCTTCATTATCACGAGGGGCATTTCATCATCATTAATAAATGCGCCGCTAAAGAGATCAGCTTCATACACGGACAACAGCTGCAACAGTACACCCCCATACCCCTTACATATAGAACGTAACGGGCATCCGGCAGATATTAGAATAAGCTCAGGGAGAGGCATGCTGATTCTAATTAGCAGTCTGTTGTTTCACACTGTGGGCGATAGAGCTTGTTATTCCTAGCATGGAGAGAGTCTGAGGAGCAGTGCTCTGCGGCTCCCACCGCGCAATCAGCCTCTATGACTCTTTCGTACCCCCCAAGCACTGATTGCCATATTCATCTGGCACTATTCTCTCTGTGAGGTGTTGCAGAGGTGCATTTGTTAAGCAGTGTCTTGGAAACCTGTGGAACAAGGTGCAAATGGCCCCGACTTGTGGGCTGGTGTCATACCGCCGCTGATAGCTATAATGAATGAATGAATGAATGAATGAATGAATGAATGAGAGAAATGGTTAGATTCAGGAAAAGGAAATAATCACAATTTCTCTGGGCAATCATAATTTAGCGTTTGAGTTGCTGTAATTATATGCTTTGATTAAAAACTATGGGATTACAATAGAGTATTCAATTGCAGGCTGACGTCACAGACTCTTTGTTTTGCTTTCCCTCTGTTCCATGCATTTAGCATTCAGAGAATAATCCAGGTGCTGCATCTAGAGCGGCTTGATTGTGTGCTTGAATAATAATTGTGTTTGGGTTGGTCTGATTGTTCCTCGGCGGGATTTTGTTTTTTACTGAAGCTAATTCCACAAGTGTGCAAGGCGTTGTCATCGGTGGATTGGTGTATGATGTGTTAATATTTGCCAGTATGCTTTTTAAAAGACTTTCATAATCTACTGTAGCCCTGAGAGCTCAAACCACAAAGTCATTTTGCTTTTGGTGTTGTAAATATATTGTGATTCTTATACTTCTACTTTTACTTAAGAGCTGAGAACTTTTAAGGTGAATGGCTAAAATGTAGCACCTATTGTACCAAAAAGATGGATGGGCAAAATGAGGAATGGAAGGAGGATATAGGAAGGGGAAAAGAATGGTAGGGAAAGTAATAATGGAAAGGGGAGTGCAGGAAGGCATGTAGGGAGGAATGAATGCACTGATGGATGGAGCAAGACAAGCAGATGGATGGGTGGCAGGAGAAATGGCGAAGGAGGAGGATGTGTTGATGGGATGGACAGGTGGTAGACGGGGTGAGTGAGGTATTTAAGGAAGGGTAGACAGATGTGCAGATGGTTCAGGGGTAATGGAACGATAAACTAAAGGATTAGGATTTTACAGTCCGCTGACAGTGGAGATGGAGAAAATATGTTAAAGTCAACATGACTAAATTCAAGATGGGCTTACAGAATAAATAAATATAAATGTTTCAATGGGAGGATAAATGGATAAATTGTTTAGGAAAGCAAATTATCAACATTGGCCATTGTTTCGAAACCCTAATAGCCATAAGGAAGTGTCCCATTGGACGAAACCTTATATTTAACGCCACCAATTATTGCACAGATTGACTGCATAAGCCTGACCTGCGCTGCTCTGCCTCTAATCTGCTTCCAATGATATTCTAAGCATAACTATCTAACTCATTGTACCTAAACTTATTGCAGTATAAAAAACAAAGGTAACAAGAACTAGCCAATCAGAGGCAGCGTAGGGCGGGTCATGCCTTTGCCAAAATAGCAAAAGAGTGTGTGTGTTCCAAAAAAAAAAGTGTTTACGGGATGAAGAAATGTCTGAAAAATAGGCTTTGCGTTCAATGGGAATTATTTCCGATTATAATGGTTTGAAATGCGCCATTGGAACAATAATGGGGTTAGGGTTAGGTCCCTATTTAAAGAATTAAAAAATACCTTACTTTGAAAACCATTATCTGGATTTGTGTGGTTTGAATTCCCAGAATATCTAAAATATCCAGAAGGTAATTTCAAGTTTTACAACCCAAATAATAGCACAGCTTTGTAGCCTGAACCCAGATGGCAAACTCTTTGTTGCCACCACATTGTCAATGGCGGCCCATTTCAGCTTCCATTCTTTCCTTTCATAATAAAAGTCACAGACATGTACACTCACAGCTCACCAGAGTGAATTCACTAAAAGCATTTTGCTTAAAGGCAACTCAACAAAATAGTTTGCAGTACTGCTCTCACTTATCTCTTCAAGGATTTAACCTGTAATAAGCAGCAGTGTCACATATGAACAAAGAGCTGATCTTAATTAAGAGTTTCTGCGGTGCTGGTTTGATATTAAAATGTATAAAATTCATGAATTCACTCCTGTTGATTTATTCCTTCTATCGTTTTAGTATTTAAATATTTAGGGAGGGTATCGTATCGGCAGCATGATTCTGTATCGTGAAACACAATAATATATATTAAATTAATTCATCATATCATTTATGATTCAAATCAGTACAGAGTTTGTATGCTTCAATATTGCAGATACAGAAAATATCATCTTTGCACTAATAACCTACAGTAAATAAACCAATTGGTGACTATAATCAGTAACGTGGGTGCCATTTTAATACATTAATTCAAAATAAATAAATAAATAACAAATATTTTTATTTTTTCAGTTTTTTCATCATGTATTAATTTAATATATATTTTGCCTTCGATTTATAACGTCACATGTATTGGCAACAGATACATGATAAGAAAAAGTTTGAAATCATTAACCGATTGTTCTTTCCTAATTGGGCCCACCTTGTCATGCAGTGAGAGAATGAATGGAGGCAGAAAGAAAAAGGATAGGTCTACATGTAGGGAATGTCCAGCGGCTTAATGCACCCTGAATGTTATGGGACATTACTAATGCGAGCGGGTCGCTCCAAATCGCTCCAAATCGCTCCCCTGGGGATCAGCGCCGCTGGAAGACCCCATGGCTCATTGAAAGGGGTCAGAGGCGAGGCGCTCTGCTCCATTAAGCAGCCTACTCATGATGGATGAATAGAGAGAGGGAAGGATGGAGAAGAGTAGCAGTACCATGCTGAACGCATAGGGAACAGGGTGCCACCAGGGAGCCGCCTCTAGAAACAGTGGATGGGGGTAATGGGTGGTAATGGGAACAGACACAGGTGGAGTCAAAAGTGAATGGAGTGTTTTAGGTCAGCATTCCCATACACATTCTGACGCAGTGTAGTGTTGATGCAATGCTTGTAGAAGCTTTGGGATTTCAATTTCAATGTGTCATTATCATTCACTACCGTAGAACAATTATTTAAAAAAACAATGTTTGCGAATAGTGTATTAAATTGCTAAGGTTCACATAAGATATATACCCTATTTGAAACTTGATTCCTACAGTCCCCCATCTGGCCTTTAACACAGTTTGGTTTGAACAAGAAAGCAGTATAAGCAGTCCTAGTCTGCATAACCACCCAATTAAGTTCAAACATGGCAGGAACACAAAATAACTCAATGACACAGTGCTATGAAGGGGAAGCTTGGCTCTTGGCCCAGATTTGAGCTATATCCAATTTGTTGTCTACCAGGTCTTGGGGCCTCTCCAAAATTGCAAAAATCCTAGTCTAAGATGCGTGATCCAGCAGTATGAGTAATCAGATAAATGGAGACCATCTCTGAGAAGAGCAGACATCATGGCTGATGGGATCAAAGTCCCATCGTCTGCGTACCATGACGCTTATCTCTGGTAGCCTCGCCACCAGATAGCATTGCTAATTTGTTGAGCCACTGGCAACGTCACAAGCTGACTCTCTACTTCATCTGTTTGAAGTGAAACTACTTCAAAAACTGTCCGACTACAAAATACAACTTCAGTTAATCATGAAATATGTCACTGCAACATGCAGGTAGTCGAACAAAGTTTAGCGTTGTACCCTGGTGTGCTAGCATAACTAATGGCGTTGCTACTGCACCGTCTGACTTGTGAATTCCCTGGCTTCATGGCCGAGAGGACAAGGAGGAGTGTATGTATGTGTGTGTGTGTGTGTGTGTGTGTGTGTGTGTGTGTGTGTGTGTGTGTGTGTGTGTGTGTGTGTGTGTGTGTGTGTGTGTGTGTGTGTGTGTGTGTGTGTGTGTGTGTGTGTGTGTGTGTGGTGTGTGTGTGTGTGTGTGTGTGTGTGTGTGTGTGTGTGTGTGTGTGGCCCAGAGAGAGGGATGGAGAGAGGGAAGGAGAAAGAGAAGGCTGTGTGGGAGGAGGCAGCTATGCTAGCTCCTAGGAGAGACTGGGAGGGCGAAGGGTCATTATTGACTGAATGCATTTTTAAAGAGGGCCCGCGTCGGGGTGGGAGGCGCAGTGAGTCTGTGTGTGTGTGTGGGTGTGTGTGTGTGTGTGTGTGTGTGTGTGTGTGTGTGTGTGTGTGTGTGTACTCGTTACTATTCTAAAACATACACTAGCACTTCTTTCTTCTTCTTCTACCCAACCCTTCATTGCACCAATGTGCACAAATGCCCACCATACACTTCCTCCAGCCCCATGACCAGTTTATACCCTCTGCTTCTCCATATGGGCTCTATAGTTTCAATGCACAGCAGGAAAGCCTCGGTATTGATTGCCCTTTCACACCCTTTAACAATCAATGGCAGACCTGGTTTTGAGAGCCTCTGGGAGATTTGAGGGGAGTGAGCACAGGACAGAAGAATAGTTGGTGAGGAAAACAACAACATCAATTCCTTTTTTTTAGGTGGTAAAAGGACCAAGAGGCAGGTTACTTTAGGCCACAGCCTCCAGGTCTTTGGATGTTGGCAGCCAGGCCAGCCTCGCTGTAAGAGGTGCCCACAGGCGGTGCATGTTTTGCAGGGAGAAAGATAGGCAGAGATGAGGATGAGGGGCAGATGTTGTGGTGGGTTTGGAAATGCTCTGTATGTTCACTGACCCTGGCAGATAGCAGATGAAAGAGGGGAGGGGGGTATTCAATCATACTAATCCCCCACCACCACCACCACCCCAACCTCACTGCATCCACACACACACACACACACACACACACACACACACACACACACACACACACACACACACACACACACCACACACACACACACATACACACACACACACACACACACACACACACACACACACACACCACACACACACACACACACACTCCTGAGAGCAACCACACTCATTAGTGCCAGCGAGACACTCTGTTGGATGGAGCTGAAACACTACCTCTTTCCCTCTCTCTCGTTCTTTTATTCTCTCCCAGTGTCCCTCGCCCCTTTGCCCGCTCAGTCTACCCTCTTGTCTGTCTGTGCACTCTTCTGTCTTCTCAGCCAATTTGGCCCTCTGTTGTTTTCCCTTTCCGCTCTTTATTCCTATCGTGTTTGCCTCCCTAGCTTCTCCTTTATCGTAGACGTCAACTTCATTCTTTGCACAAAGCTCGACTCTCACCCGTCCATCCTCAATTTATTTCCCTTCCTGTCTTCCTCACATTCACATTCCTCCATTCGTCTTTCTCTCCCTTGTTCCCTTTTTCTACCCTCTCCTACCGTACCCGTCATTTGATGCCCCGCACAATCCTCGCCTCCAATCCTCGCCTCCAATCCTCGCCTCCAATCCATGCTTGTTTCTGCTCCCGTGGTGGAGGGTGATTTGGAGGATTAGGCCGGTGGCAGGGTTGTTGCTGTGTCAGTCTAACAGGCAGGGATCTGGACCAGCGCTCAGTCCAAATCCCTTCCTCCACGCCTGCCTGCCTGGCCACCGAATTAGCGGCTTTCCCTCTCTTCCATCTTTCTTCACGCTCATCCTATTCTCTTTTGATGCCTGTCTTCCCCTCCTCCCGTATGTTCTCTGTCTATGTGTCGACTTTTGTGCATTTATTTTCAATATTTATGGCTCTTTTCCATCGTGCATATTCTGGAAAAAAACCACAACAAGCTTTTTTGCTGAGGGTCTTACATTTTTACCAAGAAACACGATCACATCACCCTCCAATGGCAGGTCATTTACAACAGCTGCCACTGTGTTTTATCTTTGACTGATTTTCAGGCACTTGTCTAGTCCAGCATCAACCTTTTAATCTAGAGCAACACCTGCCCTACATATCCTTAAAAAAAAAATAGTTTGAATCCATTTTAAAGTTCAAATAATGCATGCACTTCTTCTTTAAGAGCTCAGGGCAGTAGGAAAAAGGAAATCTATGTAAGTTAAATTGTCTATGTAAGTCCAAAAACCCTTGTGTTAAAGTAAAACATTCGGTGATAGCCCTTATTTATGCCAAGAATACAGCTACTTTTGAAAATCCTTAGCGAGCATAAAAATGTCACTCTTCCTCTCAGCCCAATCCTTCTTAAAATATCAGGGGGCAAATGCTCTTTTTTAATTGCAGCTCTAGGCAAGTATACAGTCAATCCTCTTGGATGAGATCTTCCTTTAGCAGCCTTAGGGGAGCTAATGGAAGCGAGTTAACGGCAATTTATTGAGGTTTTTCAACATGCAATGGCTTGTAAAATAAGGATGTTTGGCAGGCATTATTTTGGACATTTCTTGAAAAAATAATGAGATAGACTAAAGCCTGAGAAACAATGGGGTCTTTAAGGATAATTCCGGTCAATTACAACTTGGATTTCCATAATTCATTTCTATCCAGTACGATTTATTGTACTAGAATACAGAACATTTCCATGTCAGAAATGTAAAATACACAAGAAGTAAGAGTATTGCAGAAGTTGTAAATAAGCCAACAATAACGCTACATTAGGAGACATAAAAAATCAAAGGATAACACCATCAAAAATGATTGGAAGTAGAGTAGTAGAGTTGGAGCATAGTTACTCCATTATTGCGAAACATGTTTCCTGTCTCTAGGTTTGGGTTTTATTTAAAGCCCTCATCGAGAGCATATAGAGATGTTGGTAACCAAAAGCAGATTTACAAAATAGCCAGGTTTCATCCAAATGTCCTTATAATCGGCGAAATAAAATTATAAATTAATGTTCTTTCACTCCTGTCATGTGAAAAGTTAGTTTTTCAAGATAAACAGTTGGTGGGGCTGATCCTTCAGTCTGGTGTGCTTAAAACCATTTCGTAAGCACTCCAGTCCTAGCTCAAACAATTAAAACATGATGCTAATATGCAGAGGTGGAAGAAGTACTCAGATCTTGTACTTGAGTACTGTACAAGTACCACAGTGTATGAATACTCTGTTACAAGTAAAAGTCCTGCATTCAAAATGCAGGACTGCATGCAAAATGCATTCAAATTACAAAAGTAATACTATCACAATGTATAAGTATACAAACGTAAAAGTACCACTGTAAAACAAATTGCCTTACATGTGTGTATATAATTATATTAATATATGTGATATTTCTAGTTCATATTGTTTCATCAAGTAGCATTTTGCTGTTGTAGACAAACATATTTCTGATTACATTTTTGTAAAATATTAAAAAAATGTGACTCCACTTACGTATTGTACTTTAGGACAGTACTTGCGTAAATGTACTTAGGCCTAGCTACTTCCCACCTTTACTTACAGTATATGTCATATATTTTATTTTCATATGGGACATTCCATTAGAAATCTACACTTCTACACCTCATTCCTTTGGATTTGAAATGATTTCTTCCTAAAGGTTAGCCTATACTGTATATGAGAGAATGTTAAAGAGAGTCGTTAAATGGCTCTGTGCTGACTTTACCGTTGTGCCGCACAACTAGGCGGAAGAGCTACCCTCGGCTTCGTGCACCACTCGAAATTGTCGCCGAACGCTATTCACAAAGTTCAAATTATATGAACTTGACCTTGTTTATCGCTGATCTTTTAAATGCGCATCAAATCAGATTACAGCTGTTTGTTGCGCTGCAAACTAGCAGGGGATATATAACCATAGAAACAAAACAAACCATAAGGCTTCGCGCCCAGCCTCGCAAAGAGTAAATCGCGTATCATGGGATTGCAGCTTTTGAATGTCCAGACGAGGAACACGATAATGCTCCTTTGCACAATTCTGCGCTTTTTGCGTTCCAATATTCTTTTTAACCATTTATGCGCTATTCTTTTAAAAGTATAAACTGCTTTGGTGAAAAGTGAGATGTGAGATGCAAGTATTACATACAGCATCCATCAGTAGTCTCTAGATAGTTGTTGTTCATTGTCTGTAATTTTGCTGCTTTATGATTGAACTGAATGTGTAACTGTGGCCCAGCAGTGGAGGTAGTCATTTCATGGTGCTCTCTTACTGTCTCTGCCTTTCTATGTGTACGAGCCCAGGGGAGGGGAGCAGGTTACACTGATGCTGTCTGAAGGACACTGGGACACTGTGTGTGTGTGTGTGTGTGTGTGTGTGTGTGTGTGTGTGTGTGTGTGTGTGTGTGTGTGTGTGTGTGTGTGTGTGTGTGTGTGTGTGTGCGTGTGTGTGTGTGTCACACAGAAGAGGAGACATTTTAAGGGTGCTTTCTTTATGTGTACCTGCACATTTTTGACACCATACCTCCTGTAATGTTTGACGTACTTTAATGCTACAGAGAAGTGAACAGACACCACAATCGCTTTAGGTTGAGAGTGATAATGGGTGAGTCCCTGGCACAGCAGAAGAGTAGGACTGATACATTAGTAGTAGTCATATGAATAGCACCGCCGCGGCACAAAGAGAAGTCTTGACAGGAATGTTAAACAGGTGTTTGCTCACCTACACAGCACCGTGTGTGGGTGAAATCATATTTCTGATCTTATTTTTAATGTCACACGTGTTTTATGTAGGAGCAGAGAACAAATAAACGAGAAGAGAGGAAGAAAGTAGGACATGGTGTACTGTACGACATGCTTTATATATAACGTCTGACAAATATTTCAGCAAATAAAAACATATTTATTCCATATTTCAGACACAAATAACTCATTTTTAAATTGTATGCATTTCATGCTTTAGTGCCTATCCTTTAATTTATGCAAAATGATAAGCAGCCTTATGGTTTCATGGTGAATTTTCCCTAAATAAAATGTAAATCTAGCAAAATTGCACTAGGAAAAATAACACCATTTACTGTTTAGGGCAAACATTTAACACCCATTCATAATTAATATATGTTTTATTTTATTTTAGAGCACAAACTTGCGTTAATATTAGGATGCAAATGCGAACTATATAGATAGCCTACTTATAAAAAGTATTGTCCTAGATTTCTCTCATTCCACAGCGTTCTCTGGGCGTGTGCTTTTTTGTCTCTTTTATCTTCAGTTTTCTTCCTTTATGGAACATTGTTTTACTGTACAGCTAGATCAAGTGGAAAAGCCTGTTACATAAGAAGCAAATAATCTGGGCAGCAGCAAGGATTGTGCTGGGAGAACTAATCCCCCAAACAAACACATACATGAACAATAAATATTATTAAAGACAACATTATGAAAATACAATATACAGAGGAGGTTGGGCATATGGATGAAGCCATAGCTGAACATTGAAGAGAGACAATAGTGAGTGTAAGGTTATTATGGCTTTGCAACCCACTCTAATGGCTTACACTGCATGAATATGACTGGATGTTGATGTTAGATGGTAGCCATTGAACTGGTCAATGAGTTTGTGTTGCAAAAAGAGGCCCAATTATGCTTTTTGGTGTTTTCTCTAAGGGGGCGGGACATCTCTAAGTGGTTCACCAATCAAAACAGAGCCGCCCAGCTAACCAATCAGAGCAGACTTGGCTCTGGTTTCAGACAGAGGGTGAAAAGAGGTGCTGTGGCACAGGCTGTATGAGAAAAAAACAAGATTTTTTTAACATTAAAGCAAAATACAAATATAAACCTGAAAATGAGCAGAATACAACCTCATTAAAGGGATAGTGGAAATGGAACCTCAAATAGTTTCGTTTTAACTTATATACAAGCATAATTACGTACCAAAACAATCACACCTGATTAAAAAAATATAATAATTGCCTTACGCATGTTAGAAGCACTTTATTGCAGCTTCCCCGAAGTTTTTTAGAAACTAAATGTTCGACTCAGCCAAACCGGAAGTGACGAAAACTTAGGAAGACGATACGATAACAAACCATGGCGTCTATGCAGAATGAACGTGGAAGGGCAAATATACCAGACAAAGAAGAAGGATTGTACGAGGTATCCAGTGATGATAGCGAGTCAGAAACATCCTCTCGGCTTTCCTACGAAAATGTCGTTTTAGGAACTGAATCTGAATCCGGTTCAGTAAGCGACGATGGTGACAATATTGAGTCAGACGATGGACCATTACGTCCTTATTTGTTCGAGCCCGAGGTGATGGTTCACGGCATGGGCAATGGCGAGGATGACCAGGACCAGGCGCCAGATGATGCACCCCTACGCACAAATAATCTTGACTGGTAGGTCCCTAAGCATAGCTCACGCATCTTAAGATCACCTGTAGCCTTTACAAATATTAATCATTGTTAACCAGTTAAGCCCGAAGGTCCCCCCAGTGGACCCCTCCCACAGTTTTTTTTCTCTCACATGTCTCAGGGCTTCTTAACATTTATGAAACTATTAATGTTTCATACCCTTTTAAAGGTAAGAAACTCCACTAACTGACAATAAGAACAATTGATAGCTAGAAAAAACACAAGAGTAATACCAAGCCTTTGAATTAGCATTGAGCGAAACAATGCTAATTAATGCTAACGCTTTTTTACACACAACACACGGTAGAAATGCCCTTATTACTATCTTAACTGCACAAACAAGATATACGATTTAAAGCTGAGACTCCACAGATTCCACACATGTAATGTCATCACTGTAAGACCTCGAATTCCTGGAGCTATCAGCCAGAAAAGAGAAAGTAAACAACATCCGGTTCCAAAAATATTACGTCTTACCTTTTTTGATTTGTGATCAAAAGTTGTGTTCAACGGAATAAAAACAAATTTCACCCACTGACGACGAATAGCTGGGTTTCTTGGAAACGCATGCGTCGATACGCCATTCTCTGCATTTGCTGTCGCACTACAGCCATACAAAACACATCTATTCACCATTATAAAGGTCGGCTATTCACATGCAAATGCTATTGAATGTCCGCCATTGTTTGTGCCCGTCTTCCTATGCTCTCGTCATCACCCGAAGATTCCCGACGATTCCCGAAGTATTTCGTTTCATTGAGAGGGCGCTGTAAAATTGAAAATAAAATGAAACTAGGCGCATGAAATAAAAAAAAATTGTTTATTATGCTTATTTTTAATAAAAATACATAAGTTAAACCCAAAATTCGCAGATTTCCACTATCCCTTTAAGGAAACAGTGGATGCACGATTAAATAAAATAGCCTGACGTTTTTGGGGATTTTTATAGTTTATATTTATATTGAGTAAGTGGGATTACAAGTTTAAGAAATCCCCCTTGTGTGTCACAATCCTCACAAGGGGATTGTTAAAGGGCATACGGACGTGAGCTTGGCATTTACTCACACGACCAGCGACCCCTTTAGATATACAGTCAGTAGATCAGAGAAAGGGATAACGGACAAACAGACTTTAAACATGGTGTTGACTTTTCTCACAGCACACATGCCATTGCAGTTAGGACACACACACACACACACACACACACACACACACACACACACACACACAACCACACACCACACACACACACACACACTCACACACACACACACACACACACACACACACCACCACACACACACACACACACACACACACACACACACCACACCACACACACACACACACACACACACACACACACACACACACACACACACACACACACACACACACACACACACACACACACCACACACACACACACCACACACCACACACACACACACACACACACACACACACACACACACACACACACACACACACACACACACACACACAAATCCATGCATACAGATTCAGTATGGGGAGCAGGTACACGCACAGATGCCCACAGGCACACAATAGCAAACATACAAAGCACATACGCATACAGATATACATGATAGGAGAGTAAGCTGCTACACACACACACATACACACACACACACAGTCCTTTCACCTGCATGCCAACAGTTGTTTGATCGGAGCTGTTTTGATGCTTGCCAGCGATAGAAAGTGCTCTCCATGCATGTGTGCTCCAGTGGAAAGCCCAAAGACGTACAGAGCAGCGTCTCAAAGCCCACAGGCTGGAAGAAAGAGAGTGCTGACAGTGACAGAAAAACACCCAGATGGTAGCTTCAGTCTACCATGGGATCACATGTACAGAATTAGATCTTGAAGTTGCTGGAGGTAACAAGAAATGAAGTCATCATTGCTGATAACAAGACATGTGCATAATCAACTTGCAACTTCAAAGCGTGTTACACTTGAATTTACTTACCAGCCAGCAGTGGGCACCTACACTGGTTATTAATTGTATAAAAAGTATTTGAGAAAGTTACCTCATTGCTCACTTTTCAAGACAAGTTTGCCGTCTCAATTGTCTTCTCCAATACAGTATGATGCTTATTTGTAAATGATAGTCCCATTTAGAGTAATATAGATGATGATTGACAGGTCGCTTCCTCTGTGATGTCCCATCTGGGTGTTCTCTTTCTGGGGGTTCCAGTTAATAGTAACTTTTTGGTCGCTTAAAAATCTAAGCAAAGCATCTGATTGCACTTAGCGTCACACTCTCCTGACAAGTATGGTTATGATTAACCAAGATGACAACAGCCACATATGAAACTTGAAGCTTCAAAACTGTAGCCCACAACCAATGGGTGACGTTGCAGGGACTGCAAGGCAACAGCATATAGTTGGTGTCATTTAGTGAATGACAAATTAACTGTTTGTGTGTTACTAATTTGTGTACGTGGTCCTAAATCACAACTGTCTATTCCTAGAATGGAGCTGCAATTCAGAAGTGTCCCAAATTGGTTGAGCTGCTGCTTCTGTCACGATCTGTCTGTGTTGTGTTTGTCTTGTCTAGATCTGTCTTTGGTTTTCTGTCTGCGTTGTGTTTTGTCTTGTCTAGATCTGTCTTTGGTTTTCTGTCTGCGTTGTGTCTTGTTTAGATCTGTCTGTGGTTCCCTGTCAGTTTCCCTGGTGTGTCTAATTTACCCGATTGTGTTCACCTGGTGTCCCTGTGTTTTCTCCTCCCTCCTCACCTGTGTCTTGTTTGGATGATTAGTCTTGTGTGTATTTAAGTTCTGGTTTTTCTGTCTGTCTTTGTCGGTTCGTCTTGTGTAATGACTTGGTCTGTGGTGAGTGTTCTGTTCAGTCTTTGTTAAATCGTTTAGCCTTGAAATAAAGGAGTTATTTTTGTCACTTGAATCTGCATTTGGGTCCTGCTTCCTACACACATCGTAACAGCTTCTGTATTTCAAACCGGAGAGACGTGATGTAAGAATGACATATTTATTGTTTACACGTCATATGAATGAAATGATTGCCATGATAATACAACAGGAGAATGTAATGGTGTTTGGCGATTAGGCCCCGGTTTGCAGGATAATCATTCAGGAGGGAAAGAACCGCTCCGATGAAATCCCCGGGGTCTAGACACTGGTGGTGGTGATGAGACCGGTCTGAAGGAGGAAGGTTTAGCTTTGTCCTGAAGGAGACAGGAGGCGAGAGGGGTGGAGGCGGGTTGCGTGTGATCATCTGCAATGACAACTGACAGGGAGGAAGAGCAGGCATTTAAGGAATTTAGCATGTGCAGCGATTGGCTGCTGAGGGGTGACGCCCTCGTATTTAATGAGGGGGGGAAGGGAGCCATAGAGTGACGTGTAAGTGACTCGTGTTAGGTCTTCCTTATTGAACTTGCGCTAAAGCTTTCATTTCAAACCGGAGAGACGTGATGTAAGAATTACATATTTATTGTTTACACGTCATATGAATGAAATGATTGCCATGATAATACAACAGGAGAATGTAATGGTGTTTGGCGATTAGGCCCCGGTTTGCAGGATAATCATTCAGGAGGGAAAGAACCGCTCCGATGAAATCCCCAAAACCAGTGAAGTATGAAATACTGAGATGAACTGAGTTGCTTACCTTGTGGGGTGACTGGTGATCTGGGAATGAAAGATAATAGATTAACATATGTAAGCGGCATTAGGTGGGAATCACTGCCGGAGCTTACGGGTCATGCTGAGACTCTGACTGCCGAAATCAGTGCCGGTCTTATCTGAAAACGACCTGCGGGTCGCCTGCCTGGCTAGCGGGGCTTGACTAAGGTCGAACGGTTTTGTTTTGTAACTGACACCGAAGTGTATGGTGGCCCAACGTCCACGACACCGAAGTGTACGGTGGCCTTCCGCCACGCCTGACTTCGCAGGCTATATCTTTATATTTTCCTTCTTTACTCTTTCTTTATTTCCTTTGTTTTGTAACTGACACCGAAGTGTACGGTGGCCTGGAGCCACGACACCGAAGTGTACGGTGGCCCGAGTCCACGCCTGACTTCGCAGGATATATCTTTTTATTTTCCTTCTTTACTTTTTCCTCTTTCTTTATTTCCTTTGTTTTGTAACTGACACCGAAGTGTGCGGTGGCCCGAGTCCACGCCTGACTTTGCAGGATATACATTTTACACTGACACATTTGAGCAAGGGCCTGGGATTTGGATACCTGTGTCCAGGAGATGAAGCCTGTTACGTTTAGGTGCGCGTGAGACGAGACGTTATTCCCTGTGGGCGGGGCACGCGGACTAGGACGGGAATGCAGTTTGAATATCAGGTACCTTAGTGAGACATGTATACTTATGAATGTGTTTAGGAGCCACCACCAGTTATATGCATAGATACCATAGTTAGGGTCTGAGAGATCTTTGGGAAGCCCGTACGGCGCTGATGTCCGGACGAATGAAGGTTGTGAAGGCGGAGGAGGACCACCGTCCTAGTTGTTGTAGGGATGAGGTAGAGAGACCTTGATTAGCAGCAGAGGTGGCTGCACCTATCCTGAAGGAATGCCCCGGGTATGATATGGGTGATAGGCCGGATTTAATGAGAACTTGCTTGAGGTAGAAATTGACGGGGCCATGACCCTGCGAACCACTCTCCCTGGAAGAAACCCCCAAAACCCATGGATGGGCGGCATCCGTGAAGAACCTCATTGAGTCAGAGGAACGCACGAGGCCATCGTAAAAGAAAGTAACTCCGTTCCAGTGGGCGAGCAGGAGGGACCAGAACCGAAGATCTGAGCGGCAGCCTTCGTCTAAGAAAACGCAGTCATGGAGGTTGTCGACCGCTGATGCTGCGTCCAGGAGGCGGGAGATGAACGAGCGCCCCTGGGGGATGACGTGCATGGCGAAGTTGAGGTGTCCGAGAAGGGAGAGCAACTGTTGTTTTGTGATAACTTGTTGCTCGCAGTATGACTTGGTGATGTCCCGGATGCGCTGCAATTTGTCGGAGGGGAGAGACGCCTTCATGTCTATGGAGTCGAGGATGATGCCTAAGAATTCTAAGCGTGTGTCGGGACCTAACGTTTTCTCTTTGGAGAGAGGGACACCTCACTCCTGAAGCAGTGTTTAAGCTTGGCCAGTGAGATCCCTGAGCTGTCCTGTGGCGGATCTATGGGGAGGAAGTCGTCCGGTAGGTGAAGGACGGAGGGGATTCTGACGATGTTCAGCAGGATCCAGCAGAGCGCTTCCGAGAAGGAATTGAAGATGCGGGGGCTGCTTCTGCACCCGAAGGTCAGGCGAACGGCGAAGATAGAGTTTGGACTCCCACTTAATACCGAACAAGTTCCACTGAGACGGATGAATGGGGATGATTTGAAGGCATCGGTAATGTCCGCTTTGGAGAGCCGAGCTCCGTGCCCTGTGAACTTGATCATCTTTATTGCATTATCCACTGAGCATGGTGAAGGGAGAACTGATCTGGAGGGATGATGCTATTGACACTGCAGAATGGGCCGGAGCAGGGAGCGGACAGATCGAACATCAGCCTTTTATTTACGTATGGCTATTCCGATGGGATTTGAACGGAACACTGAGAAGGGGGAGGAGCTAAAAGGACCGATTATATATCCTTTGAGAAGTTCTTTGTCGATGAGTTGGGAAACTATGTTGGGTTCTTTAGCGGCTGACTGTAAGTTTCTTGCTACGAAAGTCACTGTGGGAGATGGGAGGACCCCTACCCTGAAGCCTTGGGAGAGCCCTGACAGGAGATAGTCAACAAACACGGGATCTGGGTGAGTAGATAGCGCAGCTGCTAGCTGAGGGATGTTAATGGGAGTGGAGGGGTGATATTCCAGATTTTTTTATTTTTTTTTTTTATGTTTCTGGCGCAGAGCCACTGTGACGGCCCGTCCACACGGTGGCGTGCGTTACAGCTTCCAAACGCTTCTGCCCATTCACTTTGAATGGGGTGACGTCACTTTTAGCAGAACTGTATTTTGGGAAGCGACGTGGAGCGTTTGCTGGCGTTGCTCGCTTCAAAAAGTTGAGCAATGTTCAACTTTTGGCGCCTCGGCAGAAGCGTCAGCCAATGAAATCCCGTTTATGCAAATCTGCCGGTACAAGCGCTAGCCAATCAGACCGCGTGTATGCTGGGAGAGACTACGCAGGTAATTCCTTATATTCCAAAAATTTGAGGGAAAATTCATTATAGTGGTAGTGAATCACCCGGTGCTGTATGATCAGTCTCTGTTGATGTACCGGGATACAAACCAGAGGAGCGAGGCATAGAGGGAGGTGGCAGAGACAGTGGGTGAAACTGGTAGGTTTTCGCCTGTTGGGGACTTTTTTTTCTTTTCTTCCAGTTTACTTCGTTTTAACATTGCTATTGCTTTGTGTGTCGGGGGCAAGCGATTCATGTGATTGGTTGTTGCTGCTGTGCGGACCAGTAGCGTAGGCAGAAATGTACTTTAGGGTGGGCCTGTAAACATATAGGGTGGGCCATTTTTCTTCTGCGCATCAGAAACTAACCACAATCCCGCCGGTACCGGTGGCAGATTACTTTTAGAATACTTCCTTTCTTCTCTTTTTCTTTCCTCTTCTTTTTATCTTTTCTCCTCTTCTTTTTATCTTTTCTTTTTCCCTCTTCTTTTTATCTTTTTCTACTTTCCTCCTCTTTTTATCTTTTTCTTTCCTCTTCTTTTTATCTTTTCTCCTCTTCTTTTTCTCTTTTCTTTCTTCTTTCTCTTTAGAATACTTTCTTTTCCATAACGGATGGGTATGTTTTGGTGAACGGGAGACACGTATTTTACTGTTTTAATGGCTTATGAAGAGCACAAACACAACATTTTAGTGTCATTCTGGACAGCTCTCTCATCTACACCGCACATAAAAAGAAGAACTCACCCAGACTGCATTCTTTGTACTGTCTTAAAACCTTTCCTTGGAAAAGTTTATGCATTGTAAGGTGTCCTTGGGTGCTTTGAAAGGCGCCCCTAAATAGAATGCATTATCATTGTTATTTATTATCTGAAACGATGTAATAACTTTTAAAACTTTTCCCAGTTACTTACCCCATGCATTCGGCAGCAGCAGGCCATTCAGTTAGATTTGATCCCGTTATAAATGTCATCATTTCGACAATAAATAAATGCTACATAAACGTTATCTTCCACGTTTTATCTAAACATCTCCGTTTCTACCTTCCAATATGTTTTGAAAGAGAACTCTCTCTCTCTCATCTGCGTGCGGGGCGGGGCCTCACGGACACGCCGCATCTCTCGCTCGCAGATACGCTGCAGCGCTGTGCACACGGTTCTGCCGGTAATGAATATTACATATTGTGAGGAAACTTTCCACCAATAATTCCAATAAGTATTCACTTCAGGTTTACGAAAGTAACTGCACTCAGATTACTCGTTTTTCAAATGTAACACCAGCTGAATATAATGATTTTTTGTTTGTTGATTTTTTTTAATTTTTCTTCTGATTACGTAACACCGTTACATGTATTCCGTTACAACCCAACCCTGTGTAAGGGTGAGTGCAAACATTTTCGTTAAAACTAGTACCTGAGTGCAACGGAAGTTGAAGCTCCTGTGGCGGAGTCTTCCAGAGCCTGGAGGCGAGCATCGATAGCTATCATGGAGCTAGCCAGGGATTGCGGAGAGCCGGCCGCGCTACTCTCCATAAGGGGTGTGATACTCCCTGCCTGGCGAGCCTGAGAAGGGGTGGATTTTTGGAGGGGGACGGGATCCTGGAGGGCGCGACTTCCTGCCCTTTTTTTTACCTCCGCGGCTGCGGCCTCGTCCTCGCCCTGCTCTCTGGGGAGCTGACTGGAGCTGCTGCCCCGGACTGGGGAGCTACGCTGGAGACCTGGTCCGAGAGCTCTCGCAGCTGAGAGAGAGTGAGGCCTGGGGCTGTGGGAAAGCCCTGCTGCAGGAGCCGGGCGATGAGGAAGTCTGCCTCTGTTGATAAGCCGCTGTGGGGAGCCGAACCGGGATCGGAGACTTCCAGAGAAGGTTCGTGTTCCGAATTGTCCGAGTTGGACATCTTGAGCTAGTTGTTTCTTACGGTTTTTCTCACGAGAAGGAGTATTGTATTGCAACTATCATTGCGTGTGATCATCTGCAATGACAACTGACAGGGAGGAAGAGCAGGCATTTAAGGAATTTAGCATGTGCAGCGATTGGCTGCTGAGGGGTGACGCCCTCGTATTTAATGAGGGGGGAAGGGAGCCATAGAGTGACGTGTAAGTGACTCGTGTTAGGTCTTCCTTATTGAACTTGCGCTAAAGCTTTCATTTGACATATTCTAACTTTAATTTCAAAGTTTGATTGAATTAATTCTGAATCCTCAGTGTTCCTCAACATAGTAAAACTGGATAAATGTGTCCATCCAATTTCACGATATCTAATACCTCATTCACACCAACGCAACTCCGGTTCAAGCTCCGTGCTAGAGCTTTTCAGGTTCAGAACCGGTTCTTCGGTTTGGCTCCGGCTCTCTCCACAACGCCCAGAGTCCATCTGGTGCTGCGTCATTGCCTCATCTTTTGCGTCATGATGTAACCGTTTGCGTGCCTGCTTCATAAAGCCAAACCGCGCGGAAACCCCTCACAGCTCACACCGACAACAACAACAACGGCCGATTGTCCTCCAGCTTCCTTTGTACCTCTTCGGAAGACCAGATTCCCAGTAGGTAGCTGGTCTCTTCAGTGGACCACTGCTGCTTGTTAAGTTTCTCCATCGTTGTGTACAAACTGGATAAAACGCCGGCTTTTTGTTGTTGTTCAGGAGTTGATCCCGCCCCTGCCCCGCCTCGACGTAAGCGTGACGTATGCGTTGCTTTTGCTCTAGCCAGACAATTTTTTTGGTGCTTGAAACGAACCGGATTCAAGAGCTAAGAGGCTGCTCCGCTGCGGTGTAAACAGGAAAACCCGGTGCTTTTCAAGCTCCAGCTCCTAACCGGCCCTGAAACATCGTTGGTGTGAATGAGGTATAAGATAACCAAACACATGGCGACGACAAAGATCCCACATTGTCATTGTGACAATGTCCATTTCTTTGATTCAGTCTATTAATAATTATAATAATACATGGGATTTTTATAGCACTTTTACTAACTCTTAAAGACTGCAGGTGTTCAGAATATACATGAATATTTGATCCTTCATCCCATTTACAGAATATACTGTAAACTGAATCTTTTAGGAACCAGATATTTTCTTTAGCACTGATGAAGCAGCCATACTTCAAGGCCCTTTCATTATAGGATTACTGAACTTGCTTCGTTTTGATCTAAGCACTTATGTTTTGCACTGCACCTCACAAAATTACCCACCCCCATCATACTGTGTGAAAATGTGAAATAATAGAAGAGAATACAATTTTCCATGATGCAATTGTGTTTTTGGCTCAAAGGGGGGCATAATTACAGACAAATACAGTACTATTGATTTGTGGAGACCAATCCATCATTTCCCATCACAATGCATAATTGACCACAAACAATTAGCAATAAAATGTTTCTTTAAAAATAGCTATATTTTATTCATTATCTCATTAGTCTATTAAATGTTTTGTTGTATTTAATATTTCTATGAAAATATCGATTTTATTGTGTATAGTTAGTTTTTTAAGGCATTTTGTCATCAGCTCCAGACTTCTTTGTTTACGATTGACAATTGGACCATGTGCGATTCCCCCACCCCGAGCCTACTCTTGATCTATAGGCATAGCTATCACTTATCTCTCCCTTTGGACCACAGACATGGAGGGAAATGATCCCTGGTGGTGTTGTTCAAACTCCTACAGATGCATACACACCTGCAGTCACGCATGTAGACTCCCTTATACACACACACACACTGATGGGACAGATACGCATACGAAACGATAACACTGACATAGTCAGACAGTTGCATGTGTCAGGCACAGATGTTCCTGTGCTTCGAAGAAATATTTAGAACAGATGTGTCTGCTGATTATGCGCTCCTTAAAGGCAAAAAAACACCTAATACTTCATGAAAAATGTGAATCTGCACACAAAGCACGTTATATCCCTTTACACACACACACACACACACTCACACTCACAGACACATAGCTAGATAAATGTATGCATGTATATTTGGACACCTGTTTCTGCATGGATGAACATCAGCTAGCACACTTATTATACAATACAAAGAGCCCTGTTTACATGTTGGTACATACTGATGTATTTGAACTTCATTATACAGCAGGCTTTGGTTGATAACAGAGCTATCGTTCCTGTCCATTGATCTTTAAAGGGCTTTTGTATTCAGAATACAAATCCTTCTGTACTGATGGTAAAGGTTGTTAAAGGACAAAACTGGCACGTTTTTATTTAAAGAGATGCTCCGGGTTCATAGAAATTGCATATTCAAAGTCAAGCAAAATACGAAACCATGTTTTCTGTTGTGGTGCAGGAGTTGATCCGGTGTTGTTCTTGTCTTTAAAGTAGCCTCTGGTTCGTTTATGCATAAGCCAATTCAATTATAACAAAAAGGACACTTCCTTACTGTGGATATTTATAAGAAACGCTGCTTTATGATAGTCATTTTTTCTATGCTGCCCTATAAGTACTTTCATTCTGTTTTTGTTTTTTATGCCAAACACTGTAGAGAATGCAGGAAATTCGTTTTCCAGGGGAGGCAAAACCGGATTCCCCGCTACCTAATTGGTGTGTCCCAATTTCATGAGATAAAACCAATGCCCTTGTTGGGTCTTTATTTCTTCAGTAGAACATAGTTGGATTAGGTTGGAGGCAGAAGTCTGTAGTATTCTTAATCTAAAACAATACATCCAAGTTTCTACACAACGTCTTTTGTTGCAAATCCAAAAACAAAGCATCAGAATTGGATGAATGTTGCATCACAACCAAATCCAGCAGCATGTTTGATTCCTAGACAAGAACATTGACCTTCCGTCATGTCCCATTAGCATCCACTCAAAAGACACATTTGTAATCTTCAAAGGTTGATTGAAATATTTAATAGCCTCAGAACTTTCGTGTTGTATTCATTGTTTTTTACCCTCACACTTTGTATTCTCCCTGCCTACAGTTGCTATTGACGGTTGCTTTTTCTCTCATTGCAATTACAACTGAAAAACCTTTAAAGAAAAGAATTGCTTACTGACTGGCCTGTTAAACCCCGAGCCTGTTTTTCAGGTTTCAGGCTCGAAAATGACATTCCCAGAACAAATGACTATAAGTTCACTTCTAAAAGGTTTATATGAATAATTGTTGTTATCAAAGCAAGGTTACATCTGTGAGTTGGATGTAGAAGTGTCAGAATCAATATAGATTTTTCTGTGTCAGAGTAAATTCAGATGGAACATAGCAAAAAAATGTAAATTCCTGTCTCCGCCTAAAGAAAACCCATTACTTATAGTGAAGACCAACCTTGAATGATGGGTTGGTAGCCTAAAAGCTTTAGGAATCCAAAGTATAACATATAATAAGTACCCTGTATCATGATTGAGGCAAAACAAGTGACATTTGACCTTTTTAGAGAGGTTTATGAAAATAAAGTCCAGGCGGAATAAGCTTTGGGCACATTTGGTTCCATTTGACCTTTTTCAGGTACCAGACTATACAAATCATCGTATTACATTGAATCATCACTATAGGTATTCATTCCACCCAAAACAAAATAAATATATATTTCTTTTAAAAATAAAAAAATAAAAAATAGTTTGTATGTGGGTATGTGTGTATGTGTAACTTACACATACACACCTACACAGCTACACTTACAGTGTAAGTGTAGCTGTGTGGGTATGTGTAGGTGTGTAAGTGTAGCTGTGTGGGTATGTGTAGATGTGTAAGTGTAGCTGTGTGTGTATGTAACTGTACCAACGCACTATACAATAAAACTACACTGTAGGTCAGTGTGTGTAGGTGTACTTGCACAATAAAAAAAACCGGAAACATAGGTAACATTTGACTCCAACTGGGGCAGATTTATTTCAAACATTTTACCAACACACTATAGGCATGTAAAAACAAACATTTTACCAACACACTATAGGCATGTAAAAACAAACATTTTACCAACGTACTATACAATAAAACCACACTGTAGGTTTGTAAAAACAACACATATTTTACCAACACACTATACAATAAAATCACACTAGGTATATAAAAACAATTTTTTTTTTTTTTTTAAATAAACACTCGCAAAACGTTATACCTACCTGAACTTTATACCTACCTGAATGTTCCAGTATTTAGGTCGTGCCACTCCCTGAAACAGTTCTTTTTGACAGTGAAGCACAGAGGGAACTGGCACTTCCTGCAGTACACAGGTGTCTTCACCCTTTTGAGTCCAGCATCTAGGCACCTCCTGCAGTTCTTCCTGACCTTGGTGGCAACTTCCCCATAATACTCGGGCATGCATGTGAGTGGTGGAGGAGGGGGTGGTGCAGGGCCTTCAGCAGGGCCTTCAGCAAACTCCAACAATTCTGCAGCAAGCTGCTCCCTGAAAGTCTTCTGGGTGTGTGGCTTTGTCCTGCTGGGGTCACTCCTCATCTAACAAATGTGGAATCAAAGATTAGATTAATTCACTGGCTTATACTTATAGGATAATATTGGACTATAAATGAATAATATTACACCAAATAAATAAGTAAACACATGTATATTCATTCACTGGCCATTCATTTAGAAAATGTAACTCCAAAAAGACAAGTAACACTATTTAGCATTTTGCCTAATCATTCCTGTAGCTTCTTGGCTAAGCTAACACTGTGATGCAGTTCCACCAAACACAAAAGTAATATATAAAAAGGATAATATTGGACTATAAATGAATAATATTACACCAAATAAATAAGTAAACACATATATATATATATTCATTCACTGGCCATTCATTTAGAAAATGTAACTCCAAAAAGACAAGTAACACTATTTAGCATTTTGCCTAATCATTCCTGTAGCTTCTGTAGAGTTATATTTGTATTTATTCATGTTAGCAAACTATGGATAAGCTTAAAATGGGAATAATTTGGGTAAAACTGTGAGCTGGATATGGGGCCTGTTGACATGTGTTTTTGAGGACAAAGGAAGATGGGGGAAGGTGAGAGCATGTCCTGATTTGCATTCAACTTAGAACGAGCTACAGTGGTTGTGATATTAAGAGAGGTCCCTTGGGTTTCTCTGGTGGTTATCAATAGTAGCAGTTAAGTGAATACTGTTCAAACAATACCTGTGTTTGTGTTTTATATTGATTTCTCTGTTTTATCCTTTCATAAATGTAAGGACTACAAATGGCTATAAACATTCTGGGCTGGTTGGAGTAAACAGGGTTTTATTGCTCTGTGGGGGAGGTGTAGGTATGCAGGCCTTGAGACCTTTTGTTGTAAAGTGAGCCTGTTTGGTTTCCTGCTGGCCAGCGTTGCGTCTCCCAATGAGATGACCTGAAAAGATGACCAGCTGACCTAAATCCTAACCCCTCCTTCTTGCTCTGGTATATCTCCGGTGGATCCCTGGCGTTCGGTCTCTTCTTCACATGCTGCCCCGGGTGAAAGTATCTCTGCAGTATGCGAACCAGTGCAGGAGTAAGCCGGCATTACTCTTTAAGCATTACAATATAACTGTAATATATCATGTTGTATTGTAATGATTGTATTGCATTGTCATATTGCCATTAAAGTAGATTATTGTTAACGGTTACTTTGTAGATATGGATTCCTTCCTGTATTATAACCAGCTGGATAGGGACGCGCGGAGATTTGAAAAGCGGCCCAGTTTGCCCTCCAAATCTCTAACACTTCTTGGCTAAGCTAGCACTGTGACGCAGTTCCACGAAACACATAAGTAATATATAAAAACAGAGAGATTACATGCCTTTCCCGTGGTGGAAGTTCAACATCCGAGTCACTACTGTCCGGATCCAGGTCTGGCTGGAGGAGATCTTAATCATCCGACGAAGAGTCATCTGGTATGATCATAGCCCTGCTATCGTCAGCTAGCATCTCTAGCACCTGCTCGGTGGTGAAGCTCTCCCTTCTGGCTGCCATTATTTGCTAAAATCGAAAGAGGATACACAAGAAAAATATATAAAAGCAAAGAAATCAACGTCCTTGAAATGTGCTCTGTTACCTGTTACCTGCTATCGTCGCTGCGTGCTGTGGTGCTGTCCTGCTGTGGTAATGCGTAATGGAGCCGGAGCGGAGCGGGCGTAGTTTATACTACGCAGGATCATATCTTTGGAACCCATTGGTCGATGTGGGTGATTGACACCTTTTCTGAACCGTTAGAGCCAATAGAATCGAGTGACAGTTAGTAAGTCCCGCTAAACACTTACGTCAAGTAGAGAGAGGTTTGCGTAAACAGCACGTGAGACAGCATTAGCTCGGGACTGCGAAACTTTATACCTACTCTGCTGCCATGAATGTAATGATAGATTATCAGGAACAATTCTAAAGTGACTAAGAGACATTGGATTAACCTTAAACAGCGTTTCCCTTGAACACGAGCTTTGATCACAAAACAGCAACGGTAAGACATAATTATTGTTATGGTTTTGAAAACTGTTGTTTTTTTTCTTCTCTGTTCTGGCTGCTAGCTCAGTGAGTTTGTGTCCTACAGTGATGATACTTATAACAACATAATCTGTGGAGTATCAGCTTTCAGATGATATGTAGTTTGTGCAGAAAATATTAAGTTTTAAAGATCGTTTTTGCTAGTTAGTAGCATCTGCCCGTTTTAGCTAAGGGCTAATGCTAACGCTTCTTGTGAGACTTGTGTTTTGTTTCGGTAAAAATGGTTCGCATCGTCAGTTAGCTGACATTCTTTTCGTTAATCTGGTATAACACATTAATAGGTTTTTAAATATTAAGATGCCCTGAGACAGTGTCGTGAAAAAAAAAACAGGCGGGGACCTTCGGGCTTAACAGGTTAATTAAGTGCTGACATGACATTAGCTTTATATTTGGGCCAAAACAATTAAGGGCTTCTGTTCTATTTACAACTAATGATATACAATGTAGTATTTTAGCATCCTCCATACGAAAGGATCAGTGTGTGGTGCTTGATCCAAGATGCACCCTTGTTCCTTTTCAAGGCACACACACACCCACACGAATACATAATAAAATACTTTAGCACACAGAAAAACAGAAATGCACACACAGAGAGCAGGGCAGACCACGGTTGCAGGGCTCTGCCAAATGATGGGGTCCTAAGAGGCAGTGGCTCTGACCTTGGCTGCCCTTGTGTGTGCCTGACTCCAGCTGGGCATCCATTAGAGGGCTCTACAACAGACGCTGGCCTCTGCTGTGAGCCAAGGGTTGGATGCTACACACACACACACACGAACACACGAACACACATAAACACACAAACAGAGAAACACAAAATAGTGCACACCCAAGCACTTTAGATATAGACGTGCCGTGCGGGTGCATCTAAGCATGTGTTCATGAGGGCATTAAATAAACGCACCAATGCAATGTTCATGCTGTGGGTAAACAAACACACACATACACAGCGCCACTACATGCATGTGTGTATTTATCAGTGCGTGTATGATTGAGAGTGACAACGAGTGGGGAGCGAGGGACGGGAGGTGTGACCAGCGATTTGGAACCTGAGCCTAAATGCTTGAATTGAACAGGTGTTGGGATGGGATCTGAAAATGTGTCAGGGAATTTTGCGCAAAAACTAATAGTAGTAACTGCAAGATATCCACATAATTAGTCTAAGATTGCTGAAGCCCATAATAACAGATGATCTTTACAAACGGGATATTACTCCAAGCAACACCTGTATTAAGGGTCATACAAAAGCCTGACTTTTGTTTTAAGGAATAAAATAAGCAGGATCAGTGAAACACCATCTGTCCGTGAACTCCATTGGCCAAATACGTGCAAGTGCACATAGAGAAGAGTTATTCTAATCCCTTCATTTTCAACATGGATGCAAATGCTCAACCCTATGAATTTGCATGTCAACAATTCTCAAAATTGATCTTGTGAACTATGATAAAGCTCCATCATGCTAATGTATTTAGCCACAAGAAAATTAATATTGATCTTAGTGCAAAAATGATGCTGTTTTAAATGAAAGTGTGACCGCATCTTGAGGTTGTGTTAAGTGTTAATGGTGGAATCCACAAAAACAAAGGAAAAGGTTATTAAAATTAGTCAGTAATGACACAAAATTATATTATCAAAGCAGCTCAGTAGCCCAAAGATCACATGATGCTCCAACAGCATCCCACACATCTGTTGGGCAGTGCGAAGCTTGGTACAACAGTCTTAAGAGGCTGCCAGTAGCCTTTTTGTGTTATATATGGCATTCCTATATTTTTGTATATAAAACCCTGGCATTCAACACCCCATATCATACACACACCCTTATTCTAGCTATTCTAACAGCAGGGGTTAATGAATGGCAATATCAGTGGCATGAGTTTGATATGTGGTGTATATATCTTTGTTTTGCCTTGTTAATCCTGCACATAACATATTCATCCTAATAGTTCAACTGTCTGTTTTACTCTGAAACCAGTCTATAATGACTCATTGGTCAGCACCGGTGTCCTTGATGGTTGGGTTTGGGTTAAAAAAGTAAGATTTGTAAGATAAACAAAATCAGGATAAGTCAATCAGAGGCAACAGTAGGTTCATGATAAGTTGCCATGTGCTTATGTTTGTTTTGGGGATTTTGGGCTGGGGCAAATGGGCTTCCCGTCTAAATATACAGTGTATGCTTTCAAGCCAATGGGATATTTTTCTCCTATTGAGACTTTGTATTAGTCGAGTGGAAAAATTGCATGGCTGCTGTCTTTAAAACCTCACAGAGCTTCTTGGATGAAGTCTTTATTCACGCTACGTGTATTGCTCTCTGCTCACGGCGAGGTTTGGCAAGAGCCTTACGGTAAAAACAGCCAGTTAAGTTTTGTTCTATGGTAACATATCCTATAGCTTGTGCCGCTTCATTCTGTTGTCATCTGGTTGGTTGCGAGTCAAAATGTCAGCGATAAACAGTGTCAAAGTTGAAATAATTTGAATTTAGAGGGCAGTGCACACCGTCAATTTCCAGTGGTGCACGACGCCTAGGGTAGTTCTTCCTCTTAGTCAGGCGGCACCATTCTCTCTCTCTTTGTTTTACCGACTCTTTTTGTGGATAAAGCTTGGCTGTAGTCTCATGTATGTGTGTCTTGTGCGATTAAAGGTCCAAGTGTTCACCCATGTCTTGAAAAGCAGTCATTTTATAATGTTTGCCTCTCGGATTAACACATGCAAACCATTTTTGAATCTTTACCTGTGGCTTGCAGGTATAACCTATTGTACAGTAGTTAAATGACATCCCATGGCATTAGGCGATGTGGCTTGTCTCACTCGGACCGGTCACCATGCCACTAAGCACTTCTTGCCATCATAGATAGACTTTTTATACACCAATACTCCTTTACCTGAAAAACAATAATCAAAGGAAGTCAGCCTGAAGTCAAGCGCTTAGCTTTGGACTGTAACAATAGTTTCCAGGCAGCCCCTGCAGCTGGCTGGCCTTTTCCCTTCCTCGTGACAAAAGGAGAGAAAGGCTAATTTTACCCTGTCTGCAGTGGAGCTACTGAGCCACTACACTGGTATGCTGCAGACACCACCTCACAGCATGCCATCTCTCTCCCTCTCTTTGTAAGCCGATCAACTCCGGCACCACAAGCATCATTAAAGCGTTCTGGCTGATCACACCCTTTAATTGGACCATACAAGCGGCCCGGGCAAAATGGCGCCTTGTTAGCTCAGCTGCAGAGCAGAGTAAACGCACAAACAAACAAGCAAATAAATGAGGACACAAACAAACCCCATGAAAGCTCGGACCACGGAACATGGTAAGAAGCAGGGACGATGGCGACCTGCAAACACAGGGACTGATAAGGAGACATGTCGCAATTTATTGCCGAAGGACTAGAGGCTTTCCTGTGTAATACATTTATTTTGACTTGTCCTTTATAAGTCTCTGGAAGCTGCTCTAACTAACTAGTAAGAAAACTCCTATTATATATGACAAGTTGCCATCTGGTAGCTATTTAAGGCAACTTAGAGGTAAATCAGTACCAGGCATTTATTTGTAACATGGGTGGCCCCAATGGGACTTCTAATACAGGAATTCATATGGTGTTTAACCCTTAGAAACATATAGACAACTTTTTTATTTCAAGTATTTTATGAATATATCTGTTTATATGTTGCCATGAGAGGCGTCTATACTATATAACCACATACATGTTTCCATGACTAACACCCAGAATGATGAACAATAGGTTTCGCTCCCTTTCCTCCTCCTACTCCCCTCAGTGGTGTTTCATTTGGAGGCAGGAGTGTGTGCATTGTGATATTTTCCATTTAGCGCTGAGGGACTTGGAGAATTCAGTGGGTCGTTTCACTTTCACGCTTTGCTGATGAAAAAGTGAGGACCATCTGACAATAGTCGCTACGAGTCACCTTGGCGCTGCTTTTACGCTAACGGGGTGACAGATAATTCATTCAGGGTGGCTAATGCCACACATTAAATCAAGAGCAATGCAGGGGAACAATGCAGCTCCTATAATCCATTGACAGTGTTGACAACGATGATGATGCTTTACCGATTATAAAGATAACATTGATGACCACACTAGGTTTGGAGTTCTTTATTTCTGTTATTTGTGAGAGAAACAATCTTCCTTAAGGGCTCTAGGTGGAGGATTGTCTTTCATAAGATCCTAACAAACATTTGATATGCAGTCTTACTAGTCTTGTTTCATCTTGATGAGCAAGCTTTTATTAATATACGAATATTACAAAGGAGTTTATGTTTTTGGTTGGTCTGTTTGTCTTACCTTCAGCAAGACTAGCATATGATTTTTGTTTGGATAGATTCAAGAATTTAGGCTGTGGCTCAATTCAGGGGTTGCATCCTTCAAAGGGTGCATTCGTAGACCGCATACGTCACTTCCAGCGAAAGAAGACTGTCCCAATTTTTAAAAAAGACAAGACTCCTCTGAATGCGGCCCACGAATGCGGTCTTCTTTTCCCGAATTTCAAGGATACACCTGATGTATCCTCTGCAGTCTACCATATCCCAGGATGCAATGAGTGCTGGGGACGAGTGAGTTTTGTTCAAATTAAATGGCGGTCCGGTCTCCCCAGCAGAGTGGATTTAAAAGCAGCAGCAAGCGGAGGAATCACTAATAAATGTGAGTATTGGGTTTTAACTTACTTTAAAATAACTAACGTCACACACATCAAACCCAACGTACATTTTCGTTAAATAATACGGATAAATACGTAACGTTAGTGACACTAACTAGCTAGCTGGACGTGCTGCACTGTTGGTGTACACTTATTCTTAATTCAATTCAGAAGTTTACTAAAGTCCTACAGAGATCTTGGCTCTGTTATGGAGAAGTTATACTTTATATTATATCTATAAATAGACCAAAGTGAAAACATTTAGACCTGTATAGCCTACAGTAAGGTGGGATTTATAAAATGGTACCCTGACGTGTAGCTGCTGTATATGCTTTATTTATTTCTCTGCCATTTTGCAATGTTTTACTGTTTATTCAACTTGGGGACAACATTACAACCTTTGTATTCAGCTCATGCTGCTTTGAGGTAGGGCTAAAAAAAAGCCTATTTGAAATATATTTCCACCAGATTTGATCATCTTTTATTTAGGTTAAAGTTTATTTAATTGATCCTAATCCCATAATAATAATAACACAATCACAAATGGACAGCAGCCTTTTGCTTGATTTTAGTTTTTGCTGTGCTGTCAAAGGGATGTCATTTCTTCTCTTTAGTTTTTTAAAAACCAAAACAGTGTATCATTTTAAATAATCCTTTTTTGAGATTGTTTGTCTGTGTTTAATATGATTAATTCACTTTTTTTCTCTTGTTTTTCTCTGTGATTAGGACAATTCTGGAAAAATCTGCTGGAGAAGGACCCTTAATCTGAAAAGTGCACAGCGGATCATGAGGACAGAGCTGCCATCCACCTGGACCCCCCGAGGTGCTGGAGAAAGCAGAACGTCGTTCAGGAACATCATCCACATCCATTTTTCAGCTGAGTTAGCTTGTAAGCTAATTTGCTATCAGGCTGCTGGAACAGCGCAACAGAACAGCGCGTATCACTTGACATAAACAGGCAGTCCTCCTTAGGCTAGAGACCGTCTCATTTCGTAGGCCGCTCGGTCCAGCCTACCCGGTCTATGTGCATCCTTCGTGGACCGCTGCGTCCTGCGAAGGATGCAGCCCCTGAATTGAGACACAGCCTTACTTTCCCTTTTGTTAATAGTCTAAGATAGGGCACTTGTACTGCAATCATATAGTGTCTGAATAATTGGAAAAAAGTGTTCCTGATCAGAATAATTCCCATGAAAAAGTTGGAGTAACCACTTGGAAACAACTATGAACAGGTGATTTAAGCCCAACATTTTTTGTAGTGTCCATGTTGTTTCCAAATGACGACTTAAAGCTACCAAAAAAAAGCATTTCCAATTACGGAGATGGGACCATCTGAGAAGCATTTGAATGTGCCATTGGCCATAGTCTGCACTCTCCGAATGCCAATCTAGTTATTAACTTTAAAGCTTAAACTAAAGATTTGAATGTAATGACCAAGTTGTTAATTTAAGCCTAGGCACTATTTTTCCCTTGTCAGCCTTCAGCTCATACTTTTAGTTTCCGAGACTTGAATTAATCCTTCTGATCAGGAAATGCTAACTAATAACACATTTTTGTCATCCAAGACGTTTCAATCTTTTTAAGGCACAAACAAACTAACAATTATTTCATATAGTTTTATGGAGTTGTTGGATATGCCGTCTTGCCAGTATCCTGCAAAACTGGTCAGTCTGGTATGACAGTTCAACCCAGTCTCACAGCATTTCGTGTTATAGTCACGACATTTAATCTATTGATTCGTGTTCACCAACACGATTTTCCCCTTTTTTTTTCGTGTCACACAGAATGATTTTAAAAGCAAAGTATTTCTATTGGTAGTATGTTTTGTGCCTGCACCACGTCTTTTTGTCCGGTCGGGTCTTGGAATACCGGAAGGTATAGCTGTGTGGTTCATAAAAACATTTTCTTACTCAATATCAAGCCACGATTATTGTTTTTATTTTTAATTCTATAATGTTGGACTTTTTGCCAAAATACTGAAATATGTATTTTTAAAATCTTTTTTTCCTTCTAATTTGTTATTCTTTTCTAAATAACACACTGTTATTTACTCAACAATAACACACAATTATCCTTGTTTTTATTTATTTGTTTAATTCTATAATCTCGGGTTTTTTTTGCCGTCCGTCAGGAACTGAATTTCAAATTAAACTATCAACAAAATTGCGTTGCCAGGCCACAGCTTTGGGTGAAAACAGTATTTCCGGTCTCGAAGTTTTCATAGTAAAACCGAAAGTATTCCCCTCACTGTCAAACATCAGTTTATCCTTGTTAATTACACAACATTGATTGGTTTAAATTGCGTACAATGCTTTTGTGTTTTTCCCCTTCGATTTGGAGAAACACATAGTTTTTTCGGAGTTTAGGATGGCCGAAGACACTACACTACCCATAATCCTCAGCTATCGTTTGGGACTTGTGACGACCATGTGGGGTGCCGTCTGGTTGTGTGTGTGTGTTTGTGTTTGCAGGTTCCTTTGCCTGACGAGCTGCATAAGCCTTGATGAGCTACACCTGGCGGGAAGCCTTAAAAAGAGCCCAGCCGGATACGTCGGTCTCACTCCTCTGGGCACTTTTCTCTGCGCCAGTTTCGGGGACTTGTTGCTGGTGTCCATTTAGTGTTGTGTTTAAACAAATAAACTATATATTCTTACCTCTCGTCTCGCCTCCCTGCTTTATGTTACTGCCCACGAGCCGGGTTGTAACAGACTACAGTCCCTTTGCTTGACAAACCCCGTGATTAGTCTTCAAGCTCTGTGATTGGATGTTGGAGTGGCAGTGCGCCAAGGTTACGCCGAGCGTCAGACAGCTCTTTGAAATGGAATGAAACCAAGGCACACTATCCAAAATAGGACTCGAACGGGTCCAGCCCAACCCCCCCCCACCCCCCAGAACTACACATGCTGGCTTTTGTGTTTCGCAACATGTTCTATGACACGTCTCTACTGGGAATTGTAGTTTAATATTTATCTGTAGATAGATACCCCCAAAGATTTTTTCTTATTTAAATGACGACCTTAACCTAAAGTATTCTTTAATGTTTAAATAAAGGTTAATTAGTTTGTCTGTTTTGCACATTCTCCTATTAATATCTTTGTACATCGTGCACTAAACTGTTTTATTGTAGAGATGCCTTACAGTATCTTCTTGATTTTTTATATTCTATATTTATATAATTGACCTTCCACTTTCCCCCTATTTTGTATTTACTTGTAACGTGCTTTAACCACTAGGTGGTTGCTGATCTATTTATGATCCACGTCAGGTAATCAGTTTCGGTGGCAGTTCTTCCAGTTTGTCAAGTCTTCTAATCAGGGCTCTATAAATAAAGAACCGAACCGTGTATTGCGGCTAAAACATCCAATCACCGAGCTTCAACCATAGCTGAGGATCTTGGGTAATCAGTTCAGTGGGTGTGTATCGAAATGTCCCGGAAATGTCTGTTCCCGGTGACTTTATTTTGAAATTCAGTTCCTGACGGACGGCAAAAAAGCCAGAGATTATAGAATCAAACAAATAAATAAAAACAAGAATAATTGTGTGTTATTGGTGAGTAAATAACAGCGTGTTATTTAGAAAATAATAACAAATTAGAAGGAAAAAAAGATTTAAAAAATACATATTTCAGTATTCTGAGGCTCTGAGCCCCATTTCTTTTCCTCACGGACGGCAAAAGAAGTCCAACATTATAGAATTTAAAATAAAAACAATAATCGTGGCTTGATATTGAGTAAGAAAATGTTTTTATGAACCCCACAGCTTCCGGTCTACCAAGACCCGACCAGACAAAAAGACGTGCTGCAGGCACGAAACATACTACCAATAGAAATACATTGCTTTTAAAATCGTTCTGTGTGACACGAAAAAAAGGGGAAAATGGTGTTGGTGAACACGAATCAATAGATTAAATGTCGTGACTATAACACGAAATGCCGTGAGACTGGGTTGGACAGCAATATTTGGCCAACAAAAAAAGCCTGCTTGGACATAAAAACCTTTATTTCGCTATGTCTTTTATACTTGTATACACCTTTTGTATGACTTTTTCAACAAGCTCCTGTATGTGTACTGCCAGAGAAACATAATTCCAGCTTTATGACACAAGATTTTGTCTGTTTTTGGTTGTAAAAAGCTTGGGAGTGGTGTCATCCTTTCTATATCCAGTAAAGGTCAACTCAATTGTACCTCGCTGTCTTGACATTCTAGCCTCATGAGAACACACTGCTGTCACCATAGGAGGTGAGAGGTTGGATAGCTTGATAAGTGACTGTACTCCCGAGAAAAATAAGCACAGCTTTGATAACGGAAATGTTATATGAAATATGTACAACCACAGTGCAAGTGTTGTGGTATCCTCTATTGTATTCAGAATGTATTTCAAAGCTGAAAATGTCTGTAATCATCCCTTTAAGCACACTCTGTATTTGAGCAGTGTGTTGTTTGGTGGGGAAAGGATGCGTTCAGAGCTCTGCTGTTGTGCTCCGTATGTAGTTCACTAAACAGGACACCTTATTCAGGACAAAGTGAGGGAGGAGAGGAGCGATCCCTCCCTCCCCCTGACTCTATGACCTTCTCAAAATGGGTTGAGCAAGAGAGAGCAGGCAGAGGGAGGAGTGGAGCAAGGGAGAGGCCATTGATCTAGCTTCACCCCCCCCCCCCCACTACCTCCACCTTCACCGCCCAAGTGGGGCAGTGAAGGTGAGAGCTGCTCAACCCTGATGCATGCTTTCAAATATAAGCTGTCGCATGTTAGCACTGTCATTCTACACCTGAATATACACATTCTAGATGCAGCATCATTAAAGCACATTATTGCTCAGGCTTCTCACACACACACACACACACACACACACACACACACACACACACACACACACACACACACACACACACACACACACACACACACACACACACACACACACACACACCATAACACTTGCCCATCCATCACAGCCACCCTGGGCTCTGCTGATCCGCCTACCCACGGCCTAATGTGTGTGGAGCCCAGCACGGAGCAGGGAGGGGGTGGTGTGTAGAGCAGACATGCCTGGCCGATCACACTGCGCCAGGGCCTCCCAGACGAACTGTCATCACCAATTAGCACAGATGCTAACACATGACAGGCCATAATGTAGATGCAGTATGATGGCAGAGCAGACTTTACCGTATCATATGGCTGCTGGTTTTTTAATCTAGAGGAATACACCTTTAATGGTAGTGCTGGGTAGTAACATGGCAGATGTTAAGGAAAGGCCGTACAGTACAGAACTGAGGTACAATTTATTGAGTATTTTTTTCTTTTGCTGTTTTCTTCTTTCAATGTCGACATTTCTAAAAACGTAACCCACTACAAAGCTGCAGTGGCCACTTTACAATTTAGGTTTCATGAACAAAATCTAAAATCAGCTTTTTAAATGTTTTTTAAAGTGTTTTTCAAGATTCAAAGGTTTTATTGTCATATGCACAAAGCTACAGTGTAGAAATGGCAATGAAAATCGTATGACCTGAGCTCGTCCAACAATGCAACATGTATAATAAAATACAAAATGCAAAATAAAAAGTAGTGCAAAAAGTCTATATATATGTTTATAATCTCGGGACCCCCTTGAAAACGAGATGGTGCATCTCAAGGGGTTTATCCCAATCAATAAAAAATTCTATATTTAAAGTAGGGGTGCACCGAATGGGAAATTCTTGGCCGAAACCGATACCGAAAATAGGAAACAGTTGGCCGAAAACCGAATGCCGAAAGGCCGAAAATGATTAATAGAAATATATATATATATAATGTATACATTTTTTTACCAATGTTGTTCAGCTACCTGATTATGGAAATAGACATGATTATGGCAAAACTTAACTTAAATAATAATCACTATTATGGGTCCATAAAACATTTATTCAGCACTTTTGAATGCATACAGTACATTTATATATTTCATGTATTATTGCTAAAAAACATGATATCGCAGTCTTAGTGTCGCCAACTCGTTTCTAATATGCAAAGACAACAAATGCGTCTATGATGTATTTTCGATCAGACGAGATCTCTCTCTCCCGTCTGTGTGCGAGGGGGCGGGGCAGTTTACACACACGCAGCTGCTACATGCAGCGGAGCACACTGCGGAGATGGCGGAGAGAACGCGCTCCGAGGTGTGGTTCAACTTTACCTGTCTCGATGTGGACAATACTTGTTACCATAAGTGCAATAAGAGTTTAGCATGTAAGCACGAGCAATTTGTCTAAACATTTAGCAAAAGTGCACCGCATGCAGACGGAGGAATGTACCGGGTTCGACCGTCTTTCTAGCAGCTCTGTAGCTCCATCCACGAGTAACGTTTCCACGTCAGGTGTTTTGTATGCTAGCAGCAACACACCGAGTTAACTCCATGATACAAACATGGGTTAATGATTAGAGGAAACTGAGGTATTTAGTTTGTTAAAATTTCAGCTATTCTGTTTACAGTCTGTCATCAGATTATTTAATACGATTTGTTAAAGGCTCAGGGCAATCTCGATGACAAAGGTCAATGTTCCACCCCTGTGAGCCAGCCGCGAGCATGGTCGCCGCGTCTTTATTACGTCATCACAACAACACGTTAGGTTACCAACGTAAGCCTGTTCTGACATTCGGTGATATTTTTTCGGTGCTAAAACCCTTTCGGCCGAAAGGGCCTTTTTAACCATTTTCGGCCGATAATTTTCGGTGGCCGAATATTCGGTGCATCCCTAATTTAAAGAAGTTCACATGTACCCCAATGCGAGCAAGCTGCAGCATCAAAGGCTCCTAATATATGAATAATTTGGTGGTAATAATTAAATAATTTATATACATTTTTACTACTTATTTTATTGCACAATCCTTCTTTAACTTCTGATGTTTTTAGAAGTATTTAATTTTATTTCTTTGTATTTATTATTTTTTATTATAAAATGGAGCAACTGTCCCAACCCAACATTTATAATATAAAGTATGCTGATTCTGAATTAAATCTCAAACACATAGTACTTATGACCTTTTCTTTAACTAAAATGTTGAATGTGGGAATTTTACTTGTAATGGAGTAATTTAATGGGGATTTATTGCTACTGTTTAGCCACGCTAGCATGGCTATAATGTTGTCATTGGGCTTACCACCACAAAAATCCTCAAAACACAAAGCGAGGAACCAAGTTTTGGAGGAATGCTGTCTATACCTCTTCCAGAGACCTGCAGAATCTAAGCAAAGGGAACTGAAGCAATTTGGATGATCAACATTTACCTAGGCACTTTATCGTCCCTTTGTCAGCCATCTCTGTCGATCTCATTTAATTTCACCAAGCCATAAATAGAGTTTTACCATCATCAGGGTCGCTCTGACTGTGTTGTCACCCAGAGGTGTTACAGAACAAGGTGAAAGAGGAACAAATAAGCTGTAAGAATAATCGGCGTAACACATCACCCCCACCTGCCTTCAGCTGCACTGCTCTCTGCACCAGAGCTATCAAACTGTGCAGCTTGCTTAATTAACAAACAGTTAACTGATACAATCCGCCTTGAGTATCCCCTGCCAGAAGCTCACATCTTTCCCATTTGGAAGAAGCCCAAACGCACTGACATGGAAAATAATAACAATACTGTCTTTGGACTTGGATGTGACAGGGAGCACTGATGAGAGTGTGTTAATAAAAGGGGGATTTTTTTATGTTAATTTGGTGCAGTAGTGAAGTGTGTGTGTGGTGATTGGGGTGTGTTAGCAGGCTTGAGGCCACTGGTGCCAGAAAAGACTACATCCGCACTGCAATGTATTAATAGCTTGCCCTGGTTTGGTTGCTGGCAAATCACACACACACACACACACACACACACACACACCCCTAACCCTGATCCAGCTGCCACCGTGCAGCCTTTCTATGTGGTTTGGCTGCCCTTCAAGAAGTGTGTGTTTTGGGACGGGTTGTGTGGCTAACTGTTTCTATCTGACCAGTGTGTGTGTGTCTGTGAGTGTCCATGTGTACACTTTTAATACCCTGTTTGGCTCTCTTTGCAAACAGATGGAGAAAAAAATGAGTTGCAAATTACAAGTGTATGCGTGTTTACACCTGTAGTTCTGCAGCATTGGCATCGTAAACACACACACACACACACACACACACAGGTACGCCTCCACAAAACACACCTACGTATCGTACACGTGTGCAAATGTCACTACGTTCCAGTGGCATATTAATTAATACTTTTTTTTTTCTCCTCATTTGAACTTTTTTCATCTCTCTTTGGGTGGGGATTTGAAATTCTCCAAAATCTCCTCTAACCCCTGACAGGTTTTCTGTTCCCTCCTGCGTCAAAGCCATATTGTCCTAATCTTAAAGACTCTCACCGGACAGCCAGAGTCTCCGTTTCACACGCCGGAGGGACAGTAAACCAGTGGAAATAAAATGGTTTGAGATAACTTCAGTGTGCTCTGAGAGACACTCACTGTAACTGTGCAGCTGTGAGGAGTGCAGAACAGACCAAGTCATAACCTCACAGAAAAGTGAGTTTGAATGACAACAACAGAAATAAATGACAAAAGGTTGGTTGTCTTGGCAGATTTAGCAGTTCATTTTGTGTAAACTTATTGTGGCCACGACATTTAATTTAATAGTATTTCTATTTATTTAAGAAGGGATAATGCACATGAGCACTTGAGTCAATGATGTAAATGTGCCAGATTTAGCCATAGAGGCTCATTTCATCTTCATTCCCTGGCAGGTTGATGGCACGAAACAGTACAATTCTTTGTACTGTTTCTGATTTTATGTGAAGCGTCTTTGAGCTCTAGGAAAAGCGCTATAAAAATTATGAAATGAAACCATACAAGAACACATAAGTACAGACAACATGAGCAGAATTTAAACACATTGGCTCACGATTGCAGCACATATAGTATAAATCACATATGCCCAATTAAAAGTCCTTGTATTCAAACCCATTAACACAAAAGCAAATAAATAAGCAAAGATAAAAGCTAATATGCATAGACAGTATGAAAAACTATTATTTGAGTCTTACCCCAGCTTATGACAGTATGTTTGATTGTCCAGTGACCACTGTTTTACAGATTTTGGAAAATAGTTTAGAGATGTTATTTTCCTTAGTTCTATGTGTATATCATTTTATTCTTAGACGTGTATTCATCTATATTTGACGACTATAGCAAAGGTTCCAGGTAGGGCTGAACGAGTAATCGATTTGAAATCGAGATTTGAAATCGAGATTTGAAATGATTGATGATCAAATCAAAGTTTTTTTTGTTCTTCTTGTGTGTCACTCATCCACACCAATCAGAAGTGCTGTGCTCCACATGTACCAGTCATTGTTAACCAATCAGAAGTGGCCCATGATAGAAGGTGATAGACAGATTGATCCAATCACCTGCCAAGTATTTTTGAAATATTTTCCAAATGGCTTCCAATGGAGCTTTGGTTTGGTGAATCAAACCATCTGAGTCAGGTTAGTAATGCTCCATCACATGTTCTACATCTACTATTACAGGGTGAATCTTAAACTGAAGCTTGACTTTAAAGCAACCCAACGGAAGTTTCATGTAAGTTTAGTTCTTTCACTCGTAGCTCGGGCTGCGGGGGTGCTAGAGACAACGTTGATACAACCTTCCTAGCCGGAGATATGGCCGCATTTTACAATTAACTTCCGTTGGGTCGCTTAAAAACAAATGTCGCAAATGGAATCGCAATATCTGTCAGAAAAATCGCAATTGGATTATTTCCCCAAATCGTGCAGCCCTAGTTCCAGGGTCCGATTGTGTCTCTCTCTCCCTCCGTCTGTCTGTCCGTCAGCTGTCTTTGTCGTATCTTCATCCTCAGGCAACCCTCTGTACTCGCCGCCTTCTTCTTCCTATTCATAAATATATACTGTACATACTTTTTTTTCATAGTGAGCACACTCTGACCCCAATACAGATTGAGTGCCAAGTTTGTGTATGTGTGTGTTTGTGAATGTGTCTACATGCATGTGTGAATGACTGAGTCGTCTGTCCCTGCAGCTGCCTGGCACCCCTGCCAATGACATGACCAATGCTGTTGCCAAGATACAGACTCCTGTGTGTGTGTGTGTGTGTGTGTGTGCGTATGTGTGTTTAGACAGTAGATGCTTATGTATCGTGCTGCATTCACGTACACCCTTTTTATGTTTGACCCATGAACTTCCCCGCACTTGCTGTCCATCAACAGTGTACCCCCACACAATGCCTTAACACTGCTGAGGGTATTGTAAACTCCTATCATGGGTGGTGTGTTGAGTCATTTTTGAGGTGGATCATATAGACAAATGGTCCACCCCCAGAAAAAAACAACTTTTAAAACATATTTCTTTACACTCTTTTGCCATGTGCATTTTGCTGTTTAGACTGCTAATTCCGGAGGATGAATAATTCACAAGTCAAAAGAAAGGCAAAAAGCTAGCAGACCTGTGGGGCAGCAGTTCACCGTGCACAGAGACAATGAGCTCACTGCATGCATAATATCATAGCAGTGCACTGGAAATATTACAGGAGTTTAGCTGATTGTTTCAACACACTTCATTATGGAATTTAACTGTTAACTGAGACTCTAAAAGGGATGCTCAATCAATTTTACAAAGTCAATTAAATAGTGGGTACCCACCAGGCAGGGATGTCTCTAATGACAGTCCCCCTAACTTTGTAGATGTGAAATACTAATTCTCTGAAGTAATATTTTTTATTAATGCTGCTGTCACGGTGTGTGAAGCAGGTAGGACCCAAATGCAGATTAAAGTGCAAATTCCTTTATTTCAAGGCTAGGTGAACAACAAAGACAAAACAGAACACTCACCGACGAACTAGTCATGACAAAAGACGAACCGACAAAGACAGACAGAAAAACCAGAACTTAAATACACACAAGACTAATCACACAAACAAGACACAGGTGAGGAGGGAGGAGAAAACACAAGGGCCACAGGTGAACACAATCGGGTAATCAGACACACCAGGGAAACTAACAACAGGGAACCACAGACAAATCCAAACAAGACACAACGCAGACAGAAACAGGCAAGACAGGAGGTGAAGACCTTTCAGAATAAAACATGAAACAAGACAAGACAAGACACCATAAAGACAGATCGTGACAGTACCCCCCCCTCAAGGGACGGATCCCAGACGTCCCAAAAAAAACACAAAAGTCCTCAAGCAGGGTGGGTGGAGGAGGGACGTATCACTAGGCCACCAGGGTGGGTGGAGGGGGTCAGGAGGACGGGACTGAGCTGACCGCCCAGGAGCACAGCAGAGGACCAGGAAGGGATCTCGGGCGGATGGCCCGGGGGCAAGGCAGAGTTCAAAAAGGGGGATTCGGGCGGATGGCCCGGGGGCAAGGCAGAGTCTAAGGTGGGGGACTCGGGCGGCCGAGCATGAGGGCGAAGGCAGCGGCAGGAAGAGTCAGGGGGCCGGGCTCGAGGACGAGGACAGCGGCAGGAAGAGTCAGGGGGCCGGGATCGCGGGCGAAGACCACGGCTCACAGAGGGCCGGGATCGAGGGCGAAGACCGCGGCTCTCAGGGGCCCGGGCTCGAGGGCGAAGACCAGAGAGCTCCGGAGGCCGGGCAGGAAGGCGCTGACGGGACAGTGCCGGAGACCGGGCAGGACCCGGTGTCGGAGCTGGTGGGACAGGCCTCTGCAGGATCCCCCACGGAAGAGGACCAGGACCCGGGATTTGCAGGACCCCCGGCAGGAGAGCAGTCGGCGGGGCCTCCATCGGCACAGGACATAGGATTGGCAAGACCCCCGGCAGGAGAGTAGACGGCGGGACCTCCAAGGGGACAGGACAAAGGGTTGGCAGGACCCCCGGCAGGAGAGTAGTCGGCGGGACCTCCAACGAGACAGGACAAGGAGCTGGCAGGACCCCCGGCAGGAGAGTAGACGGCGGGACCTCCAACAGGACAGACATACGATTGGTAGGACCCTCGGCAGAGGAGTAGTCGACGGGGCCTCCAACGGGACAGGACATGGAGTTGGCAGGACCCCCAGCGGAACCTCCAACGGACCAGGACATTGGGTAGGGACTTGAGACGTGACTCGAGAGGGGACTCGAGAGGAGACTCGAGAGGAGCAGAGATGGGGACTCGAGTCTGTGACTCGGACTCGAGTCGCACTTAAGTCGCACACACAGAGACTTCAGACTTGACTTGGACTCCTGCTCAAAAGACTTCGGACTCGACTTGGACTCGTGTTTTGGGACTCGTGAACAATCATTGTGTTTTCTATTTTTGGAGTATTAAAGGTGGGGTAGGTAAGTTTGAGAAACCGGCTCGTGATCGCTAGAATTTGAAAATACACAACCGGAGAAAATCTGCCACTTCCTCACAGAGCCCCTCCTCCAACACACACGAACACGCACATGACCAATGAGGGCACGAGATAAGTTTGTGCCCCGATGGAAGGCTGACAGGCAGTTAGGCCATCCAGTTACTTTAGCCGGGCCGGCTATCGGGATGTTAAGAGCATTCCATGGAATATAACAAAAAGTGTATCTCGAGCCGGTTTCTCAAACGTACCTACCCCACCTTTAACATTAACATTAACATCATGGTAACACCATGGCGACCGGCGGCACACCTGCAGCTGTACCGCTTGTAATTAGGTTCAACTATAAAAACTTCGAACAAAACGCCGGCGGCACCAACAAAAGGAGCGCACACTGCAAAGTCTGCAATATTAAAATCAAGGATGCTGGTGCAACAACGTCAAATTTCATCAGGCAATTGAAAACTCACCCGGAGAGGTCAGTCACATTAACGCATATGGACGGTTAGCAAACATGTTTAGCTCAGCATCAGCTATGTAATGTTAACTTAGCTTGCTACTAGCTTTGTAACTGAATATTTGAAAAGAGGAGTGAATGTTTGCTTGTCACACTTGTTTGCGTTGAGTGGCGTTGACATCCAACTCTTGATATGACATAAAAAAGGTCGGTAACGTTAATCATTACGTTCCGCTGCCACCATCTACTGGCTAACGTTAAACGTAGAAAAATACATAGTTACATACATAAATACATCTGTCGGTTTATAGGCAGGTTACAGGTTTATTGTTGACCACGTAACGTTAATATTACAGGTTTATCAGGTTACCATTACACTGGGTTTGAGTGAGAGGATAGAGGAATATGTTTATTTATAGTAGACTTAAAAGATGTAATTAGAGACCCAGTGTAATTAAACAATACGGTTGCAGAGGTCAAATTTTAACATTTTTGTCCACTGGCCAAATGGCTAGCCTAGTGAATGTTGAAATGTTACCAGCCACTCAATAGATTGCCATTGTTATTTTTGGCTGGTGCGTGCAACATACAGTACCAGCCACTTGCATGATTTACCAGCATTTGGCTGGTAAATGGTGTTAATGGTAGATATCTCTTTTGGAACAGGTCATGTTTTAATATCACCAGTTCAGTATATTTCAGATAATATTGCAGCAATAGTTTTTTTGTTACAAATGGCACAGAACAAACATTTACTTTTAAGTACTTTTAACACAGTTTCCCTGCGGGGGATTAATAAAGTATTTGTGATACTGATTTTTGATTCTGAAGTGTTTTGCTTATAAGTTGTTTGCATTTAGCTAAAGTGTGATGTTTTTCCTCATATTGCATTGCAATAGCCTGTTTAAAGTGATCATATAACAAACTAATCAGTACTGATACTGTATGCTAATAGATATAGGAGTGATAATAATACAGTAAATGCTTTGAATTTCTTAGATATAGCTGTGCAGTATTCTTAACAGACTGGATAGTAGCAGACAATAGAAGGCTTATTACAACCAGAAGAGACATGAGACTTTTATGTTTTAGAGACTTGAGACTTGACTTAGACTCGTGACCAAAGACTTGAGACTTGATGAAGTCTCACCCCACAAAGACTTGAGACTTGACTTGGACTCGTGACCAAAGACTTGAGACTTGACTTGGACTTGCAAAAAAAGACTTGTGAACATCTCTGGAGAGGAGACTCGAGAGGGGAACCAAGGGGGAACTCGAGAGGGGAACTAGAGAGGGGACTAGAGGAGAGACTAGAGGAGGGACTAGAGGAGGGAACTCGAGAGGGGACTCACGAGGGGAACTAGAGGAGGGACTAGAGAGGGGACTAAAGGAATGACTAGAGAGGGGACTAAAGGAGGGACTAAAGGAGGGAACTCGAGAGGGGACTCGAGAGGGGACTCGGGTAGGAACTTGAGAGGTGACTAGAGAGGGGACTCAAGAGGGGACTCGAGAAGGGACTCGAGAGGGGACCTGAGAGGGAACTGGAGAGGGAACTGGAGAGGAGACTTGAGAGGGGACTCGAGAAGGGACTGGAGAGGGGACTGGAGAGGGGACTCGAGAGGGGACTCGAGAGGGGACTGGAGCTGGCGTCGTCTGGGGAGCTAGCAGGAGACGAGGTGCTGGAGTCGGCCGGTACGCCGACAAGACTCGGGGAGCTGGTGTCGGCTGGGGAGCCAGCAGGAGACGAGGTGCTGGAGTCGGCCGGTACGCCGACAAGACTCAGGGAGCTGGTGTTGGCTGGAGAGCCAACAGGAGACGAGGTGCTGGAGTCGGCCGGTACGCCGACAAGACTCGGGGAGCTGGCATCGGCTGGGGAGCCAGCAGGAGACGAGGCGCTGGAGTCGGGACCATGACTGTATGGGCCAGCTCTGGTGCAGGGACCACGGTTGTAAGATCCAGTTCTGGAGCCGGAAACATGGCTGTAAGGTCCGGAGCTGAAGCCTGGATCATGGCTGTGTGCAGAAGCACGGGTTGACTTCAAGCGGAACCCACCAAGGCGTATGGTGCCAGGTTGGGAATTGGGAGACAGGGAGCTAGCATGCCTGGAATCACATGCTTGAAGGAAGTCCAAAATCCAGTCAGGTAAAAACTCAACAAAACATGGTTTCTCTGCTGCCAACCGGAGCGCCTCTACCAGAGCGGCCCTCTTCTGCCGAACACTGGACGCTCCCTTCCACCAATCGAAGCAGCAAGCCAGATAGAAGGTTAAATGCTGTAATTCAACCTCCCATGGATCATCTGCTGGGTCCATTTTGTGGTCGGTTCGTACTGTCACGATGTGTGAAGCAGGTAGGACCCAAATGCAGATTAAAGTGCAAATTCCTTTATTTCAAGGCTAGGTGAACAACAAAGACAAAACAGAACACTCACCGACGAACTAGTCATGACAAAAGACGAACCGACAAAGACAGACAGAAAAACCAGAACTTAAATACACACAAGACATTACATTACATTACATTGCATTTAGCTGACGCTTTTATCCAAAGCGACTTAAAATAAGTACATTCGACCAGGAAGACACAACCTTGAAGAAAACAGAATCATATAAGTACATCAGGTTTCATAGAGCCAAACATTTCAAGTGCTACTCAACTGGCTTTAGGTAAGCCAGTCCTTTATTAGTATAAAAGTGCTTCGTTAATAGTTCTAACGCTCGAAGTGGAGTCGAAAGAGATGAGTTTTCAGTTTGCGCCGGAAGAAGTGCAAGCTATCTGCCGTCCTGATGTCAATGGGGAGCTCATTCCACCATCTTGGAGCCAGGACAGCAAACCCACGTGTTTTCGCCGATGGGAACTTGGGTCCCCCTCGCAGCGAGGGCGCAACGAGTCGTTTGGCTGATGCAGAGCATAGTGCACGCGCTGGGGTGTACGGTTTAACCATGTCCTGGATGTAGGAAGGGCCAGATCCATTCGCAGCATGGTAAGCAAGTACCAGTGTCTTGAAGTGGATTCTAGCAGTTACCGGAAGCCAGTGAAGGGAGCGGAGTGGTGTGGGAGAATTAATCACACAAACAAGACACAGGTGAGGAGGGAGGAGAAAACACAGGGGCCACAGGTGAACACAATCGGGTAATCAGACACACCAGGGAAACTAACGACAGGGAACCACAGACAAATCCAAACAAGACACAACGCAGACAGAAACAGGCAAGACAGGAGGTGAAGACCTTTCAGAATAAAACATGAAACAAGACAAGACAAAACACCATAAAGACAGATCGTGACAGCTGCCCTTTCCAGTCTCATTTCAATCATCTGGAATGTTTTTGGTTTATGTTGAAATACTTTTAACATACGAAACAATAGAGGCTACTTTTCTTGTATCTTACGGGTAAGAGGTGACCTGAAGTGGGAACTTGATGGTGGCCGACCCGTGCAAACACACTACAATAGCCCAAAACACTTAGTAAACGCGCTGCACTATCAAAAACGATGTCAATATAAAAAAACAAATGTGCCAAATCATATGCAAATGAAGAAACATCTTCACAAACTTCAATATAACTTGCACAGTGTGTGTTAAAAGCACTGCATAAATGAAACGCTGCAAACACAAAACGCTGCAGGAGGCTCAAAACACAGCAACAACAGGGACACTAAAAGGTGACTCACACAGCTAGGAGGAATCATGCGATCACATTGTTAGGATAAGCCAATAAAATGTAAATTTTAGGCAACTTTTCTTCAACAGTGACAGTTGGCCAACTGTATGATCCCCGAACGTCAACATGCTCGGGTCCAAGCTTTGTGCATCACTTTTTACTGTCCCCTGGTTTCCGTTGTGTTTTGAGATTCTGGAAGCATTTTCTTATTTGCATCGTTTTTGAAACTGCGCATCTCTCCTTATTGAAGTGTTTTCGACCATTGTAGTGCGATTGCACCTGTTGGCCACCGTAGCACTCAAGTTTTCTTACCAATGAGAATCCTATTGACCATTCATAGGGTTTCTATTCTGGCAGACAATTGTTGCATTGAAATTACATCATATATTTGGCTAGACAACCTATTGAGACTTTTTTTAAATATTTTTTTTCAGGTGACCTTTTGCCCATGTTTGTGAAAACCACTGAAAATATGATTAGGTAAACCAAAATGGTGAAGGTTGTTGCGGAACAAAGGCAGCAGAAATGACAACCATGAAAACGTTAAATGTCTTATTATAATGACACAGCATGATGATTGGTTGACAGCAGGTGAAGTGATACCGGATTGGTTGTGGGTTAAATGAAGAGAACAAAAACACTGAAGGAGTGACATTGTGGGATACACTTTTTACATAAATACAAAAATAAGTATGTGCAAGACAAAAAGTATCCCTAACTTAACTTTTGTTAAGTTCCATATGTACGATCTAAACACCCCAACTGCCTACTCATGAAACTGAATGAAACACTTCTTATAACACAAAAAGTAATAAATGAACCTAAACAAACTGTATAACCTAGAGAATACTGCTACCGCCCACACACATGCACACATACACATCTCAGTAATAACTACAAAACTTGTTTTCCAAAAAACTATTGCTGGAGGTGGCCTCCCACACAAGCACATTTGATTTAAATGCATACAGTCAAACCCTTGTCTCTCACCACGTATATTGCAATTTTGAAAAACTCTACCTCAAACTTTCATAAATACGACAACATTTTCTCTGAGATGCAAATGTAAGTGTATTCATCCTGATATACGAGCCCTAACGTCCAAACAACAAAAATACTTTGGTAGAAGATTTTGTTTAGTTTTTAGGAATGTTAAGTCTAAAGTATAGCTTTAAAAAGACCTGTATGGATTTAGCATCCCACTCCCATAACATTGGCCTCACGATGGGCAGTTATAATAAAAATATATATCCAAAACTTTGCTGTAGAACAGGAGACATTTTCGTTTCATCCTACACGTTCTTTTTACTTGTCTGAAACTTCTGAAATATCGAATTTATGCAGTGCAATGTCACAAGAGTTAATGGAAATGCATGACCTTCTGTTTTAAATTAAAGCTCGAAAAACCAACAATGAAAATTGTATATTTTTATAAAATTCGCACAGGCAATTTGAGTACAGTTTGGTTATATTTTTGTTTTAGTTCCAGTTTTATTCCACAATAATAACCCTGCAGAAAAGAGCTTGTTGAGTTGTTTTGTTTCATTCCCACACATTTTATCAGAACTTTTCGAAACTCTGTAACAGAAGCAACTTTAAATGAAGCGAATGAGTAAAATACTTGTAAATTCCATTCCATACATTGTTTACTTCCAGCCCTGGCCGAAACATTTTAAGAAGAGAACGGAAAGGCAAATAGCCCATTGTAAAGTTTATAGTTCACAGATAGGCTCAACTTCTAACTGACCAGAAATGCTGTCTTAAACAATGGAAAAAGGATCCAACTTTCAAGAAATAAAACATTTGCATCAATTAATTTAGCATATAAAGGAGATTTTATTTTTCATATTGCTTAAGCATGAACTCACATATTGTCTTTACTGTTTGGAAGAAAAGTAGTCCTTTGCTTTATAGCACAAATACGTTAGAGCAATGTTGTATGAGGAGTTTTTCAAAGCGGGCCTGCTTATAAGCAGTATTAAAACTAACAGCTGTTAATAAATGTTTGGGGTCTTTATTGTAAAGCACATGTTCTCCTTTACTTTCCACAGGAACAAGTTAAGCTGAACCGAAGTGAATAGAGGGAGAGGATCGTTTTTTTTTCCTTTAGGTTTTCAATGTGTGGGAAGGTGAGCCCCCTCCCGCGCCCCCCTTCCAATTATTATTGCTATTATTATTATTGTTGTTGTTGCTATTATTATTATTGTTGTTGTTGCTACTAGGACCAGGTGGAGGGATTATATATCTTCGCTGGCCTGGGAGCGCCTTGGGATCCCCCAGTCAGAGCTGGTTGATGTGGCCAGGGAAAATAAAGTTTGGGGCTCTCTGCTGGAACTGCTACCCCCGCGACCCGACCACGGATAAGCTGGAGAAGATGGATGGATGGATTGTTGTTGCTATATGCAAGGGTATTCAATTGCATTTCAAAGTGGTCCAGTAAGAGAAAATATCATTAAATGCTCTGTTTTCGCTGTCTACCTTTCTCTTTTTTGAGCACGCCATTTGAAATTACTCCGACTGTTTCTCTCTTCTTGTCTCGTCTCTGTGTGTGTGTTTGGATCTATCGTGCTGACTCACTGACTGCACCGGCCCGCTGAACAGACCTCTGTCGCCTGTCAGCGCAACTTAAATGATGCCGTTTAAAAAAAAACATAAAATATAAAGGGCGGTGCCGGCCGTCAGCGAACCGAGCCGACCGTCAACGGCCCGCTGACGACCGGCCGTTCTGTGATTCTCCAGAACACACAGATGGCCAGTCCGCCCCTGGGTGGAGGTGAAGGGAATGAGCACTTTTACAGCCTTTTTGGGGAGGTGGGGGAACTCGGTCTCCACCTATGGTCTCCACAGACAGCCAAAGGTGTGCAAGTGACACTTTACTCTTCTTTTTCTCGTTATTTTTTCTCACGCTGCGCCTCCCCTGAAGCTCTCTGGCGCCCCCCCAGGGAGGCGCACTGCTTTAGGGTATTAACACTGAATTAAAATAAAGGAAACATCTGCTGTAAGTCAGCGTTGAGCTACTGGGTCTTGTTGGAAATCAATAATGAAGCTAAACAAGCAGTGAAGTGTAAATAACAACAATCTTTCCTTTGCTGTGCCATTTAGTAAGGAGCAAGCAGCTGCTGAATAATGCTAACTCTGACAATGATTTATGTTCCCACTGTGTGTGTTGGCATGTTCTCCTCTGTGTGTGTGTGTGTGTGTGTGTGTGTGTGTGTGTGTGTGTGTGTGTGTGTGTGTGTGTGTGTGTGTGTGTGTGTGTGTGTGTGTGTGTGTGTGTGTGTGTGTGTGTGTGTGTGTGTGTGTGTGTGTGTGTGTGTGTGTGTGTGTGTGTGTGTGTGTTTTTAAATGTTTTCGGTCTGTTTCCGGTATTTGTTAATGACGATGTGCTGTGAGATGTGAGACTGGAATTGCACAGGGGAAAATAACGTATCTTTAGATGCAGATTTTATTAAACTAATACGTTTGCGCTGTGGACCAACACTATACATTGACGGGGAAGGGGGTAGCAATAAAGATAACACCATTAAACAGTTACACAACATAACAGAAATAATATCGATAGCAGCGTCCCTAGCAACCACCTTGGTAACAATTAAAACGTTCTATGGACGCAATTTCCTGAAGTAATCTTCGTAATAACTAGCAAACTAAAGATCATGTACATCCACTGCACACATCATCTGAAATAACAACTCATATTTCTCGCATCAAATGACATCAAAACGCATTTTAATGGCCAAACTAACTTTAAAATAGGCATTTTCCACCGAGAATAAAACGAAGTTCGGCCATGTTTTTTTTTCTGCAGGGAGAAATTTGAAGATCACGTGACATAGACGCCAGCCATTGGAATGAATGATGAAAAAAACGGTTTGTCAAACAGAGCAAAACGATAGCTGGGGATTCTGGGTAGTGTAGTGTCTTCTGCCATCCTTTACTCTGAAAAAATATTTGTTTCTCCAAATCTAAGGGGAGAAATACAAAAGCATTGCACACAATTTAAACCAATCAATGTTGTGAAATTAACAAGGATAATCTGGTGTTTTTTAGTCGATGAGTAGTGCAGATATCACTGTAAAATCAATCCACAGTAAGGGGAATACTTACTTCCGGGTGTACAATTCTCCATTATCCAATGGGAATGGACGCTCACATTGCCTTTAAGGGCAGCCGACACAAACGAATGCCGTGCTTCCATGAGCGTCAAATCCCGCCGCAGATGGGAATACATTGCAATCAGTTGAAAGCAGTGGTGTAGTGGGGATTTTTTTACTGGGGGGACGCTATTTTAATCGGGTCATCCCAAACAATGCCACACAAGTGCGCACGCACACAGTGCACTCCCAAAACGGGCAGACAGGTCCACAGAAACTACTGGTATGCTTAGTCCTACTTTAGTTACTGTACTGCAAAAAGCAGACGTCGCTGCGCTCAACACACACACAGATTCAAAACCATGGACACACAGGCACATAAACAATGTATAGGCCTAAATTGCATAAACTACAGTATTGCAACTAAGCAGACAGCGCTGCTTCTCTCTCTATCTCCACTTTCAAAATCTATTTAAAATTCATAACAAACAAACAAAATTCCCAAAGTTGTCCTGAAATTAACTTATTAAATAAACGAAACCAAAAATATAGCCTACTTATGCAAACAACATTGAATCTGGATATGAAATTATTCTGATTAGGCCTAGCCCAGAGCCATATAATAGAAGAGTTACGACAACGGAAGTCCAAAAACGGTTATCGTCACGTGGTTCATGTAGACGAGGATCGTTCCCCGGAAGTTCATGGCGGGCAATGTGAATGCATTGATAACAGGAGATAGAACTACGATTTTTGGTAATTATTAGTGAATAAAGGTTTTGATTTGCAATATGTATACAAAAAATCGATATGTGTATGTATTTACATCAATATGTTTAAAAAAATAAAATAGAATTTGCTAATATTAAGTGATAATATTAGGATTAGTGTGAACAACTAGTTTACATGTTAGGCTAACAGTGCCTTGGTTAAAGAGCCTGTTGCTGTTTATTTATAGCTTTGAATTCTTTAAAACCAATATTATCTTCTTAAACTTGTATGGTAGTCAGGAGCATCACTTTCTAATGTTTATTGATATATTTAGAGGGAGGGGATCTAAAGTAATGCTTTAAAATTCAGATTAGATTAATGTCTACCATTTTCTTAAATTCATGGTAGTTTCAGTATTCCCATGGTAATTGAGGACACAAGTTATCTAAATGACTAATGTCATCTTTATGGCTTTCAGAAAGGACAGGAGACCGACAGGTGACTATCAAAGGACTAGCAGCAGCAGCATGATGATGATGATGTTAAATGTGTTGTTTTAGGAACATCCATTGCAAATACATGGAATTCAATAAACATTGAATAGCATATCATGCAGTTTGTCTGTGCCTTTTCCTCCGTGTTGTCCTGGTTTGCTCTGCTGCCTCCTAGTCGCCACCATGGTTTGCTGTGCTGCCTGGGGATGCTCCAATCGCTCAGAGAAAGGAGTACGAATGTACAGCTTCCCCACTGACACAGAGCGGAGGAAGCAGGAGCAATTTCACAACCAACAGCAAAAAAATATGTGATTTATATACAAACACTGCATTTGCACTTTTTCACAAAACGAAAACCACACCATTGGGAAAGCTTAATGTTTTGTTTAATACAAAAAACAGGGAAAGGCTTGAAAAACACTGAGAGTTGAGACTCAGGGTGCAGGGTGAGGGTCTCAGTGCAGGTATTCAGGCTCCATTGAATCCCCCTCTGGTTCTTGTGCTGAAAGAGGGAGTAACAGACAGGAGAAAGGGTTATACACACCTATATAGCACACCTATTGGATGGGAAATTGCCTTGGGGAGATAAGGTGTGGTCTTTGTTCCCAACTGAAGTTATGGAACTTTATTATTTGTGAGTTTAACAAAGTATGACAAATGGCATCAGTAACATATGTGATATGAATTTCTATAAAGTTGTCTCACATTCTTGGTCATATTTTATATACAGTATGTAATGAGTATAACATGTCCAGTAAGTATAAAGTGTTTCCTAATACTGTGTATTCAACCACTATGGAATATGTATGTGGGCAGACAAAACTGAGTTGTTCTGTGTGTGAAGTAACCTCAAGTCACTCCGCAGGCACATTTTGAAGCAGACCAGTTTGTCAAGACAAAAAAGGGCAAGACTAGGCTGAGAGCAGAGGCTATACCCACCATCTTCGTGCATCGCCCTGTGGTCAAAAAGAGAAGGGCCCCTGCACCACGATTCACCACAGGACCTGTATCTACAAAGCCCATAGCTCATGATCACAGCGATAGTGTGAAAGGTGACACAGGTATAATAAGTATGAACTCTTAGTAACAAAAGTAATATTTCTTATTTTTAAGTGGTATAATATTTTAAATGTTCGAACATTTACAGTGCCATGTCTTCTACTTACATTAGTCTCAAAGATTGAGGGAAGAAGGGAAGGGATCACTGCCCTCCACCTGCCAGAGGAGCGCAAACAACAAAAACAAGCAAGGTGTCCCGTCATGTACCTGGAAGTTTGGGTTGGCAAAAGGGAGTAAGAGAGGGACTTGAAAAACCTTGGTGGCTGTCTACTCATGTTGTTACAGTTGTCTTGGTTACAGCTCTCAAGTTTTTTTTTGTGCCATTTCCACATCTTTAGAAAATATGAAAAAATTGAAGTGAAATCAACCTCATCTCTGGAGAGCAAACTTCGATTTCTCTGTCTTGTGAGTTTGCAGTCTTGCAGTTTTGCTCCTCCACCTGTAACATCACTGCCCCTCCACCTGCCATACAGTAGGTTACTAACAAGATTACTTATATAATACAGTGATATAATACATGTTTAGTATGCTTACTTATATAAAACAGTAGTATTAAACTTACCTTGTGTGTTCACTCTCACTTAAGTTCCTCTCCCTTTGCCATCAATCCAAAATCAGCTGAGCTGCCACATTATACACACAGGTAATAATCAACATAATCACAAGGACACAATATGGCTCTGCTAAAAACATTCACTCTTACACGCACCAAAGTTATATTTATCTCATATTTAACTCCCTCCACCCCCGCATACAATCCCGTTTAGAAGCCCCTCTTCTCTAATTCAACAACGTTGGACCAAATGACATTAAGAGAACGGAATTTACAATTAAAAGGCTGTTCAACGTGTGTTGCTAACTTGCTTCGGTATCCTAGCTTGATCTGTTATCTGTAAACGTTCCCTAAATCTACTAATTTAGGGATAATCCACTGACATCCTTTAATACACATGTTCAATTGAATCAGATGTACTGATAATATCCTCAATATAAATCTTTAAACTTCTTCTTACCTTTAAAAGTCCGTCACGAACGGTCTATTATGCTGCAACTCCACAGCTCTGCTAGCCTTGGCGCTAACTTCCGGGGAACGATTGAGAGGCTCCACGATCCGCCATTGCTGTAAAAAAGTGGTCCATTGGAGTGAACGGAGATGTCATAACTCTTCTATTATATGGCTCTGGCCTAGCCTATATTGCAAATAAGCTGACAGCGCTGCTTCACACACACACGCACACGCACACACACGCACACACACACACACACCTTGCGTTTTGAAGACTGATAAATCCGAAATGGATGAACAAACTTTGTAGCCCAGTTTCCCAGCTTTGCAGTATATCCACGGGTATGCCTCTTGTTTCCTCCGCCACATCTCCTCCATACATACCTCTGGGAAAGGTGAGCTTGAGCTAGCCAGGGGAACGTTGCTAGCATAGCTAACGTTGACTAGTGCTAGCATTATCCACGTCTTTAGGCGGCTCTTCTGGTGATGTAGTGCTAGTAGCAGCTTCACTTGTAGCTTCGGTGCTGCTAGCCTCTTTCTTCTTGTGAATTATATTCTTTTTAGAAAATAAGTCAAGTAAAAAATGTTTGCCTGCCATTATAGAGCTTTTTCGTTAGCGTTCTTCTTGAGGGAAAGAGCTGCCGCAAAACCGGCGGGCGGCGAGCTGGCCGTGGGTGTGTCACTGACACACCCCCAGATCGCTGCGGGGTCACGAGCGTGATGTGATGAATCATCATTTTTTAAGGAAATCGTTTTTAGTTTTTATTATAATTACTGTGAAATGTATTATGTTTTTGTCATTATTACAACAAATACACACTTACAACTGATAAGACTGGCAATGATTTTATATTTATTAGACTATTAAAAAAAAGATCATGCTCCAAATAAGTGGGGGTACGGCGTACTCCCGCGTCCAACGCCCACTACACCACTGGTTGAAATCTATTTGCGTCCCTTTATGAAGCTGAAGGAGCCTAGGAGCGTCACAACTGCACGCCACGGGACCCTGACTAAACGTCGCTCCTGGACGAGAGTGAGAGTGTGTTGGTTGTGTCAAATGATGCACCCCCGTCGTGAAATGCACCCCTTGACACGGGAACGCGCATTTGAATGTATAGTCATACTTGCCAACCCTCCCGATTTTCACGGGAGACTCCCAATTTCACTGCCCTCTCCCGGTTTCCTCCCGGGGTTATATTTCTCCCGCATTTCTCCCGATTTCTGACAAAATCAGATTTACTCACGACTGTTTCTACTCGGACTTTAATATAGCTACACCATTGTTTGGTTTCCATGGTAGCGCGTCTCTTTAGTAGTGTGCACAACTGAAAGTCTGAGAGGGTGAGGCAGATAGTGACAGAAAACTGAACAAGAATCGACAACTCGACCCTCTGCTCACTCCTTTCCTGAAAAATACAGGTCCAGCCCACACATATGCTCCATCAAGGATGGTGCTACAGGCCGCAAGGCATTGCACTTACAACTACAATAAGCATGTTAATGTTAATCTACAGCTCCGGCGATCCACTACCACCCCCCCCCCGGTTTTGAAATGCTCCCGATTTCTGAGGTCTCAAGGTTGGCAAGTATGTGTATAGTCCGCTATTCTATGTTGTCTTTTTGATGGTTGGGTTGTCGAATCCTGGATTTTGCATTAATTCGTCACTTATTTTTCAGTTAATTTTTTATTGAATATATGTTTTTATTGAATTGTGACGTCCTGTCTGTATACTTTTGCTTGTACTTGTGCTTTACAATGTATTGTTTATTTTTACATCAAGTGCTTGAGGGTGGGATTAATATAATTGTTTTTATTTTGGGTGGTGCTTTTTATGAACAGCCTGGTTGCCACGATATGCACCCCTTGCTATCTCTGACAATACACGTGTCACATACATGAAACTTGCTCCATTTATTGGTAGGCCTTCTAGTCCTACAACTATACCCTCCAAAGTGCTTGAGGGTGGGATTAATAGAAGCATCTTTTTTGGGGGGGGGGCTCTTTTTACGGCAGGCCAGGGGGTGCATTTCACGACGGGGGTGCATAATTTGACACAACACCTGTAGCCTACTCGAGACACAAAAGTAGTGGATATGATCGTGGGACATTTTATAAGCGGTGCTCATGAAATTAATAAAGCAGAAACACTGGACAGATCTTAAAATCAGGGTAACGATAGATCCGTATGATAAACAACCTCTCCATATTTTGCCTTAGACTAATATTTACAGAACTCACGGCGATCTCTCAAAGCTGTGATCCGAAGAGGGTTACTTCCTCTTTCTATCCATCAATAATACCACTCTGTTATCACAATGCCATTCTAATCCAAGCACCTTTCAAATTGCAGCTTAATAAAATGTTTTAAAGAGGATCTATATTCCTGTCTGCAGTCCTAACCCCTAATTTCCACCGGGTCCGTCTGCGTCGTGTTACGGCCGCGTTACGGTATATATATACACACACACACACACAAACTAATTTTGCAGACCCTATCCCTCCGTAATCTTTCAAGTAGGAAATGCCAGCGTTCTCCTCCGGTTTACAGGCACTGTGTAAATTATATATATAGAATAATTATGATGATGAATGCATTTTTTTACCACTAAAATACAGCAACACATCTTTGATTCATGTCGTTTATAACTGGAATATTATTATTATTATTATTATTATTAACTTTGTCTGTACAAAGTAGCCTGTCCAGGAAATATGCCCAAATCAACAAAAACTGCGAGCCGGCAGGCAAGACGCTCCGCTTTTGAAATGCTTCTGAAACGCGCCCGGTGGGTTATGACGCTAGAGGAGGTCGGACCAAAACCGCGCCGCGGCCATAACGCGCCGCAGACGGACCCGGTGGAAACTAGGGGTAAGGCAATTTTCTAATTTTAAGAAAGTCTTCAATGTCCTTACCTAATTGGATATACAGCCATATGATCATAATTACAAAAATACTTTTGTTTTATATTTTTGTAAATATGGTCATATGACTGTATTTAAAAACACAGTGTATTTAAGCTCTTAAAGAAACTATTTGGGCTGGGTGGTGCTCTATAGCTTAGGGCCAATAGGAGACCTCGATGCATTCTTCCCCTCCTCCTCATTAGCATTCTGTGCAACTAGTGTGACTAGTGCACATTTGGGATCCACTAGTACTACTAGTGAACATGTTAAGCCTCACTAGTTCACTAGTTGAATTTAAATCTATCTCACTAGTTAACTAGTAAAGGGCAAAGGGTTCACTAGTTAACGTGTAGACATTTTGAGCCCCACTAGTTAACTAGTAAAGTCAAAAGAGGTATCAACTAGTGAAACTTTGCCTTTAATAGTTAACTAGTGAGTAATTCTGGGTGCTAGTTAACTAGTGCAGAAAAATGTATGCCACTACAGTGGGTTAGTGCGTTGGTTAGTGCATTGGTGATCGATTCAGGGGGATCAGAGGAGCACAGGTTCAAACCCCACTGCAGTCAGCATGTCGTTGTGTCCATGGGCAAGACACTTCACCCCAAAATTGCTCCTGTGGGGATTGTCCACAGTATTGAGTATGTAAGTCGCTTTGGATAAAAGCGTCTAACGAGTCAAATGTAATGGTGTGTGTGTGTGTGTGTGTGTGTGTGTGTGTGTGTGTGTGTGTGTGTGTGTGTGTGTGTGTGTGTGTGTGTGTGTGTGTGTGTGTGTGTGTGTGTGTGTGTGTGTGTGTGTGTGTGTGTGTGTGTGTGTGTGTGTGTGTGTGTGTGTGTGTGTGTGTGTGTGTGTGTGTGTGTGTGTGTGTGTGTGTGTGTGTGTGTGTGTGTGTGTGTGTGTGTGTGTGTGTGTGTAGCTGTGGGATTAAGGAACAGAAGGAAAGAAGCATATAGAGACTGAAAGAAGGTAGAGAATCACACACACACACACACACACACACACACACACACACAGCAATAACAGATCAGGAGCTCCCCCTGAGAAACCCCAGCAGCCAGACTGCACACATTACAGCAGCAGCATATCAATATACTCACAATTACACACAGCACAGTCTGGATCAGATGCATATCAAAAGAATATTGTCTCATGATTGGTCTCTGGACCCCCTTTTGAAGTCTTGGTCTTACTCTGTCTTATCTCGGTTTAAGACGAAGAGTTGTATAACTAAATTGCCTGTGCATTGTCTTATTTATTTGTAAACATCAACACTTGATTGAATGTCAAGCGATCTGCTTCAAATGCAACCAATAACTCGACTCCTAAATCATGGAAAAGTAGTGTCGAACAAAGATAGTTATGTTGATTTCATCTGCATAGGGTTTGTTTGTATTTGTTTGCTTATAGAAAACACCACAGTGAATAGATTGGCAGACGTTGACCTGTTCAATGGGTGAAACTCAGTCTGAAACTATACAGTATGTTTTGTATTGTCAAGAGTACAGTACATTTTACGTGCATCATGGGAGTTTGTCACTGTCGTCAGCTTGCCCCAGTGAGGATTCCTTCATTGTTTCTAGTTCTGTATGTTTTTACCAGTAGCAACATTTTACGCAAAGGTCGAATCATTTACAAAAAAGGGTTAAGGACCAGGTGAATAAAACTTGTAAAAACACTGAATAAGCATTTTTCAAATAATAAATCAATGTTTCCCAAACGCTTTTGGCTCACCTTGTTCCTCTTAAGATCCAGACATCTGATGACTAAGACCATCCTTCATCTGGTTACAATATATAGGTTAAAATGACCAAGTTCATAGTAAATATATGTTTCAAAACTGTTTTCAGACATTTTAATTCAGAAATGTTACTCACTATATACCTTTAATAACCGGAATAACAAGCTCCTTGTCTTGGAAAAACACATTCCCTGCAAGGATCTACAATGACCTGAGAATTGTTTTACTTGAAATACATTTCTTTCCCAAGTTTTCCACAGAACATACTGACACAAGCATTTGTGATCATATTAAAGAAAGTCATTATCAGTCTCAGGAGAATCAACGTTTCTTCTATATGGCCCCGTGCTGCCTGCTGCGCTGTAGATCCCCTGATCTGTCCTCTAAGAAATCCCTGCTGCTGATTCCGTCCGACTTCACACTGAGACCTTATGTTTCTTACTTCCACTCCAGCTGCAGAGAGGAAAACTTGCCCTTCACTTTCTCCAAACTCTGCAGTGGAAAACACAGCAGCATCCCACCCTCCTCCTGCCAGCCTTCTGTCTCAGCTCGCTCTCAACAGAAAGGGGGAGCACGAGGCTCCTTCACTCATGAATAGTTGTATATAGGCAGAAGGTCCTGAATCTCACTTCAGAAGAGTCCGTTCCACTTGGCTTTCTTTTTGTTTAAAGGTCCCCTATTATGCAAAATGCACTCTTTGATGTATTTTATACATAAATATGTCTCCCGGTTGTGTAAAGAAACTCACAAAGTGTCAGAAAATTAAACCCTCTCTTTTCCTCCTTACCCACATGGCACATCTCTAAAAATGGGGGTATAATGGAGCTGATCCAGATTTGCTGCGGTCGTGACGTAATATCGGAAATGTGCGCTGGCTTAACGCCCACGGCCCTATCAGAAATGTTGCTGTATCAGAAACAATGTGCTACGTGTTTTGGACGTAATATGGTCTGTGTTCACATTAGCAAGCATCGCTAACACTCAGAGCTAACGCTGTACTGGAGAGAGTATGTGTAAAAAAGCGGGAAATAAAAAGGAACTCGCCTTGTGGTAAACCTTCGAGAGAAAAAGCATTTGAGCTCCATACTGTTTCAGAAATAATCCTTGATATGGTTTGAAACATAATATTGCATTTAATCACGGCAGCGTTTAGCTGAGTATCTGCCGGTAGAACTCTCCTGCATGAGCTCTCCTCTTTTTTTTTTAAAGCTACGGACCCAGATTCAGCACTTCTCTAACCGGGCTTAAATATATGAGGTATGAGGCTAGAATGGGTTTATCTGTTTGGTATTTTGAGCAAAACACTTCCTAGACATGTTTTTTATATATAGACCAATAATATATGCCTAAAAATAGTATAATAGGAGACATTTAAATATGCCTGTGTTTGTGATGTCAAGCTTTAGGGTTTCTGAGGTGACAGACACCGCTGGAATAGTGAAGCTGTAACCGAGATGAGAGTCTGTATCCTTGACCTATGTAGAGAAGAGCAGACACCAGGCTTTGAGTGCTGAGGTTTAGGCGTCCAGGATCATCAGAGGAGATTCACTGATAGCTCTACTTGAAGCTCCTGGCAGTCCGCAGGAGAACTACTTCTAGATCCCCAAAGCAGATGTCTGCACAGCATGGAGTTCTTTGAGGTGAATCAAAAAGCTGACACCCTGGACTCGAGGGCCACAAGTCGCTGCCTGCTGCATGTACAGACTGAACAAAGATCTATTTGAAAGGAAGGGGCAACCATTGCAAATGTCAAAATAAATGTATCCTTCATCGTTCGATTTGTTCATTTGGTTACAGGAAACTATGATGAAATATGTTTGTCAGCATTCTTTTCTCCAATAACAAAACGTCAACTTATTGTGTTGATGTTAAAATACTGTATATTTGGCAAAAAACAGAAAAGTATGAAATGTGATTTTTCTTTTTTAAAGTCACACATTCTTTCTTTATTTGTGTCACCGTCAAACTCTCGGTGTCACTTTCTTCGCACTATGACAACTTTACTGGGGCTGAATCTGATTAGATTCAGCCCCTAGTTTTGCTGATATAGGCTTAGTTTGTCGGGGGACATCTTACTTCTTCCTTCTCTCTGTCTATACCTGTGTACTCTCATGTTCCGATTAACCCAGCTTCCCCAAATGTCTTTCTTTTTGGTGTCTATATACGCCGGGATCCGGAGTCATGGATGATCCTGCGCTCCTCTGTCCTGGATCGCGAGCCCTGGATCTTGAGTCGTGTCTGTGGTCCTGGATCATAGGTCCTGGATGGATATCCTCGTGGATTCATCTTCCTATTATACACACATGCATTTCCAAACATTTGGACTACCTATGTTGCAAATGTATTATCTTTTCAATTTACACACGGCATCTATTGCACGTCTGTCCGTCCTGGGAGAGGGATCCCTCCTCTGTTGCTCTCCCTGAGGTTTCTCCCATTTTTCCCTTTAAACTGTGGGTTTTCTCCGGAAGTTTTTCCTTGTACGATGTGAGGGTCTAAGGACAGAGGGTGTCGTATTGTCATACTGATATTCTGTACAAACTGTGAAGACCACTGAGACAAATGTAACATTTGTGATATTGGGCTATATAAATAAACATTGATTGATTGATTGATTGATTGATTGATTGATTGATTGATTGATTGATTGATTGATTGATTGATTGATTGATACTGTAAAAAGTCCTCAGTCCTAAAAAATGTGCTACTAAGAATAAAGTTAAATTGTATTTTTGTTTATGGGTGACTGACCCCCACATCTATAATGACTATAAGTCAGGGGTAGCAAAGCTGCATTCTTAATAATGTATTTATCTTCAGATAGTGATAAGATAGAATCAGGTGAAAGAAGTCTGACTAACATGGCAAAATGATTGGTTTTGGCTCGAGTAGATTGACTGTAATGTTCAATTCAATATTATCTGAAAATCTTTCATTATAGGTGAACAAACAATGCCCTATCATATGTACACATAGAGTGGTTGAAGCACAAAGCAACTATGTCCTTCACCGCAATTATAGAAACTACTACATAATGCCTCTCCTCCTCCAGCACAAGCGTCACAAGGCCTCAGTATGGGCCCAGTTAACAAAAGCATGAAGCCACTTTATACTATATACCTACAGGTTGGGCCTGCATAGGACTGAGTCCTCATCAGGGACATGGGAGGCTGTAATTATCCCCACTCCTCCCTCCCTCACTGTCTGCTGTTCTGTGCTAAAGAGTAAGAATCCTGCTCCAGTGTATATCTGCCTCAACAGCTGCCCAGCGAGCCCCCCCCCCCCCCCCCCCCACCCCCCACCTGCACAGGCCTGCTCGGACCCCCTGAGGGAGAAACAGAGAAGTAGAGATGTCGGAGGTCTGCAGGAGATGACGATGGAGGGAGGGAGGAAGAGAGAGCCTATGATTGCCAACCAGCATGTAGCCGGTAATTACAATGTTGTGTTCCCTCACTCACTCACTCTTTCTCTCCATCTTTCTCTCCATCTTTCCCTCAGCCATTCACACCTTCCTGTCTTACATGCCTATGTGCTCAAGGTTAATGCGGAGTTGAGGGCGAGTGCTAAATAAAGACGCACAAACACATGACATATACAGAGACCAGACTGTTCTGTGAGCTGGGGAAGTGCTGACAGTGTTACACTATTACTCATAATCACTGTGGCAGTTTGTTCATGCACATAAGTTATGTAAAAATGAGAATAAAGTTGAGTAATTTAAGAAATAGTTTCTCTTTTTAGGTAGATGTTATGGGCCTTAACTTTGTGAGCCTTCAAAATATTAGCTAATGAATAGTTTTGTATCAACAATAAATAGATGTACTACATGTAATGTCATGAGTTTTGCCCAAGCTCCTTAGCTCTTTAGAGCATTTTAGTGTCCTTCAGCTCTATTTGTGTTTTACTGCTCACAGCTTTACTGTCCCGGTTCCCCCTCTCAGCTCTCATTAACCTTGTTTTCAACAGCAGCTTTTTTTCAGGGGGTAAAGCTCCACATGGTTTTTGGAGCCAAGGCAGAACGTATAAAAGTTAGCGCTGAGCTTCAGTCTGCAATGTTCAAAACAACAGATAAAGCCAGAAATCTAGGTGTCGTCATGGACTCTGACCTGAGTTTCAACAGTCACATTAAAACAGTTACTAAATCATCCTACTATCACCTAAAGAATATATCTAGGATTAAAAGACTAATGTCACAGCAGGATTTGGAAAAACTTGTCCATGCTTTTATCTTCAGTAGACTGGACTACTGTAATGGTGTCTTTACAGGTCTCACTAAAAAATCTATTAGAAAGCTGCAGCTGATTCAGAACGCTGCTGCTTGAGTCCTCACTAACACTAAGAAAGTGGATCACATCACTCCTGTTCTGAAGTCTTTACACTGGCTTCCTGTGTGTCAAAGAATAGATTTCAAAATACTGCTGCTGGTTTATAAAGCACTGAATGGTTTAGGCCCAAAATACATTTCTGACCTACTGCTAAATTACATTGAACAAAAATATAACACTTTTGTTTTTGCTCCCATTTTTCATGAGATGAACTCAAAGATCTAAAACATTTTCTATATACACAAAATAACAATTTCTCTCAAATATTGTTCACAAATCTGAAAAAATCTGTGATAGTGAGCACTTCTCCTTTGCCGAGATAATCCATCCCACCTCACAGGTGTGGCATATCAAGATGCTGATTAGACAGCATGATTATTGCACAGGTGTGCCTTAGGCTTTATTCAATTGATTTGAATTTAAAAACTACAAAAAAATCCCTTTTTATTAGCTGTGCACCGTTATGGTGTAAGTATAACCTATCTACCAATTGGATCAAATATAAAAGTCAGCCGAATTAGTGTTGATACTGCAAGGAGACGTATTGTGTGAAAAGAAATGGAAGATATTGTTTAATTGCTAATATATTTATGATCCACGTCACATATTCAGTTTTGGTGGCATTTCTTACAGTTTGTCAAAAGGTCTTCTGATCAGGGCTCTATAAATAAAGAACTACGGCAGATCTGTAATATGCAATGCAGCCGAACCGTGTATTACAATGCCGTTATGTGATGACTTCCAAAGAGAAAAGCAAGAACACTCGGAATAAAGTATTATTTTAAAAAAAAAATGTTTTTCCGATTTCATATCGCATAAACATCATCTCCCAACATGCATTGCGGCTAAAACAATCAATGTTTTAGCCTATATGCTTTACCTCTGAAAAAAGAAAGGTGTCTCTCAGAATCGAAAGAGAAAAACCTATGGGAAAAACACAAAAGCATTGTACACAATTTAAACTAATAAATGTTGTATAATTAACAAGGATAAACTGATGTTTTTTAGTTGATGAGTACTGCAGATATCACTGTTAAATCATTTGATCATTGGTTTTATTATGAAAACGCTGAGACCGGAAATACTGTTTTCAACCCATAACTTTACATGGAGGCTGTCACATACCTCAAATCATCTTCGTAATATCTATCAAACTATAGATCCTACATATCGACTGGACGTGGATTCTAAAAGTACAATATATACTTCTCGCTAGAAATCTAATCAAAAAGCGTTTTAATGGCCAAACTATCCTACAATTTAGGATTTTACAGAGAGGGTTATTTGTGAGTAAACGACCATCTGTAACGTTTGCATTCAACGGGAGCACTAGAGGGCGAAAACTTTAAACAAACGACATATTTGGTCGTAATAAGGGCCTGAACAATCGCCCCATTTGGTCATATGAGTTGGAGGACTTGTTGTTCCATGCACAAAAACCCACTCTACAGGAAAAGGGAAACCCAAAAAAAGCATAATATAGCGCCTTAAATGAATTGTATCTTTGCATTAGTCTCTACACAAATTGTTTTAAAATGTTTTAATACATTTCAGGTCTTTAAGATGCTTTTTGCTCCATCTCATAAACTTTACCACTCTTCAGTGCTGAGAACATAGCATATGGTGGCTTTATACATGTATTTTGTATCGCTTGTTTCTCTGCAGCTGGAGTACAGAATGTGTGGGATGTTAAAGAAGAGTAAAAAGCTACAAGGGAGCGAGCCTTGAATTTGTATCCATTGTCATAAAAACATATTTTTTAAAACTTAACAAAGCGCAACACATTTTCACCCATCAAAAAGAAAATGCTTTAATATTTCAGTTGTTATTATGAAATAAAGGAGTTAACCTATTTCATAGAATGGACATCTATTTTTAGGAAGTTTATTTGGCCATTGGAAATGTATCTTGTAATCTTCTGAAATAATGGTATAAAACATTTTACATAATGTCATTTAATTTTTAATAAAAAGTGCACCTCTTGCATTTTTGCAATAACCACTGCAATATGTAAGTCGTTTCAAATTTCAAATGTTATACATTTCACAAGTTTTAAAATGCTATTGCATTGAGGCAGGTTAATATAAAATGTGGATGTGAATTAGGGCTGTGCGATTATGGCAAAAATCACAATCACGATTATTTGGGTCAATAATTGAAATCACGATTATTTTGACGATTATTCATTGACCATTAATTGAACTTTAAATCAAATAATATTTTACCAATAAACAAGATCAATAAATATGTTGGAGCGCACTTCCAAAACCATACTAAACATATATTAATATGATAAATAAAAATAAATTAGACCAAAATAAATTAAATCCAATATGTTGCAGTGCACTGTCACAACCTACTGAAAACTCCTTAACATATAGCCAACATTTTGGTTCAACATATTCAACATATTCCACTCAGTTAAACGTTGAAGGCTGGCCAACCGTCATGGTCCAGAAGTAACAGGAAATAAATGTTGAACTACAATTTAAGACCAAATAAAAATGTTTTGGCCACCATGGTCACACCATGCTGGTAGGGCTGCTCATGTCATCTCTTAAAGATTTTTTGCAAGAAACACCAGCCTGTTGACATGGTCTGGTTTCAGAGATGAGCGCAGGCAGGGGACGATATTGCCACCTGTACTGAAGACCCTCTCTGAAGAGGAACGTGTGGCAGTGCTGTCACATATGACACAGGACAAAAAGAAAAGACTCTGAACCCTTTATTTGCCATTTATATAAAAACAGTGTTGCTACAAAAGTATAAATGAGGCTTACTAATAAGACGACTCAGATCTGAAGCTACTCAGGAATCTGCTGCAACAGTGCAATAAAAAAGACAAAATTAATTGAATCAAACCCATTTTTTGTTGCATTTTGTTAGAGTATAAAAAGAAATGCCTTTAAAATAGGATGCAAGCAACACTAGTTTCTTAACCTGAATTGATAACAGACTATAATCAATTTAAGTTTGCATTCTTATACCATTTTGTACAATAATTATAATGAATAAATTCAAACAAACTAAAGCTTACAGCTGATTAGTAACGGTATCCAACTTGAGTTTTTATTATATCAAAAACCTGTAGAAATGCTTCTGTTATTTTTACTGTCCCCCAAAAGCGCGTCGGCAGCCTCCAGGAATGCTTCTTTCACAACTTCGCCGTCTTTGAAAGACTTCATGTGTTTCTCAAGAACGTGACTGACACGATAAGATGCTCTGGTAGCAGCCTTGCTCTTGTTGTTGGGCCTGGTGGAAATGGACTGCTGTGCATTTAGCTGTCCTTTCAGGCCCCTCCCCTTTTAGAGCGTAGGGCAGAATCAGGAGGGAATTCCGTCTCGTAGCGTTTGTGCACTGTTTTGAAATGCCGCTCCTAAATTACCCTTCTTCGATAAAGCCACGCTCGCATTGCAGATGAGACATATGGACTTTGAATTGGAAGAGATACAAAAATAATCATCCTCCCACTCGGAGTGAAAATGATATATTTTGGGCTTTTTTGCTTCTGCCGTAATTGCGGTCTTGTGTGTGTGCGGACTGTCACTCACGGACAACGTCAGCGAAATAGTGCCCACTGCCCACCAGCCACGCCCCGACACATGGGGTGAGGCCGGCCAATCACAAAGCTTTGATGCGTTCAAGTGCATTATTCTGGCACAGGAAGATTATGTTACAGGACATTAACGATAAAACAGAATATTGTTGTTCTATTTTTAGACATATCTCGCGATCGACTGGGAATCTCCCCGTGACCCTTCTTTTTAACTAGTTGCTACTCTTGTTCTGACATATTCGCTTGCGCTGAACACTCACAACACATGTCACTCCCACGTGGCCGAGTGGGCTTTTAGGGAGGGGCGAAAGCGCACCCAGCAAAATAATCGTATTTTGTCAATTATGCTGTTTTCCTAATCGTCGCAAGCCATAATCGTAATCGCGATTAAAATACGATTAATTGCACAGCCCTAATGTGAATGCATAATTGGAAAAGTGGAAATGTATAACATAGTGTCTAGTTATTACATAACGCAGTGTCATTACAGTAATGTGTTGTTACAGAGCTTGTAGATCAATGATTCTCAGATTAATCACATTTTCTTTTTCTTGTGTCATGTGTATTATTGTTCTATGGCAAAGCCTGTCAAACTAATCTGGTAGTATTTGCAAGTACATGTGGCAAAATGTAAGTGTGTGTGTGTGTGTGTGTGTGTGTGTGTGTGTGTGTGTGTGTGTGTGTGTGTGTGTGTGTGTGTGTGTGTGTGTGTGTGTGTGTTTGTGTGTTGTCCCTCCAGTCATAATATTCATTATTTATTTGAGTGGTTAAAGTAGGACAGCCTGGCTTTCAAAGCTAGCCCTGATATTTTCTCAAGTCTTGCTCACCGCTCTCACCCAACTCTGTCCTCCTCCCTCCTTCCACCACCTCACACCAGACTGTTTTTTTTGTCTCCTTCTCTCATTTTCTCAGCCTCCTCTCTCCTGCTGTCTTGCATCATTTCTTGCTTCCCCCTTCTCATCTTTCTTCTCTCGTTCCCACTGTCTTGCTCATTGCCTTATCTTTCTGCTTTGCTTGATTCATCTCTCTCTCTGCATTGTTCTCTCCATCACACACACACACACACACACACACACACACACACACACACACACACACACACACACACACACACACACACACACACACACACACACCACACACACACACACACACACACACACACACACACACACACACACACATACACAGACTGCTCTACGTGAGTGTGTCCTCTCCTCCCTCCTCTCCTCCCACTCGTTCACCCCAATCTCCATCTCTCCCCTGCCCCTCACTCATTTTTATTACTGTCACAGGAGCCTTTCTCTCACTCTCTCGCTGCCTCTTTCTCTCCCCTCTCCCTGTGTCTCTGTGTTTATGAGCAGAGCTATATTGAGAGCGTCTGGCTGGCAGACACAGAGGAGAAGAGGGGGCGAGAGTGCATGATGAGGCTAGAGGAGAGAGGGAGCCAATCTGAGGCAATAAACACACCAAATAGGACAAATAGGCAAATAGCAGGTTTCAGACTTGCACGGATTCTTACAAAAACTGACAACATGGCGGGAAAATAAGTCATCCAAGTGGTGAAAAGTTATAAACAAATGTAGGCCAATGTGCATGTAAATGGTCTGCAAAGGCTAAAATCCCAAATTCCTTCCAGAGGGAGTTTCTCTCCCACTGCCCCCTGACTGAAACGCCTCCATTGGACTTCTTTGTTTACTTCAGTAACATAGTGACATCACTACGTAACCCTCACATTGCTGTTGGCTAACACTCCAACACATTGTACTTGATAGGCTAAGGGACGGGGTACAGGTTGAACAATCATTGCAGCACAGGCAGTATGAGAAAATATAGCACATTATAAACATTAAAGCAGGTAAACATGTCACAGTAGAGGCACAAAACAGAAATATATACCTAAAAATGAGCATAATAGGGCCCCTTTAATTATGGAATTGAGGAATGCTTTAAGTGACCATGATCAATATTCCTATAACAATGCATCACCTACACAGGTCACACCAATCATGTTCTGTTTTCTTCCAGTCGCTGCTAAATGGTTCTGAAATTCTCCCTAACAACATCCATCATAGTTTACAAAACTTTGACCCATCATAGAAAGCCAAAGTCACAATGTCATAATCAGGTTAACCTCAATCCATTTTCTCAGCAATCTGCCTCTCTGAAGTGTGTTCCTGGGGATTCATTTATATATACACCATCCATTGCTGTTAGACAGGTAGACCTTGGTTATTGTTTAACAACAAAATAATCCATCCAGATCTTTACCAATTCACCACCAGCACCACTGCTAAACTCTGTAAGAGGACATTTTCCTGTACAGCTCGTTGTATGACAAGGCCATCTTAGCCTCTCTTTCAATTAACTCTCTTCTGATTCAAATGAAGGAACTTGTCATACAGAGCAACGGTCAGGCTATGGGTTGAGTTGCTCAAGAGATAATTTTCTGCACAAAGGATAAATTGTCTCAGAACCAAAGAAGACGTAGTAAAATACACAGCCTAATTTGAAATCAAAATGTTGTATATTCAAATTTGTACCTCAAATGGTTAAGCTTATTATGGAATATCACAGTCTCTCTCATTGTATCTGACGCCATTGCACAGAAGCATAACCGGATGAAAGAGCGCACGACCCGGAGCCCTATACGACGGAAAATCATCTGATGAGTCATCCCGTTTTTTTTCCCTTGCATCCAGATGGGTTTATATTTGGAGAAGCTCCCAGCCCTTAGCATCTATTAAAGTTGGAGGTGGGTGTGTAATGACAGCAGCTACAGTGAATCATTAGCTTAGAAGTTTGTTGTCTATGATGATTAACAGAGCCACACTTCCCCATAGGCAGAGTAGATGCTACTCTATTAGAGGCCTTGTTACAATAGCTGGCTACATCCTAGGGTGCAACTGCATCTCTGTTTTGATCTTCCTATTATTGTGAAGTTCTCCCAAGGTCTCAAGAACGGAGATACAATATAGATGACTCCAAAAAGGTGGCAAGAACAAGGCAAGCCCAAGACCAGAGGAATATAAATCAATCACTATAAAGGTCTTGACAAGACATTAAAGTCAAGGCTCATGATTTTAGCTGTAAATGATTTAAAGCTCACCTATTATGCTATATTTGAACAATATATTATAGAGTGGTGAAGTCCCTCCCCTTCCGGTGGACCTCAATGGGACCTTATTTCTGAAAAATTATGTATTGAAGTCAATGGAGAGAGAAAGATTATCTTTCGATCCCGTTTGAATTGTGCCACGAATTACATTATGATGTTTGTCAATTTAAAAGATAATTTTGCAAGTCAAAAAAAAAAAGTGTCGTAAAACTATGAAGTAACACATTTGTTTGTGTGAAACGTTCAATTATGGAAGCAAACAAGAGACAGAAGTATTTGAATTTGATCAGACACCGAATTTATAGCATTGAAAATAATTACTTTGAAAATCATGAATCTGAATTTGTTTTGCTCCGAATTTATCTATGTGAAATAAAAATGTAAAAATTCAAGTAAAAAAAATTCGAATGTTGAAATTCAGATCCCAAAAATTCAAGTGAAAAAAATTCGACGTCAAATATTTTGGTGTTTAAAATTCGATGTCAAAAAATTCGGTGTGTAAAATTCGACGTCAAAAATTGCGATGCAGCCTCATCCGGGCTACTCAGACAGGATAAGCAATCGAGCCCTAATGCAATCAAACCGACTTCTGGCCTATCAAAGCCAAGCGGCAAACCCCGGGACAGTGCGGTGAAGCCCAATGCTGCAAACTATAGGCGATGGATGCAGATGGGAGCAATTCCCGTAGACCCTATGTTAAAATGTCCAACTTAACATAAGAAAATGAACATGTTTCTAGCCTGGATCTACAAAAACATATTCTGTATATAGTTAGATTCCCCCTTCATGACAACGGGACTGCTGCTCCTAGCTCCTCTGTCTCACGGTTAGCTCCGTGATGCTACAGCGGCTCAGCGCATGAGGAGAACACTACTTGAACTCGGCAGTGTTTGTTGTGTTGGTTCCTGGTGGACTATTCGTCCTGCAAATATAGGATTTATCTGCGGTTGAAACAGACCGTCCATGAATGCAGTTTCTTCGGTAAGTCAACCCTGCGTACTTTATGTTATGTTACTGGTGTTTTTATTAAGCTAACGTTAATGAATGTTTAGAGTTGGGTTAGCATTTGAGCAATCGTAGCTCCATCTGTGCTAACGATGCTATGCGTAGCATCCAAGAGTGTAAAACATTAAGTGGGATGCTACTGTATACCAAAAGGCTTCTGTGCGAGGTTGCTAAAATAAGGTCATCCTTGTACGTTAGATAGTTAGTTTGCTATTTAGGTTACTGTATGCATTGTTAAGGTTCATTTACATTTGCTATGCTCTACTATAGCATAAAATAGACTAGCTAACTTCAACGTATTGTTGAAGAGAGGCTTAGTGTATATTAAATCAACCTCACAATGAAATGTGTGTATCTTTAAAATATGAACGTCACATTTCAAGATGGTCCAGAAATAACGCTCCCTTAGATATTGTAATATGGTTTGATGAACTGGAGTTATTTATTGCAGCTAACCGCCTATCCGACGAAAGAACCCAAACATTGTTGTTTTTAATATTATTACCAATGCCTCTTTTAATTGTATTATCATCACACTTGAGAAACAGCCTTATCGTGGCTGTAGAACAGAACATGTAACTTAATGCCTGCATTTAAGGACGATGAATAGCGTAGTCAATGCTTTAGTGACAAGGAAATGATTTGTTTAAATATTATATATGACGTTACCTGTTACTTCAGTGGAAATTAAGCTTATCCATTGCATTGCATTTGTTCAATAGGTTTGTTTCTTACCCTTACGTGTGTGATGCATATGAATATGGCATTTGAAAACAAATTAATTTGACTGACTCATGAAAACCTCATCCAAAGTAACAGTAAAATAAAAAGGACCTACACAATAATACTCAATCAAACTGATACAGTATAAGGACTGTGATATCCAGCCATTTCTTAAGTATAACAATAAGATTATGACCTGTTTTTAAAAGAAGATAAAAAGTAGTTTGCATGTAAAGAAGTCTGTAACCCACGCATGTAACTTTACATCCGTTTGTTCAAAGTGTCCTTAAGGTGATCCACACAGGCTGGACCAGAGGAGGAGAGACAGATCTGGACTCCTAGCAGCAGAGAACTTCAGCACGGATTCCAAGGTACACCTTTTTCATGCTTTACAAAGAATGCATAAAGTAATGACTCTAATACACTGATATACATGCCATTAAACATGACTGAATACTAGATCTCCTACACATCAGTGATGTTGAGTGGACTTTCTTAGCGAAAGGTTACATTTACATTTTACCAAGCAACATCACTTTTTTGTTCAACTTTCACATTTCAATGTATTTAAGGCAAATATTATTGAACATAGTGAGAGCTGCGACCCTTTGTCTTTCAGTGAGACAACCGGACAGAGCAAGCTTCTACAGTTGCACTAAGTTTTGATAACAGTTAAATATTATTTTAATAATACATTTATTTCAATGTTGATGAATTTAGAACGGTTTATTCATAACCTGATTATCTTTGCAGTACACTGTTGGATTTAAAAAAACACATTCAAATAAAAAAAATCATTATATTTATGAACAAACAAACACACCTCTTTCTTAAATAACACACTTGCTCAGCAATAATATGTTTCTTGATATTTCTGTTAGGAAAGGACACGCCTGAGAGACAGGACTGCTTCACCATGTTCTCTTTCTCTGAGGGTCCAGAAGAACATCCAAGAGGGAAAGGAGAAGCTGATGTGATGAGATATAAGAGCAGTACAGGACATTCACTAAGAGACACTTGTATTGTAACACAAAGACCTGCACACTGACTAGTTTTGTAGTCTAACAAGAACTTCATTTGTGTTGTTTTGTGTTTTACGTTGCACCTCAGAGACAGTGTGATTATTGTCAGGCCTATAAAGTTTGGCAAAAAAAAAAAGTCAGCTGATCAAATGCATTTGCCTCACTTTGAGCTTCACATCACTTGTGCCTTGTCCCGCCGAGTTTGCAACGTCACAAATAAATGGTGCCAATCTTCATTCAGATGTGAATGTGTAATCTAACATTTTCAGCAAGAATAACGGACAAAAGGAGTGCAAATACAATTTATTGAAATGTGAACTAAAAGTTATCAAGCATGAACCATCACCATTTTTTTAAAATAAAAACGAAATAATATACATAAGTTACACTAAATGTTAATCTGTTAATTGACAGGCTAGGCCTGTGCAGGTGGTAACAGCTATGCCCAGCATGGGCTAAGTTCTGTAGGTGCAGCTGGTGCTGGTCCTCCTCCATCAGGCCTGGTCCTCCTCCCTCAGGCCTGCAGGGTCTTTCCCTGCGAGGAGGGAAAGACCCTCAGCCCTCTCCGGCCAAAGCAACAGACAGGACGTTCATAAAGCTGAGGTCTCCCCCAAAGTCTCTAATCATCCATCCTGTGAATATGAGAGGGGAACAAATAGTGTAACAGATGCTTTGGACAATAAGAAATATAAAGTTAACTGTTGAGTTGCTCAGTTTTTTAGATTGACAGGGTTTAATAACACAAACAAAAGGAGAGAAATAAAGATTGGTCTTTCAATAAATTGTGTTGATTTTGTCTTTTGAATTGTTTGTCTGAAGTCAAGTAGCTAGAACTGTTACTTATAGTTTGAATGATACAGTCTGGTTATAATGTTTGGAGGAGGCATCACAGGTAAGAGCACCATTTGTTGTGTTCCATCCACAACAAATTGATGTGTGTATTTATGTATCTACTATTTCTTGAATTATTACTGTCAGTCCAAAACAAGAGATTTTGTTTTGTTAACATTTTTTTTTAAAAACATCTCTTTTCCACTACACTATCTTGAATACTTTAGTTTTTACGTCACTACATTTATCTAACAGCTTTAACATTGTAAAGGTGTCACTTCGGACTAATTATGATAGCATGTCCTACTCAGAGCCCTAGAGTCTCTAGGGCTCTGGTCCTACTATTTTGAGAGTTTGAACAAACCAGACCTTCATCTATTAATGTAGAAAATAGTTGGCACATTACACCATTATGAAAGTAATAATTAGTTAGCTCATTGTTCAAAATCAGCTCCAACTACAACAGTTAAGTCAACTCGTGCATCGGTAATAACAATAAATCAAATGATATAATATAATAGTATAACTTGTGTCTACTTTAACAACACTTTCCTAATTATACTAGCATACTTTTACTAAAGTAACATTAACATGTTTAAATGATGGGCTTTTGTAAGAGAGTATTTCGTATAGTGTAGCATGGTCTACTTGACTTATCTAACCGAAGTGATCGTTACGTTACTTTGCAAACCGTCACCCCCAACCAACCAACCCACACACACACACACACACACGTTGTGATTCACTTCAATTAATGGTAACGGAGCTTGCTAACAGCAAGGCACAAGGCTACTTCACTCATTTAGCTAGCTAATGTAAGATACAAATGCTGTCGAGCCCTCACTGCTTGTAAAATAAAGAGCACAAACTGACTACTTACCCGAGCGGCGAGCCCCACTGTTCTCCGTCATTTTCCTCCCGGGTTGTTGTGATCACATGACTGACAAAGCCGTGCTCTGATAGGCCAGAAGTCGGAGTTGCATTAGGGCTCGATTGCTTATTCTGTCTGCGTAGCCCGGATGATGCTGCATCGAATTTTATACATCGAATTTTTTTACATCGAATTTTTTGACGTCGAATTTTTGGGATCTGAATTTGAACATTCGAATTTTTTTCACTTGAATTTTTACATTTTTATTTCACATAGGTAAATTCGGAGCAAAAACATTTAGATACATGATTTTCAAAGTAATTATTTTCAATGTTATAAATTCGGTGTCTAATACAATTCAAATACTTCTGTCTCTTGTTTGCTTCCATACTCAATGAACTACATCTCTGGTCTCGCAGAACAACACACGTCACCAAGATGGCCGTCACTACTGTCTTGTCAACTAAACAATTGACTACCCTCACTATCACCACAATAGTTGGGTCTAGAACCTCAATTCCGTGACCATTCTTCTGCTAAGATGTTTTGACACTTGATTTGACATCATTGGACCTTTTATAAAAAATATAGACCCAAGGTCCCTCCCAAAAATCCCGGCAATTTTTGCTAGAGGGCCAAATCCAAGATGGCTGCTCGCGCCATCTTAAAAAATTAACTTTTGAACCAGAGCGCCTAGAGTCATGTGTAAATGCACTTTTTGGGGTAAGTCGACCACAAGGATTCCATTTCTGACATCAGTTTGGCGCTATGACATCGTTCGGACCCACAAATCCAAGATGGCCGCCACCCGGTCGAGAAATTACACACGTTTTGAGTACTGATCGACTTATAAGCAAATAATCTGCATATTCATATTTTACCATGAAATAAGAATGTATGACAAGATATACAACTACTTAACCTTCAAATAAAATACTTTTATTAGCTGTAACTTGACTAGTTAGCAAATGAGAACACTTCAAACAACATGTAATAACGCAAAAATGCTGCCTCGAGAAATGGCAAGTTTTGAACAATAACACAAATGAAACACAATTCTGCTTTTTTTTTAATTTATCAATATGACACTGAGAGTCCGTATCAGTCTGAATCAGAGCACCCTGCCTCGCTACATTCTGAATCCTCCGATTCCGATGAATCGCCTCTCTGGACAGCAGCAACTCGATTTTCGTCATCATCATCGCTCTCATCTTCCTCATCTTCCTGTCCCTCTTCAGTTGGCCTTGGTGCAGGTAGATGCATCGGGAGTGCGGGTCGCGTGTGACGTACAGGGCGACAGCAACCACCAACCAGCTCCCAACCATGTCCGATTGGTGAGGGATGGTGCTTTAGCGATGGATGGCGCACCAGATACGCCAGGTAGTTGGCACGGAGGCAATGTTGACACAAGCTGTCGGCATCCGGAGGGAGACGGATGAAGGATTTCTTTTTGATGGTCCTCCATTTAGCAGCATGGGCCTCAGCCATGGTTTTGCTCTTGTTGTCACCGTAGATGATGCTACGTGTGAAGGCAAAGAGCTGCTCCAGCACCTCCTCTGTCAGGGCAAGGTTATCTCCACATCGCGAGAGCTGTTGTCGGGCAACAGGGCTCTTCGCCACCTGGTCATACACAGACTTCTTACCTTTGCCGTAAAAGCCTGAGTTTGCATCACAGCCTGTCATACAATGCAGCTGCACAATACAGTCGGCCATCATGTCAGTTGCCATGTCACAGCAGCGTACCGTTTCCTGCTTCCTCTTGATACAGAGCATACCTGGCAGCTGCTGTGAGATAAGTGCTGCCGCAACATATACATCAGTATCAGTGGCATCGATGACAACTGGACCACTGTAGCCTGACTCGCGCAAAACTACATAGGTGGAGAACAGGACAGTGTCAGCCTCAGACTGGTCAAAGCTGTAGTTCTGCATCGGTTGTTGGGTTGATAAGTTGGTACAGTGGGAGCCGACAGAGTAGACAATCTCCACATCAACACTCTGTGCAAGATCGGTCAGGTAGCTGCATATCATTTCCCTTGTTGCTGGAGCTACACAGCAGCGTCTTGAACATTCTGGCAGTGGGGAATGCGTCACCCAATTTCATGTAGGTGTTGGGCACATGTGTGTTTCCCTGTACCCTCAGGTCTCGCTCGTCATCCTTCGTCGAGTATGCTGTGTCGTACGGGTCGTTCACACATATGATACGGTGAGCATTATGATGGCGTGCAAGGATAATAGATGATAGCTTGTGGACATAGTCCGACCACTTGTATGGGTTGCCATCTTGCGTCCGCCGATCCTCTGCTGATGGAGTTGCCATCCTCCAGATCATGCCCATGTCCACAAGAGCGATGTATGATTCCTGCAGATCTACAGATTCCAGAGAGAGCTTCTGCACGAGCATGCTCTTCTGTGTCTTTCTGAAGGTGCCGTTGGAGTTAAATAATGGCACACACTCCTCGACAATACGATGTTCGAGCAACTCGGGGAGGTTCACAAGTTGACTGCCCTCAACCAGGTTTATCATTGCCTTGAGGGCGCTTCGCTCCATTTCTGCAGCTTTCGCCTTGAGTTCATCTGATGTTTTCTCCTTGCTTAACGCCTTCGCAAACGTCAATCGTTTGCACAGAGGGACGGGTGCATGAAGAGAGGTATTCTTATTGAATACCCGTTCTTCCAAAAAGTGGGTCAATTTCTTCTCCCCTGCGGCATGGGCTGAGTTGAAGTCTGCAACGAGCTCATCAGAGGCGGGCATGGCCGACTGCAAGGTACGGAGGGTGGTTGAGGCCGTATCGAACGGGAAGGTGTCAAACTCATGCATGCATTCAACCAGGTCTTGCACACACTGCTCATCTTCTCGCATCCGTTTGGGGCCGCATTCCGTGTGCTTCCTCTTTGTCTTTTTTCGGTTTGCAAGGGCATTGTGAGCTGCCCGGATCTGGGCCACATTGTTCACATTTCTGGAGTGCACCAGCAGCTGCTTCTCATTCTGTAGGATAGAGAGCCAACCAGACTTCATTTTGCTACCCTTGTTCATGGTGCATTCGATCCACATGTCCCAGGCCATGTTGGAATAGGGGTTGCCTGTGATGGACTGGGTGAAGTCAGTACGAAGGAACGCAACCTGATCTGCAGGGAGAGCTGTCAACATCGCCCAAAAGTCTGGCAGCCACTTCCCATATCTATTGTTGTCGTAAGCTACCATCCATGGCAGCATCGCACGCAGAGAGCTCACATACTCATCCCAGTTGCATATATGGACCGCATGTACATTCTGCATGAGCGCGTCTGTCATGGACAGGAAATCCCTCCAGTAGTTTGCCATGTCACTGGCCTCAACGTGGGTGAACATGTTGGTGACAAGGTTCTTGAGGTCAGCATCATTCTCTAGTGCCACATGAGCATCAGCGCGGGATTCCTCGGATTGACTCGTATCTCTCAGAATGTCAAGGTTCTCCCTCGTCTCATCAGCCAGGTCGGGCCCGAGGTTCTCCTTCATCAGCTGACACATAAGGGCCTCGTACATGAGTCGCAAGCAGCGTAGGCCCCTCTTATAATGTTTGCCTTTCAGTGCACGATCGACGGAGCCATCGGCAATAACTCCAGCCGCGACAAGTACTTCACCTAGTTCACTACCTTTGTACCGCTTGTAGATGGCACTCATCATCACACACTGTGTATGGAAGGGACCAAGAAAAGGTACAATGGCACTGAATTTGCTTGGGTTTTCGGCCTTGAGCAGGGTGATGAGGACATACACGGGATGATCTCCAACTAAGAAGGCAAAGGGCATGTGCTTAGTTGCGATGATGGTAACCAGCTTGTCCATGACGTCCTTCACAACTGACTTGTCGGGCGGTTGATTGTAAGATGTATGAAAATAAGCCTTGCTTTTGTCCTGCCACATATTCAATCCAGCGTGAAACCCGTTGTACGAAGGGATATTCTGTTCGGCTGCAACAGGGCGGTCACCATTCACATCAGCACGTGCAAGGGCATGAATAATGCTTCGCTGGCGCTGAGGCTCAGTACTCGATGAGACAGTAGTAGGCTTAGGACGGATCGGAGGCTCGCCACGCTTGACGGTCCTATATGGCATAACCGTTTGCATCTCAGAGGCCTTCTCAGTCAGCACATCCGAGACAGTCTTGGCATGTTTGATCCGCGGTTGCTCATCCTGGGTGTTTGCCTCATGCTTATGTACAAGACGTTCTTCGCGTTGCAGAAACATCCAATTACAGCGGTGTGAAGTACCTCCTCCTGTCAATGTATCGTTCCGAAAATCGTCATTGTCGATGATACTGATGCTTGGTTCCCCTTCAGCGATCTCTGCCGGACAGACCGAGCACCGCTCAAGGTCATGCATTGTCCAAACATCACGTAGCAGAAGCACGTTCGGGTAACTGATCCCCATGCCCAGCTTGTAGTACGAATCAACAAGCTCCTTGCTACGAGTCAATCCGTGAAGGGTGACGGTGGCATTGATGGCGGTAGTGGTGGGTCGCTTTATAATGTACTGTGTGATGAGAGAGGTGAGAGAAAGTGTGCTTGGAGACAGATCTACCCCATGCTTCCCCTGCAAAGCCGATAGCAACTGCAAAACGAGAGGCGGGAGTTCCTCCTCCTCCTCTAGCTCCTCGACTCGTGGAGGCCATGGGACGAGTTTGATGGACTTGACATCATCTCTGAGCCGCGCAGCCACATTTTGCACCAGTTGCTCACTGCTGACACCAATAGAGGAGATCGCTGCTTCGACATATGAACCGCTCCCAGACGTGTCATAGACTAGGTCGCTCTGGTTTCTCTGAGGGCGAGAGTGGAAGCCGATCTTGTCCTTAAACTCCCGGGTCAGGATATCTTTGATGTAGGATGACTTGACTCCAGATGTTGGGAATCCATACCGAGAAACGATAGAGCTGTAATCTCTGAGGAGGCTCTGCAGTGACCTTAGTTCATGTTCATCAAAGATAACTGTTCTGATGTTATCAAAGAAAATTGTCTGAGCTTCACGGAGAGTGACATTGTGCATGTGGGGAAGTTTGTCATCTTCACTCATTCTCTGGTAGTTACGAACATATTTAAACCAGCATTTGTGATGATATCTGATCTCAAGTGCATACGGCTGATCAGCTGCATAATTGATCAGACAGTTGATTCTGTCGCGCATTAGTTCATCTTCCAGAGCCACCGTATGGCTCTTGAACGCTGCCCATGCATGATCGTACGAAATCAGGACCAACTTTGATTCTGGATGTTTTGCCGACTCCGTCTTACAACACCACACACATTTATTTTTATCGTGTATCAGCCCTAGACTAGATCGCAGCCGCTTGAAAGATGGAGTTGCAGCTGTGGAACTAATGTCAGACGTAGACGAAGACTGAGCTTGGAATTCATCGACAACTCGTTTTTTCTGTCTGTTGTTGGCCTGTTCCAGTTTTGTGGCATTGCATAAGGTCAACCTACATGTATCATGGACACAGTGTCCGACGGGACCTGTATCCCAGTCGATGGATGTATGGACGTCTCCGAACTTGTCAAGACCGCTCCATAACTCTGTATTGTTCTTTAGAGTGTCCCATTTTTCAATTGAGGTAATGGCATCGGTGGCTTTGCTGCAAACCCTTCCACACTGCAGGATACACGGAATGTTGGACATTGTCACAAGCTATGATCCATATCGTGCGGCATACTCATGAATCCCTATAAGAAACACAAGTAGGCCTACGTATTAGATATTGATATGGGGGCAGATAAGAAATTAAGAATAATTTCCATTTGTTAAATGTAGCTATTATTTAGTTAGTAAGCATTTGGACAGCCTGACAGGTCTGATTCAACTAATCAAGAGCTATGACTATCTTATTAGATCAGTTGAATCAGGTGTGTTAGTTCTGGGTTGGAACGAAAACATTCAACAGGACTGGAGTTGAGAACCACTGAGCTAGTTAGCTAACGTTAGCGCACATTATGACAGGGTTGAATTTGGCAAATTTTTGACTCGGATAGTCAATCTGCTTTCTGAGGTAAACTTAACGTGTAGCTCGCTACACCAAAACTAACATTGTTATTATTACTAATATTTCTATTTCATGACACAACAAAAATAGCCTTATGACAGTTTCTACTGAATGGTAATAACAAACGCTGGCTAGCTAACGTTGGCTTGGCTAACTAGCAAGATTACATGATCCATTCGCTAATGTTGACAATACAATCAAAATGGCATAGCCTACCTTTCAACTTGGCAGGTTTCTCTTCTTCTTCTTTTCTTCTGTTTTTATACTGCGCCCCGATGGCTTTTGCCTCTTCACAGTTCTCTAACGTTAGTCTTTCTTTCCTCAACGCTCAATTTTAAAAACACTTGACAGATACCCATCAATGCACAGCGCTCTAGCATGTTCTGACTGTGAACACTTAAAGCTGAGGCTCTTAGACCGACCGACCATTTTAGATTTTTGGCTCATTTTCCCTTATGTTAGATTATTTATTTATTTTTTAAAATAATGGTTGCAGATATAGAGCCAAAACTGCGCCAAGCAAACGTTTTTTTATTTTAATTTTTTTATTTGTGGCGCCCCCCTCTGGGTGGCGCTCTAGGCAAATGCCTATATCGCCTGTAGGAAGCTCCGCCCCCATATATAGTACATATATATACTTCAGTTTATAACAGTGAGTGCTTGTTCTACTGCCGTGACCGGTACCTCGTGATCCTGCATGTTCCCGTTCAAAACGTGGATATTTTCTCGACCGGATGGTGGCCATCTTGGATTTGTGGGTCCGAACGATGTCATAGCGCCAAACTGATGTCAGAAATGGAATCCTTGTGGTCGACTTACCCCAAAAAGTGCATTTACACATGACTCTAGGCGCTCTGGTTCAAAAGTTAATTTTTTAAGATGGCGCGAGCAGCCATCTTGGATTTGGCCCTCTAGCAAAAATTGCCGGGATTTTTGGGAGGGACCTTGGGTCTATATTTTTTATAAAAGGTCCAATGATGTCAAATCAAGTGTCAAAACATCTTAGCAGAAGAATGGTCACGGAATTGAGGTTCTAGACCCAACTACAAGGAAACACGTCCAGAAGAATGTCATGCAAAGCTGCCTGCCTGCCTTCCTTTGATTCTCTCTGAACTGCTTGGTCTTTTTAATGTTTAATGTCAACCATTTGTGCAGATAGCATGAAGTAGAAAAGATCGGCGATCGCCGATGCTAGCGTTAGCATTTCTCCCCCGGGCTTAAATTGTGTATTATAGAATGATCACACCGGTGACAGTACTCTTCAAAGGGTTCACGAAATATGACTACTACTCTTACTGTTTAACATTGTGGGTTACTTAATGTTACTTCATATTAAGGCTAATAAAAATGACAAGGCTGTAATGCTAACTAACGTGCTAGCTACTAGCTAGGTAGCTAACTTGATCCAGCCACTCCTGGTCCTTTCATCAGACGGGAAGCGAAAGAACGAGCAAGACCCATTGCTGGTATGATAACAACCTGGTACTAAGCACACAGGCATCTTGTTAAAGTTATCTTATCTTAGCCAGCGCCATATAGATATATTCTATCTATATGGGGCTGATCTTAGCTATCTCTTAGTGGAGGAAAACAATTGTGACATCACTTAAGCGACTCTGGGATTTGTAGTCTTTCTAGTTGCGTATTTTTCATAGTCTTATATTTCAACAGTTTTACGACAAACTGACTTTTTTGACATGGAAATGATATTTTAAGATTGACAAACATCATATGTGTAATTCATGGCACAATTCAAACGGGATCGAAAGATACGTTTTCTCTCCCCATTGACTTCAATACATTATTTTTCCGAAATAAGGTCCCATGGACCGGAAGTAGATGGGCATGACTTCGCCACTTTATAGGGCCATATCTATACAAAATCTGTCTCTGAAGTGTTTTGCTCAAAATACCAAACAGATCACCCATTCTAGCCATACCTCATACCCCTCTATTCCAGCCCTGTTACTAAAGTGCTGATTCTGGGTCCATAGCTTTAAATGTTACCGAGCTGTTGCTGGCCACGCCCCTTTGGAGCGTCTGCATGCAGGCACTGAGCTCTGTGAAGAGAAGGCTGTCTACCAGCAGAAACTCAGCTAAACGCTGCCATGATTAAACGCCATATTTTGTTCCAAACCACATCAACCACATTATTTCTGAAGAGTGGCGAGCCATGACTTTTATACCTATACCAACTTTTGAAGCTTCGACTGAAGCCTCAGCCAATCAAATCATATGCCAGTACAAGCTCTAGCCAATAAAACCGCATTCTTGTGTGTCCGGGGCGGGAGATTCATGTGATTGGTTGTTGGTCGAGTTTCAGACACAACAACGTTTCTAACAGGGAACGATAGGTTGGGCTGTGGGCGGAACGTTGCCAGGAGTAGGGCTGTGCAATTCATCGTATTTTAATCGCGATTACGATTATGGCTTGCGACGATTATGAAAACAGCATAATTGACAAAATACGATTATTTTGCTGGGTGCGCTTTCGCCCCTCCCTAAAAGCCCACTCGGCCACGTGGGAGTGACATGTGTTGTGAGTGTTCAGCGAGAGCGAAGATGTCAGAACAAGAGCAGCAACTCGTTAAAAAGAAGGGTAAAACTATTTCCACTATTTGCAAGTACTTTGCCATTACATTTCACATCGCTAAAGATATGTGCCCAGTTAGCACTGTTAGCAACCAGGGCTTTAAGCAACTTGTCAACACGTTGGACAAGCGTTACGTGATGCCGTCTCGGTATTATTTCAGCAGGTCTGCGCTGCCTGCACTATATGACAAATGCCGTGGGGAAGTTGAACATTTTTATTTGGTCTTAAATTGTAGTTCAACATTTATTTCCTGTTACTTCTGGACCATGACGGTTGGCCAGCCTGAGTGGAATATGTTGAATATGTTTTACCAAAATGTTGGCTATATGTTAAGGAGTTTTCAGTAGGTTGTGCACTGCATCATATTTGATTTCATTTATTTTGGTCCAATTTATTTTTATTTATCATATTAATAATATATGTTTAGTATGGTTTTGGAAGTGCGCTCCAACATATTTGTTCTTGTTTATTGGTAAAATATTATTTGTTTTAAAGTTCAATAAATGGTCAATGAATAATCGTCAAAATAATCGTGATATCAATTATTGACCCAAATAATCGTGATTATGATTTTTGCCATAATCGCACAGCCCTAGCCAGGAGTTCAACGTAAAGCCAGCCCACATTTGAGTAATGTTGTCATGAACGCAGCAAATTTGGATCAACTCTATTGTACCCCCGTTTTTAGAGATGTGGGTAAGGAGGAAAACAGAGTGGGTTGTATTTTTGGACATTTTGTGAGTCTCCTTACCCACCGGGGGCACATATTTATGTATAAAAGAAATCAATAAGTGCATTTTGTATAATAGGTGACCTTTAAGTAACACATAATAAGCCTTAAATAAAATACAAATAGATATGCAACACATACTGTGTTACAGTAGAAAATGTAATTCTAGGAACGGCAACATCAGTTGGTCCATTACTTTGGTCTAGAAAATGGGCCAGAAGTGTGTCGTTCCCAAATATCCTAATGATTTTGCTGATTGACTTCATTTCCATCAATAGCCACCATTGGGTTGACATATTTGGTTCAGAGTCTCATTGGATGGATTGGCATACAACTTATCACAGACATGTGTTCCAGCTACAGGATAAGAAGTCATAACTCTAGTGATCGGTTTCATCTAGTACTATGATCTGATTAGAATTTGTAAAAAAATGTTTCCTCATTTCTGCCACTTCAATAATAATTCAATCCAATAAGCAAACCATGAAAATGTAACATTACAAAAAACCTGTAGCTAGGGGGCCGCGCTATATCTATATCCTATGAGGATATATTTTTGGGATACTTTTTGATGATGTGTTGAGAACATCTATATCTTAAGTTATCAGGGACAGAAGCTGATCAAACATGAGGGGCAGTTTGGCATGCAACTCACAGACATCCTTTGTCTGCAGGGAATCAACCGAGAAACACTTGTTCGTCACCATGGTCTGTCTGTTTTGGAGACGAGGACACCTCTGAGTATAATTCAGCTCCTGGCAAAAGCATCCTAATGCTAAACAATAAAGGAATCCTGACTTGGTGCAATGGACGCTACCTCTGTGTTTTTTTGTTGTTTTGATTAAGAGACCACTAGTGGCAGAAAATTAGATATTGTTTCTAAAAAATAACGTTTTTAACATATAAAGCCTATGCAATCTATGTAATATTCTTGATAATGAAAACATGCTATTGGCAAATCTGTGTCCAATATAAAATGGAAGCATGCGTAAAACGTTTTGAGTGACTCAAGAGATGCCCTCTCACACCAGCTGGTTATATGATCACACAGAGCAGACAGACTCCTTTAACAGCCTCTACAGACAGCAGATCTAAACACCTTGCACCCTTTGAGGAAGCAGAAATCCACTTCCTTTATCCTTCAAAGAGCTGAATACTTTTTTTGTACTAAGAACAGTCCAAAATCCATCACAAAGTAATATGACAGCAGTATGAAAAACAGTAAAAGCAGATGTTAAACTACTACTTTATTTAGATGTTATGTTTTTAAGAATAAAATGGGTTATTTTATGAAGGAATCGCACCACCCTACTGCTACACATCTCACAGTCTGCATCATCTCTTAAACAATTCCTCTCGTTCTTTTCTAATTCTGAACAATGAAAGTTCAATTCTCCAGCTTTGCCCACACTCAGGCGGTAATCATTGTTTTCATCAGGACCAGTCTGACCGCGCCTTGAGATTAAATAATGGAGCAAATAAATCAGCTCAATAATTAGACAAACAGTGCAAAAAGGATTGGTTCTCCAGTCCTCCCTGCAACAATCATTTTCGGTGTGACCCAAAATCACTTAAAATGTTAACATTTGACTATTATTCTTGACTTAATTAAAGCCCATTACATTACATGTAAATACAATGCAGTTGTATAAATTCCAAAGGTTTAAAATAAAATAGGTGTTGTAGTGCCTGTCAAACCATGAGTTTCAACAAAAAAATTGCGTACATAGTTAATAAAGCTTATTTCAATGGGGGTGCATTCATCTGATCTGAATCAATTAATGGAAGCAGATCTGTATGCTTTTTACATAGGATTTTTTTTATTCAAATCAACTATTTAGTAATGACAGATGTGATCAATTAATTTTTCAATCATCTAACATAAAGGATGAACTCTAAAACTCTATTGTGTAGTTTTGGTTAATACATGGAGGGATGTCTTTTCATTCTGATAACCAGTCATTCTTACCTATCACTATAAATACAGTTAGGTTCACCTTTCACTCAAATTGCATCAGTTTTCAGCAACAAGTCCTCCAACTCATACGACCAAATGGGCCGATTGTTCAGGCCCTTATTACGACCAAATATGTTGTTTGTTCAAGCGCTTAATACGTCCTATAATTACGTTTTAAAGTGTTCGCCCTCTAGTGCTCCCGTTGAATGCAAACGTTACAGATGGTCGTTTATTCACAAATAACCCTCTCTGTAAAATCCTAAATTGTAGGATAGTTTGGCCATTAAAACGCTTTTTGATTAGATTTCTAGCGAGAAGTGTATATTGTACTTTTAGAATCCACGTCCAGTCGATATGTAGGATCTGTAGTTTGATAGATATTACGAAGATGATTTGAGGTATGTGACAGCCTCCATGTAAAGTTATGGGTTGAAAACAGTATTTCCGGTCTCGGCGTTTTCATAATAAAACCAATGATCAAATGATTTAACAGTGATATCTGCAGTACTCATCAACTAAAAAACATCAGTTTATCCTTGTTAATTATACGACATTTATTGGTTTAAATTGTGTACAATGCTTTTGTGTTTTTCCCATAGGTTTCTCTCTTTCGATTCTGAGAGACACCTTTCTTTTTCAGAGGTTTTGATAGGCTAAAACATTGATTGTTTTAGCCGCAATGCATGTCGGGATATGGTGTTTATATGATATGAAATCGGAAAAACATTTTTTTTAAATAAAATAATACTTTATTCCGAGTGTTCTTGCTTTTCTCTTTGGAAGTCATCACATAACGGCATTGTAATACACGGTTCGGCTGCATTACATATTACATATCTGCCGTAGATATTTATTTATAGAGCCCTGATCAGAAGACCTTTTGACAAACTGTAAGAAATGCCGCCAAAACTGAATATACAGGTTCATGGTACAATGCATAAGCTTCAAATCGAGACTGAAACTGTATTTTCCTTTACTGTTCTGTTTTAATTTCACAATAAAGTTAATAGTCATATTATGTTTGATATTATTCTGTTGTATTAACTAATTAATTAATTATTTTTTTATTTACTATATCAGTACTTTGTAGGTTTATATGTACGTAATCTGCGCGATTGGCGCGTCCACATCTCCACGTGCAGTGCTGCATAAACATGGCTGAGTCAGCGATAACGTTCGAGGGGTGGAAGTATGCCCATTATTTTGAGTTCGTCCGAACAATAGACAGGAATGTGACGGTGAGGTGCAAACTGTGTCCAGGCCAGAAGCTGTTATCCACTGCTGTAAACACCACGTGGTCAAACCTCAACAAACACCTGCAAAGAACACATGCTAAGGTGAAGCTACCGCACACGCTATTTGTTGTTTGTTGATATTACTAGTTTGTTCTTCTTCTCTGTTTTCCGGTTGTTGCCTGTTTTGAATGACAAATACACACTACCGCCGCCTGCTGGTACGGAAAGTTATTGCCACTCACGCATGCGCAGTTCGTACGTGCTCGAGTAAAGTAACGAGTAAAGTAACGAGTTACTTTATGTAGATAGTAACGAAGTGTAATATATATATATTAAAATACATTTTTTTAGTAACGACCCCATCTCTGGAGTTGGCGTTCTCTACTCTGATTTACATGAAGAACAACAGGAGGTCACGGCTCTCTGTTGAACAGGACTTGCGAGTGGCCCTCCTCAGTGCCACCAAGGATTAAAAAATTCTGCGCGGCCCGACAGGCCCATGTATCTCACTAATTTGTAAGTCGGCAAAATATTTACAATAGCACATGTTTCAATGCTGATTGCTGAAATGTTACATTTATAATTTGTAGTTCAGGACCATGGACAATGCAGCTTCCTTGCATTGACAGTTCTCTGTGCTGAATTTCTGCTGAGTTTCTTTTGCCTCATTTTTTATTTTGTGACCTGTCTGGTTTAAATGAGTGTGTTGCTGCTTTGATGAAGCCTAATTTGATAAAGTTTCAAATTAATTTCTGAAATATTTCGTTAATAAATATTTCATGAGTAATATAGTTGTCTTTGTCACATTTTATTTGGCATTAGTAAATAATTATGCACATTTACAGATATTTTACATGATATGAGTGATAACACGTGTTATAAGGGCTATTTTGCACAATAGGTGTGCCTTGAGATTTTTACTTTGGTGTGCCTTGGGCACAAAAAGTTTGGGAACCACTAAACTAGACCACTGTTTTTTTAACCCGCACCGCCTAGTGGTTAAAGCACGTTATTGAATTTTGTTGTTGAATAAGATTTATTTGATGAAAACATTTAAATATTAAGAGTAGCCTACATACAAAATTGGGGGAAAGTAGAAGGCATGATAGAAATACAGAATAGAAAATATCAAGAAGATACTGTAGTGATCTCTACAATAAAACAGTTTAGTGCAGGACGTCCAAAGATATTAACAGGATAATGTGCAAAACAGACAAACTACACTGAACAAAAATATTAATGCAACACTTTTGTTTTTGCTCCCATTTTTCATGAGATGATCTCAAAGATCTAAAACATTTTCTATTTACACAAAATAACCATTTCTCTCAAATATTCTTCACAAATTATCTGAAAACATCTGTGATAGTGAGCACTTCTCCTTTGCCGAGATAATCCATCCCACCTCACAGGTGTGGCATATCAAGATGCTGATTAGACAGCATGATTATTGCACAGGTGTGCCTTAGGCTGGCCACAATAAAAGGCCACTCTAAAATGTTCAGTTCTCATTCATAACACTCCGTTCGATGTCTCACTATGGGATGCGCCTCAACGCGTATGCAAACAGAAGCATCAATCTCATTACGCCAATCCTGATTGGCTGGTGATCTTGACGTCTACGTCAGGGAATCCACCCACCCTTTAAGTAGCTTGCGCTACGTCGCAGCGTCATTCAAACACCTCTTCTCGCTTCAGAGCACATCTCGAATATCAGTAGCCGGGCTAGCTTAACGGTCCACAGACTGAACCCAAAGCTAACATTCGGTCGACGGGCGCTTGCCGGTCACTTTTTTGCTTTGCAGAAGAATTGAACAAATATTAACACACCAGTTAATATTGTAATCTGCCCCGCCGTTTTTTCTTTCGAAATAACGGTAAGGTTTGATTTTTTTACTTCAAACAGTAACATACCTGTTGCTAGTTTATCCCTCCGCGCCGACACCACGGCGAGCGGGGACGGACTCTTATTTCCCTCACACCAGAGGAGACGGAGATAAGAAAGATATTAACACACCAGTTAATATTTTTTAAAGAAAAATCTACCCCGTCGTTTTTTCCTTTCGGAATAACGATAAGGTTGGATTTTTGTTGTTGCGGTAACATACCTGTTACTAGCTTGTACATCCGCGCCGACACCCCGGCAAACGAGGATGGACCCTTCTCAGACCAGAGGAGTCGGAGGCTCGGCTGTGGGTTTAGGATCTCGGGCACGGACTCACACCAGGTCTGCTCGTCCTGCCTTGGGCTGGAACACGCCCAGGAAGCTATCGATACCCCCGGTTCGTGAGGGCATTGTGCCCGCTTCACCATCAAGAGCCTCCGCCGACGGCTAGCGCGCCAAGCTAGCCTGTCGGGACGGGACCCCATTCATGTCCGTTGATTCGCCGGCCGGCAATCGGGACATGGCGGCGACCGCCGCGGAGATTGAGCCCCGCGCTGTGTCAGGCTGGGGCTCAACAATGGCGGTAGCCGCGGAATCTGAGCCCCGCGCCGTGTCAGGCTGGGGCCCGGTGGCGGCAAGAGCCGCGAGAGCGGAGCCCCGCGCTGTGTCAAGCTGGGGCTCCCAACTGGACCTCACCGTGGTTCCACCCGCGGAGGATGTCCTACAGCTGGATTATATGGAGGAGGATGAAGAGGATGCCTCTGAGCAGGGCCGGCCCTTCCCACTGGCGAACTAGGCGGTCGCCTAGGGCGCCAGATCTGGAGGGGCGCTGCGCTGGGAGAAAAATGAATACAATTTATTTTTATTTATTTATTTATTTTATTCTGCCTAATTTTATGCCCTTGATAATACGTTTACATTAATAATTGAATAAAGTAAACACCCTTTGCACCCCGGGCTGGTGGCAACATTTTGCATTTGCCCTGTACGATGGGCGCTGTAACTGTAAGTGATGAAAGGGGGGGATGGTCGCTTATCTGGCACCCACGGGCCGCGGCTCACAGCCAAAGTGACGCGGCAGCTCCAGCTGAAAGTGTCAGAGATTGCAACGATGCAACAGCAAGAGGCAAACAATTAGAATTATGAAAAGGTCCAAGCCTTCAGGGGCAACGGGAAGGAAACGGAAAAAAGAACAGGAGGAATCGAAAGTCAAAGACAAAGGTACGTCGGCTTGTGTAAAAAAGAAAAAAGTCAGTATGTAGTATGTACTGTACCGTTAGACATTTGATTTTAAGCTAGTTAGCTTTGATGCCATGCTAGCCGCGAGCCTCTGATACAGCATGATAAATACAAATGATTTAAAGTTTTTATTTATGTGTTATTATTCTTATATAATCTTTTTGTAAATAATATACTACTTTTCTATTGTGATAGCTGTAAATTGATCCTCCAATAGTGTTTAATTTGTCAGATAGTTTATTTTCACGGTCAACTTGTGTGTAGGCCTATATATATATATATATATATATATTTATTTTTCTGTTTATTTTCTATTATATTTTAGAATTTGTTTATTTTCTGCTCTTTTTAATGTCTAATTATTGTGCAATGCTTTGTTTTATATGCTTCTGTAACGAAATAATGTGAATGTTAGCCAGAAGAAAGCTATCTGGATAACTGCTCCTTTGTATAAAGTGAGGCTGACCAACCAATATGGGCATGTGTTATTATTTACATTACATGTAATTTGTTAGACGCTTTTATCCAAAGCGACTTACATACATTCAGTACTGTGGACAATCCCCACAGGCGCAATTTGGGGTGAAGTGTCTTGCCCAGGGACACAACGACATGCTGACTGCAGTGGGACTCGAACTTGCTACCCCCTGATTCAAAGTCCAGACCTAACTTTTATATAGGCCAGTTGTGAACTTGCATACAGCTGAGGCAGATTGCAGCAGTTATTTTTGCCTGACTGTATATACATGTTTTTGCTTGTAATGTGCTAATATCTACCATATAATTTTCCAGCTGCACTTGAGAAATACCTCAAAAAGCCCCCAGTTGCTGGAGAAGGAACATCTGATCTCCCATGTACATCACACTCTGAAGAATGTAAGTTTTGCCACACATTTATGGTCTCTGTGTAATCGTTAATACACTACTTTTTGTCATTATTATTATTGTTATTATTATGATAAATAATGAAAACTGAAGCATGAATAACTTCTTTGCATGTTTGGATTGCCTGCCTGCAGGTGAAGGAATAACGAGCACAGTATGTGAGTCCACCATTGCAGCCCCCTCAGATCCTGCTGACTGCCCAGGCCCATCTGAGTCCACCATTGCAGTCCCCTCAGATCCTGCTGACTGCCCAGGCCCATCTGAGTCCACCATTGCAGTCCCCTCAGATCCGGCTGACTGCCCAGGCCCATCTGAGTCCAACATTGCAGTCCCCTCAGATCCTGCTGACTGCCCAGGCCCATCTGAGTCCACCATTGCAGTCCCCTCAGATCCTGCTGACTGCCCAGGCCCATCTGAGTCCAACATTGCAGTCCCCTCAGATCCTGCTGACTGGCCAGCACTGAGTGATACAGTGAGAAAAGCCATGTGAACATCACATTGAAATCATGGTCTGATACCAGATGGGAGAGTCAGATCAACAGCATAGAGGCTGTAAGGCAGGCATCCTCAAACTACGGACTCCGGTCCGGATCCGGACCGAACCACCACTGTCTCCGGACTCTGAGCAAATTATAGTTTTCATATGTATTATCTCTCTGTATTATATGTGAGACATCGCCACAACGCATTCGCAACGAGTCAAAATTCTCCGCTATGTCCACTGCAAACAGCGCTCTGCATGTCTGACTGTTCCACTGTGTTCCACCTGTGTGTGTCAACGCTTTGGTCCAATCACATTCAGCATCCAGTCAGCGTTTTTTTCCCCCCAAACAATCTGCGAATCAGAGGCACAGTAGGGCGGGTCTTCGCGGAATGCGGGTGGGAAAAATGTGTGTGTCTCTTTCAACCTGTCTAAGTCAGAGCGAGAATTAAAACAAAAACAAAAAAAATTCAGAGCGAGAGTTAACAGCTCATCTAGTTCCATCTGTACTGTAGCTAGTAGCCTAGTTTCACCTACCGGGGTGGCAACTGACACCCTAAAAATAGGCCTTGCCACCCCAGCTGCCACCCCAGTTGGCAGCTTTGTTTTGAAAGAAAAGTTGTGGCTCATCGGACATTTATGAGAGAAAGTCTCTAATGTCCGAGTGCAAGTGAATGCAGCACAAGATGCACGTCATGTAACCCCTCCCCCGGTCCTGGCGCGAGCGTGGACATACGATTTGGCGGCGATTTCATTTTTAACTGGACGGCGCAAAACGAGAAGCATTCGGACCCAAGCACTGAAGGAATGAGGTGCGGTCTACAATGACAGAGAAGAGACTGTCAGTGTGGCTGTACTCAGCATTGAATCAAAACGCACTGAAACTGTTGATCTTAATACGTTTGTGAGGCGTTTCGCTGAACAAGATGGTAATCGCCGCATTCAGCTGTAATAGACATGTCAACTTGATGCTCTGCTCACGGATGAGCATACAAAACTATTAAGATGATGACCTTACGTGTGTAAATATATTGTTTTCTTTGAGGGGGTCTGCCCCCAAAAAACTGTTTTAAGTCCTGAGAAAGTCAAATAAGACGGTGTTTAAAACTACACTGCCCAGCCAAAAAAAAGTAACCACTTTGATTTAACTAAGCCAGTAGGTAAGGACTTTCCACTGGATAATAACTGCAGTATAAAAGAATGCATGACTGAAGTGATGGAGACCATGTTGAAGGCAAACAAAAAGAGGAAATAACAGGTAAAATCAAGCAAATCCCCCTCTCAGATTGCACAGCAACCAGAAGAACATAAATACTGGCTGGTGATTTGATTCATCAGCTTTGTGATGGAATAAAAAATGCACAGTGCATTTCCTTAGCTGTGGGTGAGTCCACTGACACCACTGACAATGCTCAGTTGCTGGTGTTTGTGAGTTTTTATGATGAGGCAAAGGGGGAGTTTGTTGAAGATGTGTTGGGCCTGACGAACCTCAGTGGACACTAAAGGGGGCAAGACATTTATAAAGCAATAATGGGAATGCTGAATGAAAGAGGGTGCAGCTGCCTTTATTCCTAACTGTGCAGCTCTTACACTGCGACTCTGAGGGGTCAAGCACAGACACAATAACAATGAAAACTGCTGCATACAGATTATTTTTGTTTTTGCAACCTCGTGTTAAGAATCTTGTTGCAATTGTTTAAAAGTTTGAATGACCGTAATAAACGGACCTTTGTCTTATTGAAACATTTATTTTGGACCTTTAAGATTTGTATTTGAGTACCCCTGCTGTAAGGTATCAGGCTGCAGAAGTCAGAGATGCACTTCTAGAGATGAGGGATAAAGCCACAGATGGAGTTGTAAAAATTGAGGCACAATCTTTGACTGAAGAGGTTGGATCATACCGCTTTGCAATATGCACTGTGGTATGGTATGACATCCTGACCAACATCAAACATGTCAGCAAAATGTTGCAATCAATGTCAATGCAGCTGGATATTGCTGTTGACCTCCTGAGAAAAACAGAAGTTTCTTTGGTCAGCTACAGAAGCAATGGATTAGCTTCTGCCCAAGCATCTGCCAAAAGACATCTGTGGCCAAATGAATGTGGAAGCTGTTCTCAAGCAGAAGAGGCTGAGAACAACCAAGAGACAGTTCTCCTATGAGTCCCCGGAGGAGCAAGTGAGTGATGCACTAAAGAAACTCAAAGTTTATTTTTTCAATATGGTGGTGGATGTTTCCATTGCATCACTGCAGGAGAGATTCAAGGCCTTAGGTGAAGTAGAGGAAAAGTTTGGGGTGCTACTCAACTTCCCTGACCTGCCAAAGGAAGATCTGACGAAGCAGTGTGAAACACTCAGCAACACCCTGAGCTGGGGTGGACAGTCAGAACTGGATAAGAGGGAACTTGCACTGGAGATGCAGAATTTCCCAGCTTTGCCAAAAGCCAACATGACCACCCTGGAACTTCTGACTTTCCTACAGGAGAAGAAAATGAACGAAGTGTATCCAAATATGTGGGTGGCCCTCAGGATCGCTGTCACTATTCCAGTGACAGTTGCTACTGGGGAGAGGAGCTTCTCCAAATTGAAGCTCATTAAAACATACCTGAGGTCGTCAATGGCTCAAGAACGCCTCAATGGATTAGCTTTAATAAGCATCAATCGCGAGGTTTCGGGGCAAATATCATTTGACGATACAATAAATGAATTTGCAGCAAGGAAGTCCAGACGTGTCCGACTTTAAGGATGTGGACTAATTAAAGGACACAATAACATAGCAGAGACTTGTTGTTCTGATTGCCTGTTTCATTTGATTTATAATGTGTGTAATGTTGTTCATTATCTTAATTTATTTGCAATAACCTCAGTTGTAAGAGCTCCGTTGGCTATATTTGTGTCCACGTTTGCACTTTCTTTTCTTAAAGTTTTAAGAGAAGCTACTTTTGTTTGATGAGTGATTTTCATTTAATAACTACAATATTAATAATAAGGATAAAATAAATAAATATGTTACATTTATTTGTTATTGGCTGTGGGTTATTGGTTATGTTCACATACTCATTTGGTTATTAAAATGTAAACCGATCTTTTTCATATGGGTGTTTTAGAGTTGTACCTCCTATCAGGTCTCTAGTAATTGTGTGCTCAAAGTGCACCAGATTGAAGCATTTTACTTTAAAATGTTAAAAAAAATCTTTCCGGGGGGGCATACCCCCGGACTCCCTAGAGGATGTGACATCCACCCCCCAATTAAAACATGTTCATACAATAATGAATACATTTGAAACCTTTATGTATATTACCTATGTCAATACGTTTCTGTTTTTGTAGTGTATTGGTCTTTTGTAGAGATTTTTCATTTATTCTTTATATATTCTATTGTGTATTGCTTGGAGGGGAGGGGCACCAAATCATAATCTCGCCTAGGGCACCAAAATGTCTAGGGCCGGCCCTGCCTCTGAGTTCCTCTTATCCGCCTCGGATGAGCACGAAGATGACATCTTCGTTTCATCTGCCCAGGCTGCCAAGCCGGAGGCGATGTCCGCTCCCCCGGGCGAAAGCACACCAGCTTCGCCCTGCCTCAGTATGGACTTGCAGGCCATGGCCAACGCGTCCAGGCTGGACATCCCCTGGCCTGAAGTGGCCAAGGAGACCTCCAGATCTCGCTATGAGGGGAAGAACTTGCCCCAAGCAGCGAGGATGAAGAAGCAGCTTCTCCCAGTCTTTCCAGAGATGCTGGACGAGGTGTCGGTCTCGTGGAGAGACCGCCCTTTCAGCAACAAGGCCCCAATCCAGGGTGCCTCCTCTTTGGACTGTGTCGGCATGGAGAAGCTCGGCCTGCTCCGCATGTCGCCCATGGAACCGCTGGTGGCAGCCCACCTCCAACCGCGGCTGGCTTCGGCACCGAGCAGGAACCCCACGCTACCGGCAAAGGCAGACCGCTTCCAGTCAGCAATGACCGAACGAGCCTATAAAGCCGCAGCTTTGTCCGCCAGGGCACTCAACGTCTCCTCGCTGCTGACCGCCTACCAGGCGGAGCTCTGCGAGGACATGACGTTCAAACCTGAGCCTGCCGTGTGGGACGAAATCGCAGCGATCACGGACATTTGCCTCCGTGTGCAGCGCTGTGCAGTCCAAGCCACAGGCAAAGCACTGGGGATAATGGTGGTACAGGAGAGAGCCAGGTGGCTTACCCTGACGAACCTTCCAGACCGGGAAAAAGAGGACGTCTTGGACATGCCTATTGTTCCCGAGGGCATATTTGGCTCCGCTCTAGCTTTGATGCAGCAGCGGTGTGAATCCAAAAAGAAGGAGGATGAGGCTCTCCAGCTTTGTCTTCCCCGAAGGGTCCAGCCGCCGCCTTCAACGGCCCCGCGGCAGTCCTTCGCTCAGGCTGCCTCACGTCCTGCCCGTTTCAAGATCCCGAAACAGCAGAGGCCACAGCCCGCCCCGGGTCTCCAGCCCAGACACGAGGTGAGGACGAGCTGGCCAAGAATGTCTCCGGTTCCGGCAGCAGCCGCTCAGGCACGGCCGGACCAGACTTTCAGCCACCAGATGAGGAAGAAGAAGAGGGCGGCCTGACAGCATCCTCTCCTCTCCTCGATAAAAGATCTGGAAGTTCCCTGTTCTCCAGCTCCAGAACACGTTCCAGTGTTAGATGCTCATGTGTTTCCGGGGTGCAACCATGCCCCCCATCTTCCCGCCGCCTCGAGTGATGTCAAAACGTCATCCTCAAGTTCGCGCCATGAGGGAAATGGACTTAACATCAACGACAGCAAGCTCCGCTGCTCGTTTAAGTCACAAAAACACATCTCATCACTATTGTCTTTTAATAAATAATTTTCCACTGTCGTTTCCAGGCTTAAAGCCAAGGGGGCAGTCAATAAAAATGAAAAGAAAGACAAAAAAAAACAATAAACAGTCTGACGTCTACCCCCCCTTCTAAGAGTGGCTGCTACCTCTCTCAGAAGGCGGACGATGGACGGGGCTGTGAAGGCATCACCGCCACGCGCATGCGCAGTGTCGACCGGGGTTGTCAACCTGGGCTACCACCGTGTTCAGACACTAGAGGGCCCCATAACACAACAAATAAAGACACAGAGGGCAGACGACAGGGATGTGACCTCTCCACTCGCTTTGAGAAGCGAAAAGTGGAGGATGCTCACAGATTCTGCTTGGGTTTTCAAGAAAATAACACGGGGTTACAGACTCCAATTCGCTGTCACCCCCTCTCACTTTTCGGGCATTCTGCATTCGCAAGCCCGGGGAGAGTCGGCCCATATTCTAGAGCAAGAGATCCTCTCGCTACTAGACAAGAAGGCTATATCTATAATATCCTCCGAACAGAGTCAGAGCGGCTTTTATTCCAAGTATTTCCTCGTTCCCAAACGGGGAGGGGACGGGATTCGGCCTTTACTAGATTTGAGGGCTCTGAACAAATATCTCAAAAGATACAAATTCAGAATGCTCACTCACACATCTCTGTTGCGTCTCGTGCGCCAAAACGATTGGTTCACATCAGTCGACCTGAAAGACGCGTATTTCCACATCCCAGTATATTATCCACACAGGACATATCTGAGGTTCGCCTTTCAGGGTGTCTGTTACGAGTACAGAGTACTTCCCTTCGGTCTGTCTCTCAGCCCACGAGTGTTTGTACGGTGTACGGAAGCTGCGATAGCCCCGTTAAGACAACAGGGTATTCGCCTGGCAACTTATCTGGACGATTGGCTCCTTCTCGCACAGTTGGAGCAAGAGGCTATTACGCAGACGAATGTCCTCGTAAAACACCTGCTCAACCTGGGTTTCGTAATAAACACAGAAAAGAGCATGTTGTCCCCAGCCCAGACTACTCTTCCTGGGCCTATGCCTGAATTCGGTGCCATTTACAGCCCGCCTGTCAGCAGAGAGTGTGAAAGCCTTCAGGGCTTGCCTCGCTCATTTCCAGCCACGCAAATATGTTCTCTTCAGATCATGTCTGCGGTTACTGGGGCTCATGGCGTCAGCCATCCTGGTGGTACGACTGGGACGCTTACACATGAGGGAGTTTCAGCGCTGGGTAGCTGCCCTCAGACTGGACCCCGTGCGTCATGGCGCGCGGAGAGTGATGGTCACTATGAAATGCATAATGGCACTGTGCCACTGGCTGCACCCGACTTTTCTAGTACGGGGCGTGCCTATGGGTGCTGTCCTATCGCGGAAGGTGGTCACCACAGACGCATGTCTGACGGGCTGGGGGGTATATACGAAGGTCGACCTGTGAGGGGTCTCTGGAGCAGAGACCTCCAACGGTCACACATAAATTATCTGGAGCTTTTAGCGGTGTTCCTCAACCTGAAACGCTTTCTGCCTTTTCTCAGAGGACATCATGTCCTCATGAGGACAGACAACACAACCACAATATCGTATATTATCCGCCAAGGGGGTTTGCGTTCTCTCCAGTTACTCATGCTGGCACGCAAACTGATCTTATGGAGCTGCGGACGTCTCCTCTCTCTGAGAGCGACGCACGTACCAGGAGTGATGAACCTTGGGGCAGATCTGCTGTCCAGAGATGCACCACTATATGCAGACTGGACTCTACATCCAATAATTGTGAGTCAGCTGTGGGTGCGGTGGATCTGTTCGCATCAAAAGAAAACGCTCAATGTCAGCTGTTCTTTTCAATGCGCGATTTAAACGCACCGTTAGGCGTGGACGCGCTCGCGCACATTTGGCCTCCGGTCCTTCTGTACGCGTTCCCAGCCCTGGCTCTGATACCTCCAACTCTGGCCAGAGTGAGAGAACAACGCCACACACTGATCCTAATAGCTCCACACTGGCCTGCAATGTACTGGCTGGCGGAGATATATCAGCTGCTGTGCGGGCAGCCGTGGCAGCTCCCGCTACGCAGGGACATACTGTCTCAGGCGGGGGGGACGATTTTTCACCCACACCCCGAGCGCTTGGCACTATGGGCCTGGCCCGTGAGTGGTATAACCTGAATACAGTGGGACTCTCTCAGAAGGTGATAAACACTATTCAGAGTGCAAGAGCTTCCTCCACCAGGTCCCTCTATGACTGTAAGTGGAGGGTGTTTGAGGAGTGGTGCCTTCAAAAAGGACACATCTCTTTTCAATGTCCTGTCGGGGTGATTCTATTATTTCTACAGGACCTGATTGATAAACACAGAGCTTTCTCTATGATCAAAGTGTACCTGGCTGCTATTGCTGCATGCCATGTGGGCTTTGAGGGAAAGACGGCTGGCCAACATCCCTTGGTCTGCCGTTTTATGAAAGGGGCTCGCAGGCTCCTCCCTGTTTCCAGGTCACTGGTGCCCTTATGGGACTTGGCAGTGGTTTTAGATGGGCTCACTCGACCTCCATTTGAACCCCTGGAAGAAGCTGACATGAAACACCTGTCACTGAAGACAGTGTTGTTACTGGCTCTGGCATCTGCCAAGCGAGTCAGTGACATTCATGCGCTCTCTGTACATCCTTCATGCACTCAGTTTGCCCCGGGGCAAACGAGAGTGTTGCTGAAGCCCAACCCTGCCTTTGTACCTAAGGTGGTTGGCTCATGTACCCCCATTGACATTGAGGCATTTCCTCCGCCACTGTGTTCCTCTGAGGAACAGCGGCCAAATTTGCTGTGCCCAGTCCGTGCTTTACGCACCTATATGGACAGGTCAAAAGAGTTTCGATGCAATGACCAACTCTTTGTATCCTGGGCTAACCCTCATAAGGGCAAGCCCGTTACCAGGCAACGGCTCTCCCACTGGATTGTGGAAGCGATTGCTCTGGCTTATACGAGTCAGGGTTTGCAGGCACCAACGGGCCTGCGTGCTCATTCTACTCGGGGACTGGCTACATCCTGGGCTTTGTTCAAGGGTGTTTCCATCCAAGACATTTGTGCAGCAGCGAGCTGGTCCTCACCGCTCACTTTTGTCCGCTTTTACAGGCTAGATGTCTCTGCTCCAAGTGTGGCCCGCGCAGTGCTGGGCCCCGTGTTGAGACAGGGTTCTACCTGTTAAGTTCTGGTTGTTTTGGTGATTTTCGAGATAAGCATGTCTAGCAATATGGGAGTTTCAATATCCCATAATGAGACATCGAACGGAGTGTTATGAATGAGAACTATAGGTTACTTACGTAACCCCAGTTCTCAGAGTAACATGAAGTGAGATGTCTCACCAGACGGCCCTTCTTGCTAAGGCAAAGCGAGAAGAGGTGCTTATTTTGAATGACGCTGCGATGTAGCGCAAGCTACTTAAAGGGTGGGTGGATTCCCTGACGTAGACGTCAAGATCACCAGCCAATCAGGATTGGCGTAATGAGATTGATGCTTCTGTTTGGATACGCGTTGAGGCGCATCCCATAGTGAGACATCTCACTTCATGTTACTCTGAGAACTGGGGTTACGTAAGTAACCTATAGTTTTATCACACAGCACAATGCCACAGATGTCGCAAGTTTTGAGGGAGCGTGCAATTGGCATGCTGACAGCAGGAATGTCCACCAGAGCTGTTGCCCGTGAATTGAATGTTCATTTCTCTACCATAAGCCGTCTCCAAAGCGTTTCAGAGAATTTGGCAGTACATCCAACCGGCCTCACAACCGCAGACCACGTGTAACCACACCAGCCCAGGACCTCCACATCCAGCATGTTCACCTCCAAGATCGTCTGAGACCAGCCACTCGGACAGCTGCAACAATCGGTTTGCATAACCAAAGAATTTCTGCACAAACTGTCAGAAACCGTCTCAGGGAAGCTCATCTGCATGCTCGTCGTCCTCATCGGGGTCTGTTATGGACGACGAACACAGGTGCATTTTATTGATGGCATTGTGAATGCACAGAGATACCGTGACGAGATCCTGAGGCCCATTATTGTGCCATTCATCCACGACCATCACCTCATGTTGCAGCATGATAATGCACGGCCCCATGTTGCAAGGATCTGTACACAATTCCTGGGGGCTGAAAACATCCCAGTTCTTGCATGGCCAGCATACTCACCGGACATGTCACCCATTGAGCATGTTTGGGATGCTCTGGATCGGCGTATACGACAGTGTGTTCCAGTTCCTGCCAATATCCACTAACTTCGCACAGCCATTGAAGAGGAGTGGACCAACATTCCACAGGCCACTATCAACAACCTGATCAACTCTATGCGAAGGAGATATGTTGCACTGTGTGAGGCAAATGGTGGTCACACCAGATACTGACTGGTTTTCGGACCCCCCCAGACCCCCCCCAATAAAGCAAAACTGCACGTTTCAGAGTGGCCTTTTATTGTGGCCAGCCTAAGGCACACCTGTGCAATAATCATGCTGTCTAATCAGCATCTTGATATGCCACACCTGTGAGGTGGGATGGATTATCTCGGCAAAGGAGAAGTGTCACAGATTTTTTCAGATTTGTGAAGAATATTTGAGAGAAATGGTTATTTTGTGTATATAGAAAATGTTTTAGATCTTTGAATTCATCTCATGAAAAATGGGAGCAAAAACAAAAGTGTTGCATTTATATTTTTGTTCAGTGTAATAAGGCTTTATTTAAACATGAAAGAATACTTTAAGTTAAGGTCTTCTTTTGAATAAGAAAAAAACGTTGGGGTTATCCACAGATAAATATGAAGTCTGACAAAGTACTTAACGTCCAATATATTGCATAGTTTATGTTGGCACTTGACAATCACCTTCCCTGAATTTGACTCAGGTGTAATTAAAGTCTGATTTAAGGGTTGTTTATATTTCACATCATTAATCAGAATCTGCAAAGTAACTAAAATAAATGTAGTGGAGTAAAAATACCAGGTTAACCTCTGAATTGTAGTGGAGTAGAACAAAGTAGTATGCTGCTGTAACAAAAACATTTCCCAACTTGGGATCAATAAAGTATATCTTATCTTATCTTAAGATGATCGATGGCTACTGCCATATTTGCAAAATTTGCCTCTGAACCTTGACAAGTGCATGTTTCAGGCTTATCAATTGACAACAGGAGGGGTCACAGACATAATACCAGCTGTTAAATAAAGCTCTTCTGACCTTAGCTGTCATGTGGGTATATGAATTCACCCATTTATTAATTATATGTTTTAAATTTGAAAACACCACTGTGTTTCGTATCCCCTGAACCTCCAGGGTGTACCCACAGTGGCGGTTCTAGACCAACCGCTGGGTCACCAGACCCTCCTTCCACCAACACACTTACCTCCTTTCCCCCTCTCTCCAAGTGAGGTTCTTACCCTCATTACCTCTGCCCGACCTACCACCTATCCTCTGGACCCTATCCCTTCAAACCTCCTTCAGACTATCGCTCCTGATATTCTACCGTTTCTCACCCATTTCATCAACACTTCTCTAACTTCTGGTCACTTTCCAAACAGTCTCAAGGAGGCAAGAGTAAACCCTCTCCTAAAGAAACCCACTCTCAACCCGTCTGATGTTATAAACTACAGGCCTGTCTCTCTCCTCCCGTTCCTGTCTAAATCACTTGAACGCGCTGTCTTTAAACAACTCTCCTGTTATCTCAATCAGAACACCCTTCTGGATCCGCACCAGTCTGGTTTCAAGGCAGGTCACTCCACAGAAACTGCTCTCATTGCTGTCACGGAGGAACTGCACACTGCCAAAACTGCATCCCTCTCCTCTGTCATCATCCTGTTGGACCTGTCTGCTGCATTCGACACGGTGAATCATCAGATCCTCCTTCGCACTCTCCAAAAACTTGGAGTTTCAGGCTCTGCACTTTCCCTCCTCACCTCATACCTGAAAGACCGTACCTACAGGGTGACTTGGAGAGGGTCTGAGGTCCGACCCTTGTCAATTAACTACGGGGGTCCCTCAGGGCTCTGTTCTTGGTCCCCTCCTCTTCTCCCTGTACACAAACTCGCTCGGATCAGTCATTAGCCCGCATGGTTTTTCTTACCACTGCTACGCTGATGACACCCAATTAATTCTGTCCTTTCCCCGCTCAGAGACCCAGGTCGTTGCACGCATCTCTGCTTGTCTAGCTGACATCTCTCAGTGGATGTCTGCTCACCACCTCAAGCTCAACCTGGACAAGACTGAGCTGCTCTTCCTCCCGGGAAAAGATTGTCCCACTCTTGACCTAACAATCAACATCGGCACCTCAGTTGTTTCCCCGACTCAGACTGCAAGGAATCTGGGTGTGACCCTAGATAACAACCTGTCCTTCACTGCAAACATCGCTGCTACAACCCGTTGCTGCAGATACACGCTTTACAACATCAGGAAGATACGTCCCCAGCTGACTCAGAAAGCGACTCAGGTTCTGGTCCAGGCTCTCGTCATCTCACGCCTAAACTACTGCAACTCCCTCCTGGCTGGTCTACCTGCATGTGCCATCCGACCTCTGCAGCTCATCCAGAATGCAGCGGCTCGTCTGGTCTTCAACCTTCCTAAATTCTCCCACACCACTCCGCTCCTCCGCTCCCTTCACTGGCTTCCGGTAACTGCTAGAATCCACTTCAAGACACTGGTACTTGCTTACCATGCTGCGAATGGATCTGGCCCTTCCTACTGTACATCCAGGACATGGTTAAACCATACACCCCAGCGCGTGCACTACGCTCTGCATCAGCCAAACGACTCGTTGCGCCCTCGCTGCGAGGGGGACCCAAGTTCCCATCGGCGAAAACACGTGGGTTTGCTGTCCTGGCTCCAAGATGGTGGAATGAGCTCCCCATTGACATCAGGACGGCAGATAGCTTGCACATCTTCCGGCGCAAACTGAAAACTCATCTCTTTCGACTCCACTTCGAGCGTTAGAACTATTAACAAAGCACTTTTATACTAATAAAGGACTGGCTTACCTAAAGCCAGTTGAGTAGCACTTGAAATGTTTGGCTCTATGAAACCTGATGTACTTATATGATTCTGTTTTCTTCAAGGTTGTGTCTTTCTGGTCGAATGTACTTATTGTAAGTCGCTTTGGATAAAAGCGTCAGCTAAATGCAATGTAATGTAATGTAATTTGACTGGGGGGGCCACTGGGGGGCCAGTTATTTTCTGAGGGGGGCACAATAAATGCAGGACGGAAAAGAGAACTAGACAGTATGAAGTAATTGCGTATAAGAAAACAATGCAATACAGTTATTGGTATTTGTTTCAGTACACTTATTTATTTCAGATATATCTTATAGTTATTACTGTTAGCTTCAGCTTAAGTTACAGTACAATTTTTGCACTAACACCATATCATATTTATATAAAAATAAAGGCAATGAACAGTTACATCTCTACTTTACATCTACAATTACGGATACAATAGTTTAACTCACCTTCAATTATCGTGGTAGTCTCTCGAAACGTAGGTTTCAATCAGTCTTTCTTGGATGCAACAGCCTCTGATGATCCGAGATGAAAAGTGTTTGTTTTTCGCGCGCTTCAGCCGGACAGTGAAAGTGAGTGCACCGCTCTAATGGGTCTGACTAGAATGACGAATAACGTTAGTTATTCTGTCATTCAATACATCGTGTAATAAATCATACATTTTTCTTTTTTTTCACTTTTCATTTTTAGGGGGGCCACAGGGGGGTCAGAGGTCAGTGTTAGGGGGGCACTGGCCCCCCTGCACCCCCTAGAACCACCCCTGTGTACACAGTTTAATACTGGCAACTTCTAATTGTGGGAAATACGAAAACGTCTTATAAAGAGACGTGCCATATAATGTTGCGAAACACACAATAGCCAGCATATGTAGTTCTGGGGGGGGGGGGGGCTGAATCTAAGGTTAAAAACACAAAAGTATTGTACACAATTTAAACCAATCAATATTGTGTAATTAACAAGGATAAACTGATGTTTTTTAGTGGATGAGTAATGCAGATATCACTGTGTAATTATTTGACAGTGAGGGGAATATATCCGGTTTTATTATGAAAACTTCGAGAGCGGAAAAACTGTTTTCACCTACGCTAACTTTACATGGAAGCTGCATACACGTTATCCTGGCGAGACCTCAAATCATCTTCGTAATATCTATCAAACTATAGATCCTACTGTTGTGTCTCGTCAGATTTGTTAGTATTATTTCTCTGTTTAGTTTATATTGCCAAGTCCGCGTCTGCTAACCCTTTTTTGTTGTCTGTCATTTCCTGTTTTATTTTGTTATCTCTTCTCTCATTTCAGGTAGTTCGACTCCTACCTTGTCAGTGTGTTCACTGACCTGATTACCTGCCCCGCCCTTATTGTTTGCACCTGTAGAGTCCCTTGTGTGTGTATTTATTCTGTGTGTTCCCTGTGCCAAGTGCCAGATCGTTTCGAACCTTGTGATGCTTGTCAGCCAGTTTGTTATCTGAGCTACTGTGAATTTAAGTTAGTTTTTTGTAAAGTCATTTTTTGGAGTCCTAGCTCTGCTTGAGTGATTGTATTGCCTTGCTTATCACCACAAGTAAAATCCTTTTTTGAATCATCTTTTGTCTGGAGTCGTGCATTTGGGTCCTATCATTTTTGTTTACTCCAGTCGTAACACCTACACATCGACTGCACGTGGATTCTAAGAGTACAATATACACTTCTCGCCAGAAATCGAATCAAAAAGCATTTTAATGGCCAAACTATTCCACAATTTAGGATTTTCCAGAGAGGGTTATTTGTGAATAAACGTCCCTCTGGAGCGTTTGCAATGAACGGGCCGGGAGCATGTTGTTTCTTACACGGCCACTAGAGCACCTCTAGTGGTCGTGTAAGAAACAACATACACTTTAAAACGTGTCTCTGGGTCGTAATAAGGGCATTTTTGTAGGAGGACAGGCTGGTTTTCAGCCATCCTTAATAAGAAAACAAAGTTAGAACGTTACAAGAACATTTAGCTTTTTTTAATGCTGCTTTAGTATGACATATAGTCTGTACATAACGAGTGGAGGTAGTCACATTACATTGCATTTAGCTGACGCTTTTATCAAAAGCGACTTACAATAAGTACATTCGACCAGGAAGATAGTCACCATGACGTCGCCCATTGGTTTGTGGACTGCGGTATTTAAGAATTTGGCTTCTTGGCCATCCCATCTTGTTTTTTGGTTGTAGCATCTGGCTTGTTTACATGTAGAAACAGAAGTGACACAAGAGGGTGAAGATAAGTACAATCTGATGCTTCACTTACATTTGTAGGCGACTGATATATTAGAATTAACTTTTGTTAACTGAAAATAGGTTTTGAGTTCTATGAAAAAAACATGGACAACACTCAAACTGGACAAGACCTTGGTAGCAATGTATGAATAACTTATCAAAGAAAAAGCTCTAAAGCACACACTGCTTTGTTGTCTAGTACAAATCCAACCGTGCTTTATAAAATACAAATATTAAAAGGATAGTTTGAGGATCTTCTAAAATATATTTAAACCTACTGTATAAGGCTGACTTATTGGAAAGTGAATGATCAGAAAACTATTCATATTGATGTATTAAAAGTTGTTCTGTTACAGTCTTCTGTTCTCTCATCAAATAATGCAGCCTCAGTAGACCTCCCACAGAGCCCTGCAGAGTCAACCAAAGTTTCTGAGAGACTTCACCCCCCCCCCCCCCCCCCCCCGTGCCCTATCCCATCATGGGAGGTTTTGATTCACAGGACTGACAACCTTATTATGCGGCACACTTATTATTGATATTACGCCGCAGAGGCGCGGTTGCCATGGTCACCGAGCGAGAGACATTTCATTTTCTCTCCTCCATCATCATTATCTATGGGGCCATCTGTTGTGGAAAATGAATTCAGCCTCATTTGCATGACTGATAAGCACATTCTTTATCTGTCCCACAGAAGGTCATATGCCATGGATTTGGGGACTAGAGAAAGAGAGTGAGGGGGTGAAATGATGCGTGGTCTTACCTCTATCAATGAGGTAAACGGGGTGTGTGTGAGTTGGAGCTTAGATGTGTGCATGTGTCTGCATAATGCATGCCCATGTAATGTTTATGTATGCCCTCTTGTTTATACCCATGCCATGCCTTTGTTCTCATATGGAGGCTTCTGAATTTGCATAAGCACGTGCCTGCGCGTGAGAGTGTGTATGTACCCACCATCATGACTACATGCAGTCATTTAGTAAATGCCTATATTTTTGCAACAATGTGTGTGAGTGACTGTGTGGTCTTAAAAGATTGGGGAAATGTGGGGTATTTTGAGTTTTAGACCTCAAAGCAAGGGTACTTTCATCATGTCTAACTTGTTCAAGTGTTCATCTTTGGGTTTTGGTTTAGTGCCCAGAATACTGTCCAATTAAAGCTGCACTCATTCATTTTGTATAGCCACTTGGAGTAGCTGAATACACAGAATCTGACAAATGATCTTATTATGAAGTTAATATCGCAAATTATTTAGCAAACAAATCTATTTGTGCATCCAGCCTCTTTTTGTGCATCCAGCCTGTAAATCTACTGCGAAAGTATCATAAACCTCAATCCATGGAGAATTCCACACAGCCCGTGTTCAGAAACGATGCCTTTAATGAGCCATCTGTATGAATGTCACAACTATACATATAAAAGTAAAAAGTCCTGCTACAGTGCTGTAGAGTTATTCCCCGGCTGCACTGACAATGCACAGACACAGATGTAGAAGACCCTGAAAAACTGAAGTATTTGCTTTATCTTTAGATTTAGTTAACATTATTTTTAACCAGTTATTGGCTTGTATCTGGTTAGTTTAGTCATTTACTCGTGGTGGGTAAAGTTGTCATTGGTTTATATACTCAAAACCCAATCAAGTCACATTGGTTCCTCACAAGTATAGTAATACAAACCTGTGAGTGTTAGTGTGAATCCCCTGAAGTCACTGTTGTGTATTAGTGTGCACTTTTGCTGTGTGTGTGTGTGTGGTGTGTGTGTGTGTGTGTGTGTGTGTGCCCGTGTGTGTGAGAGCCCTAAGGGTTTGTAATGTGCTCTGGTCTTTCATGTCTGGAACATTTGTCAATCCATTCCAAAGACAACAAGTCTCTCTCTCCCACACACACACACACACACACACACACACACACACACACAACACACACACACACACAAACACACACACACACACCACACACACACACACACACACACACACACAGAAAGACACCATACTGTACATAAGTAGGCTGAAGCTTGTTATTCCTCTGCTCTCCTACTCCCAATATGCCAGCAATGCAACCTATCCTCCCTCATACATCTCTCCCAGCTCCCTTAAGGTATCACTCTTTCTCTTCTTCTTCTTCCTCCTCTCTTTCCCGCTCACCCCACCCGCTCCTCTCCCTCGGTCCCACTGAACACAAGCCTTCACCTTCTCCCACGCTATCGTACAGTGTCCCAAAAACACCAACATTCTCTTTTTCTCCTCCTCCTTTGGCTCCCTGGCTGTAGCTTGCTTCCACTCTGCAGCACCAACACCTAACATCAACAACGCCCCTCTCATATTCTCCCACCATCCCTACTGCAGTTCAGGGTTTCCCTTTATTTATTTCATTCCATCTCTGTATTCACTGTATTAAATGTCCTAATATATATACATACAGTAAGTGTGCACAGTATGTATTCTTCAGTATATCCCTTGAAAACGTTTTTGTGAGTTATTTAGTGAAAGCATGTGTATGTGTTGAATACGTAAACTGGCAGCTTTAAGGCATTTCCCTACACATACCCAAGACTTGTGCAGATCAAGATGTAATCAAAAAAAGGCCTGCAAATAGTGCTTTACTTCCAGCTGAAGAGTTTAATTCAAGATGGTAATAGTTTTAAGTAGACTCCATCGTAATTACGTCCAACATTGAGAAGATTACCTAAAGTTTGATAATGAAATGTTTTGACTTGAGAAAATATTTGCCACTTTACAAGGAAAATTGTTGACATTTTAACGACTTTATTTTTGAAATCATGTGCAGTTTTGTTCACACAAAGAACCCTTACTTAGCTTCTGACGGCATCACAAATTCTTCATCTATAGATCGTTTTCATTTGCTAAAAGTACCGAACACAGATTGATAATGTTATGATTGTTTTGTCAGTTGCGTTTTTGAAGGACAAGAATTGTCCAGCTTCTACAATATATTGTTTGTTTGCTGGATAATTCTTGTAAATAATTTATTCTGGCAAACTTTAAAGTATTGTCTAAATGTAAATATTATTCTTAATGTACTTTGAGGGACGAGGAAAAAAACACTGGTCTTTTTCTGGGTACATGCTAACATGAACTCCTTAACAGATAATTAATCTTAATAATTTTCCGATTTTTCAGGATAACACTACAATGATAAATGCAGCAGAATTGTTTAATCTACAGCATTATCTGTTTGATTTATTACCCCAATTTTCAGTATACACACACAATTGCATTAACAAAATAATCATATTCAATCTTTCATTTTTCCAAAAGAAATGTAATCATTAACGGCAAAATACATTTTGTGGTCATGTTTTGGAAGCAAAAATGAAACTATTGTAAAGAAAATATTTGTCTTTTAGGGACTTAAAGTAGTCTTGCATATGTCAGGCTTTGTCAGATCTGTTGATCTCTCCTTCTTTGTGAATATTGTTGTGCTTTGTGAGTGTTTAGCATGTGCTTCAGCACCAGGAACTGTCCATCCCTCCCTCCCGTTTGCAGTATATTGAGCTCTCAGGGCCACCGTACCATAATGTCCTCTCACTAACGAGGAGCAGCTGTGAGTTCCTGTACCCAGTGGTGTAGTGGTCGTTGGACGCAGGGGATCGCCGTCCCCCCACTTATTTGGAGCCCCCACTTTTTTTAAGTATGATTTCTTTTGAATAGTCTAATACATATACAATCATTGCAAGTGTGTATTTGTTGTAATAATGACGAAAACATAATACATTTCACAGTAATTATAATAAAAACGTAGCTCAAGTATTTATGCAACTTGATTTGAAGCGTGTGTGTGTGTGAGGGGCAGCACCGTGTGTGTGTGTGTAGGCACGTAAAAACTGTAACTATAATTATCTGAGATAAATATGTGTAATGAAACAAATACCAACAACTGTATTGCATTGTTTTCTTATGCACAATTACTTCATACTGTCTTTGTCTTTTTCGTCCTGCATTTATTGTGCCCCCCTCAGAAAATAACTGGCCCCAGCCTGGCCCCCCCAGTGAAATTGGTCTAGAACCGCCACTGCCCCGTTCACCCAGTAAAAAAATCCCCACTTCACCACTGCCTGTACCCGTATAGTTTTGAAAGTTATTACAGTAACAACAAGACAGAGATGTTCACAAGTATTTTTTTGCAAGTCCAAGTCAAGTCTCAAGTCTTTGGTCACGAATCCAAGTCAAGTCTCAAGTCTTTGTGGGGTGAGACTTGATCAAGTCTCAAGTCTTTGGTCACAAGTCCAAGTCAAGTCTCAAGTCTCTAAAAAATAAAAGTCTCATGTCTCTTCTGGTTGTAATAAGCCTTCTATTGTCTGCTGCTATCCAGTCTGTTAAGAATACTGCACAACTATATCTAAGAAATTCAAAGCATTTACTGTATTATTATCACTCCTACCTATATCTATTAGCATACACTATCAGTACTGATTAGTTGTTTGTTATATGATCACTTTAAACAGGCTATTGCAATGCAATATGAGGAAAAACATCACACTTTAGCTAAATGCAAACAACTGATAAGCAAAACACTTCAGAATCAAAAATCAGTATCACAAATTGTATTAATCTCCCGCAGGGAAACTGTGTTAAAAGTACTTAAAAGTAAACATTTGTTCTGTGCCATTTGCAACTAAAAAACTATTGCTGCAATATTATCTGAAATATACTGAACTGGTGATATTAAAACATGACCTGTTCCAAAAGAGATATCTACCATTAACACCATTTACCAGCCAAATGCTGGTAAATCATGCAAGTGGCTGGTACTGTATGTTGCACGCACCAGCCAAAAATAACAATGACAATCTATTGAGTGGCTGGTAACATTTCAACATTCACTAGGCTAGCCATTTGGCCAGTGGACAAAAATGTTAAAATTTGACCTCTGCAACCGTATTGTTTAATTACACTGGGTCTCTAATTACATCTTTTAAGTCTACTATAAATAAACATATTCCTCTATCCTCTCACTCAAACCCAGTGTAATGGTAACCTGATAAACCTGTAACATTAACGTTACGTGGTCAACAATAAACCTGTAACCTGCCTATAAACCGACAGATGTATTTATGTATGTAACTATGTATTTTTCTACGTTTAACGTTAGCTAGTAGATGGTGGCAGCGGAACGTAATGATTAACGTTACCGACCTTTTTTATGTCATGTCAAGAGTTGGATGTCAACGCCACTCAACGCAAACAAGTGTGACAAGCAAACATTCACTCGTCTTTTCAAATATTCAGTTACAAAGCTAGTAGCAAGCTAAGTTAACATTACATAGCTGATGCTGAGCTAAACCTGTGACTGACCTCTCCGGGTGAGTTTTTCAAGTGCCTGATGAAATTTGACGTTGTTGCACCAGCATCCTTGATTTTAATATTGCAGACTTTGCAGTGTGCGCTCCTTTTGTTGGTGCCGCCGGCGTTTTGTTCGACGTTTTTATAGTTTAACTTAATTACAAGCGGTACAGCTGCAGGTGTGCCGCCGGTCGCCATGGTGTTACCATGATGTTAATGTTAAAGGTGGGGTAGGTACGTTTGAGAAACCGGCTCGAGATACACTTTTTGTTATATTCCATGGAATGCTCTTAACATCCCGATAGCCGGCCCGGCTAAAGTAACTGGATAGCCTACCTGCCTGTCAGCCTTCCATCGGGGCACAAACTGATCTCGTGCCCTCATTGGTCATGTGCGCGTTCGTGTATGTTGGAGGTTGTGTATTTTCAAATTCTAGCGATCTCGAGCCGGTTTCTCAAATTTACCTACCCCACCTTTAATACGCCAAAAATAGAAAACACAATGATTGTTCACGAGTCCCAAAACACGAGTCCAAGTCGAGTCCGAAGTCTTTTGAGCAGGAGTCCAAGTCAAGTCTGAAGTCTCTGTTTGTGCGATTTAAGTGCGACTCGAGTCACAAACTCGAGTCCCCATCTCTGCAACAAGACATGTAATTTAACGCTAAAAACGTTCTGCTCTGCATATCTCCTCAAAGAGTGTACCGTCATACTTGGTAAGTGACCTTAAATTGATCCTAAAATAAAAGTGTTCCTGCGTATTCACTGGTAGTTGACGTTACAGTAATTAGCTAACGTTAACGTTTGAGAAAAAGTATTACAACATTTTTGCATCTCCGACCAAACTATTGTGTTTTTTTTACATTACTAGCCATACTTTTTTGACACGTAGGCTATGTTGCTTCCCTGGATTATTTGGAAGGTGGCTCGTGACTGTTCCGTGAAAAACTGGTTTTAGCTAGTTTTTTGCCTTAGCTAAATTACCGTGAAGGTGAGTAAACTAGTTGCAAAGTAAAACGTGTTTAAAATGTTTTGATAATAAGTAAAATAGCTTATTTTGCATATTTTGTGTAAAAAAACAAGCATTTAAATTGGCCTTTACCAATAAGGACGGTTTTGGCTCGTTATAGCAGTAATGTAAAAGCACAGGTGTAAGTCATGGCGTTAATTAGGTCCCACTGAGCCAACAGGCATAATGGCAGGACCTTGGCACCTGCACACCCAAACAACATGCAACTATTCATGTTATTAGTTACACCTGTGAATGGGCGTCGCTGTGATACAGGGTTATAAGGTTTTTTAATTTATCCTAAAAAATTATATAAAACAACCTTTTGCTTGTATAAAAAACTACTTTTATATGTTTTATAGAAATACTCCAGCGATTAAAAACATATCTAGCTGGCAAAATCTATATCTAAATGTGTTATTGTGCGTTATAGTTTTGAATATGCAACATTTTGTTTCACACACATGTCATTACATTTGTAAGACTGTTGGTCTTAGTTAGAAAAGTAACACAATTCCCATTTCATGTATCTACAAACATCTTCTGCAGACATTTCAACCACAGGCTGATTCCTTTGAATGTTCATCTTAAGGAACCCAATATTTAATACATAATTAAAAAATGAAAATTCTAGTCATATCCAGGTTTTAACAGCCAGCCCTGCTCTGCTGTATTAGTGAGAGCTCTGGTTGTACGCTGATACATGAGTCTGTATTATAATACAATAACTGCCTACACATCCATCTCTTGCTAGTGAAATTGTGGCATTTTCCCTATTCAGGCACATTTTACCCCTTTGTTTATTTGTTTAGGAATGTGGGGTAAATTAATTGTGCTTGATTGGCATTAGCATAGCCAAATAAGAATTTGAAATAGCTAATATTGAACACCCTGAGGTGAATCTGTGTCCCAACCCACTAGAGTACTTATCATGCCTTCCTCTACTGCCTGGCAGCATTGTTGGAGCGAGCAGTGCTTGTTGGTTCTGTAAAATACTGCTGTATGGCATTGCATTTGTTTACTGCTATAGGGAAGATCAAAACAATGTGCCTCATATACACTCCATAGCATTGGAAGAGCAAAGCATAGGCCAATGTCTTTGAATGTTATCCTGAATATTTATGTGTAAATATGAACGTGTTTGAATATGTTATTGCTTGGTGCTGTCAGATGAGCATATGAGAAGTCTCCAATATTCTGTTCTGCCTGTAGGATGGATAATGACTTTCTCTGATGAGAAGTCCCCCCCCCCCCCCACTGGTGGAAAATGAATGAATTAGCACCTCTTGTCCGGTAAGAAAATAAACCTAATTTATAATCTAATTATGATGATGTCTCAGGGATCAAATTAGCATTCTCTGTGTTTGCATATCTGGGTAAATATGGAAATCATCACGTCGTTATTTCTATTTCCATTCACACAAGAGTGCGCGTGAATGTCACCCTCTTTATGGTTCGAACATGATTATATTGTAAATATTGTCTGCTGTTTGGGAGCAGTGCATTACCAGCGCTCATCACTGAACACGTGGCTGCAGCTAGCCTGTTTCAACACTCATTCATCTTCTGTGCTCTTAATTCTGGTGCTCAGCCAGCCTCGAAGCCTGGGATGGGGGGGGGACAAGTGTTAATTAACAGCAAGCCAGCGATCAGCCAGACGCTTCCTTTAAGTTTTCATCCTGCATTTCTCAGCTCTCTGAATGATCCCAGGCCAAATGCACCGAAACCAGAGTGGAGCTCATTTTGCCTTTTTTAAAGACACACATTTGTGTCTCTTCCATTTGAAATAAATGCACTGCACATGTTCCACATGGCTCACTATCACCCCCTTCCCTCCTCTATTCTCCTCTCTTCCCCTCCCTCCCTCCCCCTTCTCTACCCGGGGCCCGTGGGAAGAACTGACTCTGGGAGCAGACAGTCTGCAGCCCTGAATAAATGTATAAGAGCGAGAAGGGGAAGGGAGGGCACATCAGCAGGCAGAGAGAGAGCAAAGGAGAGAGAGGGAACGTATTGAGTGTTGGAGGACATGCATGCACAGTGCACAGAGAGAGAGAGATACACATAGAGGTAAAAAGAAACAGAGAGAGAGAGGAGGAAACCAGTTCAGCGTATAGCTCTGAGAAAGGAGAGAGAGCATTTCAGCTTCCTTCAACCATCTCTCCCTCGCATCCCAGCACTAACACATGCTCATACACACTCCCACCTCTTCTCCCCGGCACTCTCACACACTTCCACGCAGACACACACATAGACACACAAAGGCACGCACACACACACACACACACACACAGGCACGGTTGCTTTAGGGTATACCAGTCGGCTTTGGCAGTCCTCTCCTTTGTTGTTTTAGCTTTTGGTTAGTCTCAGCGGCAGCGCGGCGTGTGCCTGAATCGCCGGGCTGGGTGCATGTGTACATGTGTGTGTGGAGTCTGCGAGGCGGCGTGTGAAGGATGCCACTAGCAGCACCCAGGTAAGTCACTTCCTTCCTTTTTACCCTGTCTGGCTTCCCGTTCTGCTCTTTCTTCTCCTTTTTCTTTGTGTTTTTCTTTCTTCCTCTCTGATCAACACTTTCTCCATCTCGCTTGGGATGGTCGTCTCTCTCCACCTACCTCGCACACCCGCTATGTACAGCTCTGCTCTCCCTCTCTCTATTCCTCTCTCTCTCCCTCAGTGTCTCACTCGGTCTGCGTTACACCGTCTCCTCCAGACTGTGCTCTCGCCATCCCCGCTTCCCTCGCCTGTTTCCTCTGCTCTCTCTCTCTCTCTCTCTCTCCCTCTCTCTCACTCTCTCTCACTCTCTCTCTCCAGGCTGCGCCTCATTGGTGTGTCCTGATTCCCTTTTTCCATTAGGCTCCAGGCCCATTGGTCGCCTGCCTTCCAACCATTATCTCTACTCCTCCACCCCTCTGTCATCCTTCCTCCCTTTTGCTCTCCCTCCTTCCCTCCTTCCCAGTCATCTTTCAAGTCGTAAAAATGATTTGCATGCAGGAAGAGAGCAGAACTTTGCAGTGAGCACAGTGAGTGAATAGGGAGAGAGTAAGGGAGAGAAGTCAAAGAAAGACTAAAAAGGACAGGAAGCGCATTCTGGAGCGCAGGAGGAAAAAGTTTCAAGAGAAGACGGCAGTTGGTAGGTGACATGTGCTTGTGTACAGCGTCTCGTGTCTTCTACACAGTTTTCTCAGTATCATTTGTTGTTATAGTGGTACTAATTGTTCAGATGTATTGTTCAGCATTCATATTGTAACCTTATGGTTCTGGTGCAGTGATTTAAGTGAGATAAAGTAACAGCTGGCTGAGGTGATTTGGTGAGTTTATTGTTCTGGTTGTGTTTGTCGGGAAAGGCTAATATTATGTTTATCTCACATTGTTTTGAACAATTGCGTCATCTACTGAAAATATGTTTTGCCTATGAAATGCAGTTTGGATTCACAAAGAGGATGTTGAAGTAGAGGCCAAATGCGAACACTTGTTTCAAAGTTTGTTCTGTAAGTGTTGTGCTCCTGCTGTAGATAATGGTGCACTGCAAACTTCAGCTGTGTTGGAAAGAGAAAAGGACACTTTTCATAAGGTACTTGCTATCACTGTAGATGTGTTATACTGTTTGATCCAACCATATTTTGATATGATCTGAGTTATATTATTTTTGTCATTTTGTTCCTGTGTTAGGGGGTAGGGTTTTTTCTTTGTATCTTTACTAAAATCATTCCCTCATGTTTTGCCCTGTTTGATTTGCTATCACTTTGAGCTTTTGGAGGAAACAGTTTGGCATCCAGGGAAGGGAGACACTTTGACTGCCAGAAAACAATTAGAGGCAGTGGAAATAGAGACGGAGAAGAGACTGAGGGAGAGAAAAGAGAGACCTAGAAGTTGGAACAGAGTCGAGTAAAGAAATTGAAATACAGTGAACTCTTTGGTTGTGTTGCAATCATACAAACACATCACACACACATGCACACACATGTGAACTCGGTCTATATGTCACCTAACACACAATCCTTTTGTGATTTGCATTTAAGAAAATACAATGCAGATGTTGCGTGAGCGTGCCTGTGCTCCCGTGGGTGGCATATACTGTACACAGCAGTAAGCAGATGCGCTGCAACATGTTTCATTCTGTCAAGACAAACAAAGCTCTGATACAAAGTGATGTACTTGTGTCTGGCCCAAAGTGTGTCAAAAGGAATGTTTCTCATGTCAACAAATGGTGACAATGTTTGCTGACATCTAGGATACTGTGTGGGAATTTAACAGCGTGTTCCTCACACCAAACAGGTTTTCTACAGGATATGGGCATAGTTATCACAATATCATTTTTGGTATTCGTACTCCTTATCGTTTTATAGTTGTAGTCTGATCTCAGTCTTTTACATTTCTTTTGTTGTAAGAGACAAGCCGGTGAATCGTTATTCCATCCTCTCATGATTTCCAGCAGATAGTTAATGTTTCACTTCAAGCTCTTGTATTTAGTACAGTGTCTTTCAGTGCTCTTCTTTCAGAGCGTTGTGTAAAGCACGCATGTTGGCATGAGGTGAAGTCATGTTCTTGGGGATGTCCCTTTAGCTGGAAGACGAAGAAAATGCCTTGTTTGTCAGTGAGAGACTCATTTGGTGTGCTGAGAGCGTGTGCGTGTTTCGTGCCACCGCGGTGCCTGATCTGCTTTGCGGAGCGAGCCGAGGACAGGGAGACCGCTGAATGGGATTCAATTATAGAGGGAAAGCACGCTAGTCGGGTCTTACTGTGACCAAGATTGTAGGAACCCCCTGCTCTATTCTGTTTCCCTCTCTCTCTGATGTGAAAGTAAACGAACCCAGCCCCTCATAACCACAACAGTCTCGTCAGAGCTGGAGGGGAGAGGAAATTGGGTGTTGATGGAATTGCTGAATATGGACTGTAAGGTCAAGAAATGTATTGATGCACTGTACTCAGGTACTTTTACGTGTGGGAGTTTTCCCTGCCTCTCCGCTGGTATTTTTGTTGTTAGTCATTTCAATTGTATCTATGTCAGTTAAATTATTAAAATATGACAAAAAAACTGCAGATTTAAAAAAACATATACAGCTACAAACCTAGTCTAATGGCTGGATGGGTGGGGGGTCTTTATTGCAGCGTTGCGTGGGAGATACCGCATGTCCCGTATTCCTCAGCAGCCTAATGAATGAGCAGCAGAAAGCCTCCTGGGGATCCCCCGCATGCGATCGGCAGGAGCGGGTTTGGGGAGTGGGGGCAGCCATGCGCTAATATTAGCCTCCATGTTGAGTGGCTGGATCCCACATGCACACGCTATGCTTAGCATGTCTGAGCCATTCACTAGCCATGACTCTGCATTCATGCTAGACTTTGCAACTCCCTTGACCAATATGGAACCACAGTCAAAATTGAATTCACCAAAAAAAACTATTTGTTGATTAATTACTAACTGTACATATTTACATATTAGTATTGCTGGGCTTGAATGTTGAGGTAAATCCGATGCAGTGTAAAATGATATGATGTTGGGGTTACCTTTTACATAAGAAAGATATTTAATTACCACCAAGCCAATCAGCAGAATGTGTGGAAAGTCAGTGATGGATGGCATTCTTGTCCTGTAATATCATCTCCCATGCATTGGTTGGGGTTTCCTCATGAAGGGGGGTGGGATCAGGAGAGAACAGTGTGAAGCTCATTCGCCTTCAGTGTGAAGCTCCGTGCTGGCATGCTAAAAGGAAGCGGCTGCTGACATTGTGTGTTTCAGAAGAAATGCATTTCACACTATGGAGAAGAGTTGTCAATATAAAAAAAGATATATACAACAGAGCATTGTAACATTACCATGACAAATGTACTTCTAGTAAATTGTATTTTACGAACTTCCTGTGTAAACCAAGGACCTGTGACCAGTCTCTCAAAATACCTCTGCTGTACAACTCTCGGTAGCTCGGTGCTACCTCCAGCTCCACACCAGGAGCTATCTCCCCGCCACAGTGCAGATCACACTCTCTCCCTGTGGTGAAGGCTAAGACAGGCTTACAGGCTGGCCTTCTAACATAACCTGCCCTTGACGCTCGACTGTGGTGCACCGACAGAAGGGCTGGCCTGCAGTATATTTGCCCACGCCACGGAGGCTGTCTGCTCTCTCTCCTTAACGATGAATCAGAGCTTGATACAAATCAATTAAGCAGCAGCTGGGATTATTTTTTAATATTTCCTCTTGTATATCATTTTTCTGGAGGACTTATATTTGTTCTCATTCTTACTTGCCCAATGGCTAGAAGGATCAGCCTGTGGTTGTGTTGTGAATGTAAATCCTTGTGAGCCTGTGAGAAGACACCGCAGGTAATCAATGTGTTCTTCCAATCAGCCTCAATGACGTGGTCAGGCCAGGGCGGAGAGGGGATTGATCTATTTGAGCACAATGTCAATACTGACGTCTACTCAGTGTGAGATGAAGCTGCTCGTGTGTCCTTCACACATACATCCTCGCCACGCTTGTCAGGCTATCAATTATGATACATTCATTGTCAAGACCAAAATTCTGTATTTTTAACAGCTGTTGGTAATATTATTACATTTCCAAACAACTGTATTTAGTAACTAAGATGTCTTGACTTGGACTTGTTGAAAAACTGAAATTCTTTGACACCGAATCCATTAACTGTCCTTGCTCTCTTACAATGGTAAGTAGATGATTAGCTACTCTCCTTCTGCACTTTATAATAGAAGCATCCATAGTGGGACAACATATTAACAAAAAACATAAACAAACATTTCTGAATGTGGGCACTGATAAGTTCCATTAGAAAACAAATACAATGTGTTTTATTTCGTTTAAAAAGGTTAAACGACGGTGGCAGCAGTGGGAAAATAATATATTTGATGTATGCCTTATAAAAACATGTACCACCAGTAACACTAACCACGTGGCAAGCCTACTTGTTACTGGCTAAAGTTGTAATATAACACGTGACAGGTGACCATGTCGATATTTTCTCTCTTGTAAAATAGGTATAAATAGAGAATTTCAGTGTCGGCATCCCTCCAGAGATAGCACGGGTGCCCCCCATCTTACACACACACACACACACACACACACACACACACACACACACACACACACACACAACACACACGAACACACACACACACAACACACACACACACCTCTGTGCCTTTCCTCGGGGAAAACATGATCTATCTCCTGGCCGGCAGGCCAATTAAAAACCAATCAGCCCGCTCGGAGTGCGTTGGTAATGGGAAAGCCACGGCAATGGAGGAAGTAGGCTGATTAATGGACATTTTCACCTTGTGGCATAACAGCCTCCCACAGGCATCCATCACCCTAGGGGACAGCGCTCACCTACACTTAGGCCCCACACCTATCCAGCACAGCCAGACATATTGCATCAGTTGCAAATGTCTAAGCATATGATGATGAGCATAAAGCCTGCCTGACCTGTAGACCATTGCGATCATTTGTTGCAAGGTGGCATCCTGACTAAATCTAGGCTGTTGGCTCTGCCTCCTTTCATGGTAAGATTGTAGAGGCCATTTCAGATAGAGGATACACTGGTCAACGTTTTGGAAATACAACTCCTGGAACGTTACTAATATTATAACTAGTTAACCTTTGGATGCTTTTAAAAAAGGCCTCAAAACCCATCTTTTCAATAGAGCCTTTTCCTAGACCTTTTATTTGTTACTACCCTTTTTTACAGGTTTTTGACTATTCATTCTAACGTGTTCTGTGCTGTTTTATATTGTTCCATGCTAACTGCTTGTAGCACTTCGGGATTTGTCTTCAAATATGAAGTGCGTTACAAATGAAACCCATTATTATTATTATTATCATTAACCCTCTGTCCTGATATTTACAGGCTCTGCGTGGATGTCTGCAGTCTATGTATCTGTTTTGTCAGGTAAAAGTTGGACTTGGGGGCAGACACATTTGTAACATTAGGGTCAAGAGTCTCTTGCTAAGGAGGAGTTCAAAACAGTGTGTCTGTGTTTCCCCCTCAGGTGCCTGTGTAAGGCTGCAAACATTCAAAAGAAAAGTATAAACTGTGTGAGCGAGGTTTGTTCCATTTCAGGAGCTGCTGTGACCTACTTCACACAGCCAGGCAGCTAGCTGTAAATAAGGATTTTCATAACCTGGTTTGGCCTTTTCCCATTAGAGGCACAACTGTGCCTTGAAGAATATTACAAAGAGCACAGGAGCAGCTGTTTAGTGCGCTGCTAGGATATCATCAAAGCACTGACCTTGAGACTGCTTGTGTTGTCATGCGATTACAATTAGTTTTAGTAATACATTTAGTACAAAGGTATGCTTGTGTGCAAACCATGATAGAAAACACGGTACACATGCAGGCAAGTCAATCTTTTGTGCCCCCTGCTAAATCTTTTTTTCAAAGTAGTATAATCTACATTGAGTCCCCTGATACTCTTGTCCACACACACGAGGGAGGAAGAAACATCACAGATTATAACTCAGCAAGTTTATAAAGCTGAACCTCACATTCATAAAGCTGTAGCTAAAAGTTGACATGATGTTTAATGATGTGCGCAACTGTTGGATGTTTGCCTGATATGTCACTAAATGTATATAATGGTAGGTCTAAGCATTGCCATGGCAAACTGAATGTACTTGGTCCGTCACAGTTATTCAGAGCTCACACATAAATACAAAAATAACATTAGTTGTAGGGTTATGTTTGCAAGTAGCAAAACATAAGCTGTGTACAAAAACATTCACCCCAAGTCAAATATATTCATCATGTTGATTTTGCATAAACATTTGGAAATGAAAAAACGATAACATTGGCACCTGTTAACATTATCTTTTTTATTTTTGAACAATGACAAGATGAATCAGAAAATGTTTCAATCACAACAACACCCGCCTCCTCAGTAGTGACGCCATCGCCCTAGTGTCACCACTGAAAGTCAAGAGTCCTCGGATACTTTGAGACAAAGACTTTGTCTCTGAGATGATGTGAATCTTTCAATCACTGTTTCACAGGATTCCAGCATATAGGGCTATTACAGGAATGTAGGCAAAAATAAAGGAATACAAATTAAGTGGGGGAAAAAAAGAAAATAAAGAGAGCCACGATAAGGAGAGAAGAAATGCATGAAAAATAGAAAGAAAAAATGAAATAATAGAACGCAAAAAGGGAGACTTCCAAGCCAGACTAGGGGAAAGTGGAGCGATATTGGAAAATGATTACCAAACACACATCCATTATTCAACAGGGCAATCAGGGAGGGCACAGTCTCCTTATTTATGCTAGCTCTGTAAATCAGATTTGTCGGTTTTGATCACTCTAAAATCTTCCAGTCACACGCTGGCAATATTGGGGGAATATTACACTGTCTAATGGGTAATTGATGACGGCATGTGACACCGGCCGAGACGAATGGACGGCCTACAGGAGCAAGGAGAGGGGAGGTTAGAGGTGTGGGGAGAAGAGATGACTGCTGAGTGCAGTGAGGCTTTCAGCGCACGTATTACGGCTCTCCTCCAACACAGGCTTCATCCTAGTTTCTCTTTTCCATAGAAGCACTGAAGTGCAGGACAGAATGGATGTAAACCCCGATCTGTATGCTCTGCTGACTAAAGAGGGCATTGTATCAGGCGTTTGATTCAATCAGGACTCCAAGCTTGTTGTAGACAGCGACCCTGTTATTTTCTGTACAGCTATTCCCCTGTTCTAACTGAATAGCTATGATTGAAGAAGGTTGGAGAAGAATGAAAGTAAATTCAAATAAACACGGCTGATGTGTGAAGATCAGGCAAGCACGAATCTGGATGTGTGTGTATGCAGATACATGTGTGTTTTATGCATGTGTGTGTGATGGGCTGATGCCTATTCTACAGCGTGGGGAGGCAGGCAGTCATGATGTGCTCTGAGTCGCAGCGTCTCTGTGAGGGTGGCCTGACCTCTGCCTTCAGCTCCGCTTCACAGGACAGCAGCAAATAAGAGGTGTCATCGCATGACAGCAGCATAGCCCCTCTTTAGGACTGACAGCTCATCGAACGCACACACACAAACACACACACAAATATTCGGTACCAGGCAAATGCGCCAATGCGGGCAGGGATGTGTGTACACATGTATGCAAACATGCAAGGCGAGGCAACAGTTGGAACATAAACAGACATAGATGCATACATATTGACACACACACACTTCCGCACAAATTCCCAGGAAAACACACAGTGCCAATCAATAACTGTTTCGCTAACATGCGGCTTTTGTTTAGAGAACAATGATTTGGATTCACTTTTGACCACTTAGTGCTTTGGTTTACTTTGACTAGCGGAAATCAAACTCAGATGCAGAAGGATTGTGCCCTGATCACACGCATTTTTGATGCGATTCCTTTTTAAGAGTTGTCAGAATAAGCATTTGATTCAGAGAGGCCATTTTTTGTTCAGATAATCTGTCTTTTTGTCATGTGCATTTCATTTGAATCAATCAGATTTCTTTCCTGTCCGGTTTTTCTGTAGCTCCGTAGTAGTCAAAGAATTCTGACCAAGGAGCTCAGTTGTCGGTAAATCCATGAAACACAGCCAAGAGAATGCACTCTTTGTTTGTGAGGGATGAGAACATGTAGTTTATTGCTTCAGTGTTTCTCCTAGGATGGAGTCAGCAGCTGTGCTAAGGCACGCGGGCCCAGCTAAATGTGAGCGTGGAGCCAGTGGAATGTTTTTGTGCGTGCGAAGTGCGCCCTGCCAATACGTTTCTATGTGTCTGCCAGCACAAGAAAGGCTCTTGAGGCTCTACAGGTGTATTTTGCTAAATCACCTTTATTGAACATACATTAACACAAATACTCCACATAACAACAATCAAAATCAAATGTATGCAATTTAATTATTTTAACCTGCTTTATTTGGGGGTGGGCCTCACCTCCTCTAGGGGGGTCCGGGGGCATGCATCCCCGGGAAGAGTTTTTTTTAAAAATGTTGAAGTTAGAAGCATCAATCTGGAGCACTTTGAGCACAACATGAATTTATAGATACAGCTCTCAACACTCTATGAAAGGGAGCTGTATACTTTTCAATAATCCAAACATCTTTAGAATATGATCACAACCAATAACAAATCATTTCAACTTGTTTATTCTTATCTTATGTTACCTAGTTAGCATTCTTTCTATTTCTTTATGCATATTTTACAAATCACTCCCCTTTCAAACTGTTTTTTCCGTCCTATAGTACACATTGGAATGATTTCTTACTTTATTTTTTACAACTTTATTAAATCGTTAAAGGTGTGCTCTAGCTCTCTCGCTCTCTCTCTGTCTCGCTCGCTCACAGAGGCTGTGTGGCCACGGATTATTATTTTAATGTTTTTTTTTTTTTAAACTAAAAAAAAAGTGGTACCTGGCTGGCGCCCCGTAGCAGCGGCGCACATTCAGCAGTGGCGCTTCTACGGGAAACACTGAGCTTCTTTTGGGGAAATGCCAGAAGCAGAGAGATTTAAAGTCATCAGGTTTTAGTAGGACGGAGATCCATTGTAAAGCCTGTTATTTACATGAATAAATATGGCACATTTACATTTGTTTAAATGTATGTAAGTATGTTTTTCTTTGCACTTAATAACACCTTGCTTAGAGAAATAATAAAAGATGAGGCTGTGCACTGTTGTCTACTGTACCTGTACTTTGTCAAAGCAATGTGTCAAGGACTTAGGGTCTGCAGTGTATAAGTGTGATGAGGACAATAGATGGACTCTAGTGCATCGTTTGAATGATTTATACACGCGTCTCCTGTGCATGTGTGTTTTTACGTGTTTGTTGGTCTAAGTGTGTGTTAGCAGACAGAGACGCTGCTCTTTAAACTAGGGCATATTCACCTGCTACCTAGAGGCGTCCTCAGACACCCTGAAACCGCTGACAACGCACCTCTGGGCCTTCCTACTAACACACACCACACACACACACACACACACACACACACACACACACACACACACACACACAGTAATCGCACTGTCTCTCCTCATGTACCCTCTCCCTGTCTGTCCTTCCTCCGCTCTCTGTGCCATTTCCTTTATCATAGCCTGTCTCCCTCTTTCTGTCTCACACGTTCTCTCTCCAGCCCCTTCCCCTCTCTCTCTCCCAAGCATGTTGTGTGCCTCTCCCCCCTTTCCCTCCAAGTCTATTAGTTTGCCCTGCTTCTGGCTCCCTGTGTCATCTGTATCCTAATCTCTGTAACAGGACTTTCCCTCTTAGTGGATGATTAGTTCAAATATAACTGTGAGGGGGGGGGTGTAAGTTTTGCCATCACTTCTTGATCTCAGTTCAGCCGTTAACGAGGCGGGTGAATCACATATTTACTGTTAACAAGGAGGATGCCATCGTTTTTCATTCCTCCTCAACAATTGCACCCCACAGTCCCATGAATAATAAATCAGACCCTCTGTGTCAGCATCGGTCTCTGCATACAGACAAGAAAGTCATAGTGTGATCTGCTACAGAATGCGGGAGGAATTTGGAGCTCTGCACTCAGAGCCCGATTCTGGCTTTTCTTCCATTGCTGCAATGTATTCAGGTCATTGCCAGGTCTCTGTTAAAACGTTTCTTTTTTCTTTGCCTGTGTTGAGCTCCTGATTTTGTTCATTTGACTAGAATTTCTGTTCCCTTTTTCTGAATAAAAGCGCTACTCATTTAGATCTGTAGTCTTAGCCCTCGCCATCGCTCGCTTCCCCAAAAGAAGGCGCTGCCCTGCTCTTGTAAATGACCTCATTTTCCTGCTCGGCCCAGCGTTTTCTGATGTGAGCCGTTCCAAAATAGCTTGGCTACAGCAAAGCGTGGCAAACTCATTTCCATCTTGCATAACAGGGACCAAACATTCCCCCCCTTCCTAAGCTCATCGGCGAGATGACTCTCTCAGCTTCCCACCTCATTGTATAAGGAACACAAGGATATCACGAGTTTCACTCATTCACTTTCAGCCCAGTTTGTGCATTATGTCTGTGTTCCGTCTGCCTTGAACATGTCATTTCTGAGTGTAAGTGTGACTTGGTGGATCACTTTGATAGAATAAGTGAGTGTTCAGTCCAGAATATCAAATAAAATAAATTGCATTGTTAACAAAGGCACACCAATATAAGTCATGGCAACATATTCAGACAAAGCCTATACTATGATCTATATTGCATACTATAAACGACATCAACATACTTGTTTATATGGTATAAACAGCCTATTAAAGCACCGTACTGTACTGTACTGTACATTGCAAGCCCTGCATACAATCACAGGAAGACCGCAGAACACTATAAGGACCCTACATGCAATTGGCCCAAATCTACTCCCTGTCATTGAATGGGCTTTGGATAGAGATAATGAGGAGTAGGGGGTTGAGAGGGGAATCATTATTTTACCCATGGCTTCGGCGCTTCTTAACGGGGTCTGTAGGGCGCCTTCACAAAGCTAATGTAGAGAAATGGAAACAGATGGAAGGCATGATTATTTGATCTGCAAAGAGCTCTTGGTGGGCTTTGTAGTAACTGGACTAGACTGCTCAGAGGCAAGAGAGTGGGTTGTGTACGTCTGTGGGTGTGTGTGCGTGTTCCGAGGGACGCGGTGTGGGTGGCTATATTGTTTGTGTGTACATGTGCGAGTGTGTTTGTCCATCTGCTCTCGTGCTTGTATGCATGGCACGTGCCTGCGTACTCCTAAAACAATAGTAATATATTTGTACACTCCAAACAGGGCCCTTTCATCAGGATTGAGCAATGGTCAGGTAGAAAACAGGCTTTGCTCTACATGCAGTGTACAGGTATCTTGGTAAGTCGCTAAAGGCAGTGTGTGTGCTGCCATGCCATCATTTCTGATAATTTGGTCAACTACAGAGTACCTGTGCCTGTATGCAGCAGCAAGGTTGGTTTGGCGTGCTCCATTCTGAAATGTTAATTCACAGATACACTTTCATCTGCTTCTCTCCTACACACATATGCTGTACACATAGTTTATAAATGCATGTTGACACCAGTGTCTCTACTATACCAGGTGTCCACCCAAAAAGAGCATTTCCACTGTGAATAAATAGGTAATCACACATCAAACATACAGAGGCATATGGCTCTATGCTGTACAGCCCACACACAATAGAGGGAGAATTAGTCAAGCTCTGTTTTATTCTATTGATCTCACTGCAATGCTGGAGCTGTCTCCATGCCTCCCTACACAGTATTCACAGCTACAGCGGCACTCCCATAGCACAGCAGAGAGTGGATGGGCCTTACACACAGAGAGGCTAACATCAAACTACTGAAAGCATGCAGATAAACCCAGCAACACCAGCACTTACACAGTACGGGGACACACACATGCACTCTGACAAAACATACATCCTCTCACCTATCCCTCGGTCTTTGTCAAAAACGACACAGACACAAAGTCGCAGAGTGGGGGTACATTATCACATGTGGTTTGCTGTCAGGTGAGGGGTTGGGGGACATGACTGGCTGGTGTGTGTGTGTGTGTGTTTTTGTGTGTGTGCGTGACTGGCGGGCCACACCTGTCAACTGTACTACATAGGCTGGGTGCTGATGCTATCTGACAGCCTGGGTGCCATGGCAGGGTGTGTGTGTGTGTGTGTTTGTGTGTTCCGTGACCGTTTGGATGAGTCATTGTTATGCCCCCGCTGCTTTTTCCCCAGAGGACCCTGCAGTGTCTGACTGGTGGTTTCTGTGTGTGCGTCTTTATGGTTTTTGTCTGGCTGTGTGTGTGTGTGTGTGTTCAGACTCTATTAACAGCCTCTTACTCACTCACAGAGTAAACAAACACGTTGGACCATCATCATTTTTAGTGATCTAGTCTCTAGTAGTTTTTGCACCATGCCTGTGCAACACATTCACACTGTGCGCTTGTGTCTGTAGCTCAGTCACTTGCTTTAATTCACAGGAAGGATTTACATTAAAGGACAACACCTTTTCCAAATTGGCTGATAGTAATGCAAATCACGTTGCTTCAAACTTAATGTTTCAGCCCACTTCACATCTCGTGTAGCAAATGACTACTTTCTGGATGTGACTCTCAGACACCATTCTTCAATCATGGCCGCCACAGCCCGAGCATTATGAAGCAGCTGTACCCTCCAGTGCCTCTCAGCAGCACATGCATTTGGCTGAAATATTCAGCCCAGCTCACAGCGTTACCTTGCATGTATAATTACCGGATATGCTGCCTGCCGCTGATAACTCTCCCAAACAATGTTTGAAGGGAGAAGGCGGCGATGAATTCCCAATGAAGTGTGAAAAAGACTGATTAAAATTGCCGTGGTCAAAAGCCAGCGCACCAGTGTGTTCTGCTCTCGCGGACCAGGGGAGATGTAGAGACAGGCTCTGCAGTTAAGATAGCTAGCTTTTTTCTATACTGTGCTCGGGATTGATTTGTGGTTGCTATTTTTGGTCCACGGTGAAAATTGAATTGGCATGTATTTTTGTGTTTTGGCTGAGCTCGTCATAATAAAAAACACATTTGGTGCAATCTGTGAGCCGTTTTATTCCCTAAATGGGTGGCTGTACAGCCAACCCAGTCTCACGGCATTTCGTGTTCACCAACACGATTTTTAATCTATTGATTCGTGTTCACCAACACGATTTGCCCCTTTTTTTCGTGTTGCACAGCACGATTTTAAAAGCAATGTATTTCTACTGCCTGCAGCGCGTCTTTTTCTCCGGTCGGGTCGTGGAAGACCGGAATCTGTGTGGTTCATAAAAACATGTTCTTACTCAATATCAAGCCACAGTTATTGCTTTTATTTGAAATCGTATAATTTCGGACTTTTGTTCCCGTCTGTGAGGAAAATAAATGGGGCTCAGAGCCTCAGAATACAGAAATCTGTATTTTTAAATCTTTTTTTCCTTCTAATTTGTTATTCTTTTCAAAATAACACACTGTTATTTACTCACCAAAAACACACAATTATCCTTGCTTTTATTTATTGGTTTAATTCCATAATCTCGGGCTTTTTTGGCGTCCGTCAGGAACTGAATTTCAAAATAAAAATAACCGGAAACAGACGTAGGCCTATAAGGGACATTTCGAGCATCATTGCGATTGTCAACATTTCTGAGTTTAGGATGGCCGAAGACACTACACTACCCATAATCCCCAGCTATCGTTTAGGACTACAGTCCCCGTAAGGTTACGCAGAGCGTCAAACAGCTGTGTGAAATGGAACGAAACCACGCCAGACTATCCAAAACTGGAATCGAACGCCCCCCCCAGAACTACACATGCTGGCTATTGTGTTTCGCAAAATGTTCTATGGGACGTCTCTACTGAACGTTTTCGTTTTTCCCACAATTAGAAGTTGCCAGTATTCAACACATTGGTGTTATCAAATGTAAAACATATAATTAATAAATGGGTGAAAATCGCTTGTGTCCATAATGCGCAGCATTAATACCCACATGACAGCTCATTGTTACTTTGTAATTCTACTCCACTACAATTCAGAGGTTAACCTGGTATTTTTACTCCACTGCATTTATTTGAGTTACTTTGCAGATTCTGATTAATTATGTGAAATATAAACAACCCTTAAATCAGACTTTAGTTACACCTGAGTAAAATTCAGGTAAGGTGATTGTCAAGTGCCAACAATCAGGAGAGATATTTGATAGTTGGTGCTTGAGAAGACTAAACATGTATCTGCAATTGACATGAATGGAAACGAGTAATAAAGTATATTCATTACTCGTTATTCTCTACTAATAGTTAATTAAAGACTGTATATTATGGCTATTTTGCACATCCCTTTCAAGATTTTCAAAGGTGTATTGACATATCATATACACAACTACGGTGTAGTTATGCAATGAATGAAACACTTGGGTCACAGGTTCCTCAACAGTGCATTACAAGACATCTATCAATATGTGTGTACCTCCACCATTAAACTGTCATATTCTGCACATTTCTTATTCTATCTACATACATAAGAGTATAATTCATATGTATAATATCAGTTAAAATAAGTGCTTCAACATAGTTAACATTGCAGGAAAGCAATATATTAGACGTTAAGTACTTTGTCAGGCTTAATATTTATCTGTAGATAGATACCCCCAAAGTTTTTTTCTTATTTAAAAGAAGACCTTAATCTGTTATTTAATGTTTAAATAAAGGTTCATTCGTTTTTCTGTTTTGCACCTCCTACTATTAATATCTTTGTACATTCTGCACTAAACTGTTTTATTGTAGAGATCACTTATAGTATCTTCTTGATTTTTTATATTCTATATTTATACTTTCCCCCTATGAAAGTATGTACTCTTAATATTTTTTTAATCAAATAAAACACAATAATTCAATAACGTGCTTTAACCACTAGGCGGTGCACACAAGGTACACACAGCCATAATAACTTTTTATTATTAGTGTAGGACACTTGTGTTTTCGTACAACATCTGAAGATGTTTAGTTTTATTCATGCTTTCACATAATTTTACAGCATATTGCTATACTATTTCAGACTCAGTATTTACATTCTTACATTCAAAGAAAATCAGTAATATCTTTAAAAAACTACAGTCCTTTTATATCAGCTGTGCACCGTTATGGTGTAAATATAACCTATCTGTGAATTAGATCAAATGTAAAAGTCAGCCGAATTAGTGTTGATACTGCAAGGAGACGTATTGTGTGAAGAGAAATTGAAGATGTTGTTTAATTGTTGAATATATTTATGATCCACGTCAAGTATTCAGTTTCGGCGGCATTTCTTCAGTTTTTCCAAAGGTCTTCTCATCAGGGCTCTATAAATAAAGAACTACGGCAGATCTGTAATATACAATGCAGCCGAACCATGTATTGCAATGCCGTTATGTGATGACTTTCAAAGAGAAAAGCAAGAGCACTCGGAATTAAGTATTATTTTATTCTTTTAAAATGTTTTCCGGATTTCATATCATATAAACACCAAATCCCAGCATGCATTGCGGCTAAAACATCCAATAAGCGAGCTTAAAACCATAGCTGAGGATCTTGGGTAATCGCTCGAAATCCCTACGTCTGTTTCCGGTTATTTTGATTTTGAAATTCAGTTCCTGACGGACGCCAAAAAAGCCAGAGATTATGGAATTAAACCAATAAATAAAAGCAAGGATAATTGTGTGTTATTGGTGAGTAAATAACAGTGTGTTATTTTGAAAAGAATAACAAATTAGAAGGAAAAAAAGATTTAAAAAATACAGATTTCAGTATCCTGAGGCTCTGAGCCCCATTTATTTTCCTCACATACGGCAACAAAAGTCCGAAATTATACGATTTCAAATAAAAGCAATAACTGTAGCTTGATATTGAGTAAGAACATGTTTTTATGAACCACACAGCTTCCGGTCTTCCTCGACCCGACCGGAGAAAAATACGTGCTGCAGGCAGTAGAAATACATTGCTTTTAAAATCGTGCTGTGCAACACGAAAAAAAGGGGCAAATCGTGTTGGTGAACACGAATCAATAGATTAAAAATCGTGTTGGTGAACACGAATCAATAGATTAAAAATCGTGTTGGTGAACACGAAATGCCGTGAGACTGGGTTGGTACAGCAGCATACATTTTCACAGTCTTAGGGGTTCACTTAAGACTCTACTGCTAAAATCCATCATTCATTGTTGTTTGAGTTTAATCTTCCTGCCAATCTCCATTACTCTAACGCACTCGCTTCATGATCCAAAGATAAATGTGTTTTTGTGTATGTGCTGTCAGCTTTGCAGCTGTATGTATTGTTTTTGTATGATTGCATTCATTATATATGGTGTGTTTGTGTGAGAGAGTTCTTCTTCTGTGCTTGATGATACAAACTATACTGTATGTGTATGTGCACCTGTATGTGGCTGCTTGCTACAGCCCAGGCGCCTGGGAGCCGATTTGCAGAGGGGAGGGAGGGCAGGAGGGATGGATGGCGTCTCATTCGAGGCGTGTGGGCGTCAAGCTCCGGGCACCTAATTACAGCCCCGGCTCCCACAGCCTGCCTGCGTCTCCCTCAGCCCCCATGTTTGGGTGCATCTTCCCTGGCAGAGTCACATGATACGCTCCTCTCGTCTCCAAAGCTTTGGTCTCAGGAGGGCTCCACCTTAGCACAAAGCACGGCTGTGTCTGATTAGCTGGCTTAAATGAGATCCCTAGCTAGCTGGCTATATTGTCATTCTCTTTGTTGACAGTTATGAGATGGGCAGCCAGACAGCCACCCGACACATTTAGCTTGTGAGCTTGATCAGGAGAATTCGGCATCATGTCATTGGCATCACCAATCTGTAGGGACCTCATTTGGACTACTCTATAGTCGAGAAACTAGTGCACTGGCTAGCTAGCATTGTGAGTCTGGGCTAACAAGGCCTTTTTTAGTCTTCCGTTCTTCTCTTGTACACTGATGTATAGTTCAATAATTGGTGGTTATTAGTGAGCTTGCTGGAAGAGGAGCTGGGTTGCTGGTTAACCCTTTCCTCCCTAAAAGGACTGCAGTTGTCTTTCATCTCATTTCAGAGGATTTAAAGGCAGAGCGATGGCAAGAAGAAGTAGGAGAGAGAGACAGAGATGAATGCCTATAGTGGGGGTCGGTTATTATTTTTTTGCCAACAGCAGATGCCAGGCACAGTGGTTTCAACCGGGCACACTTTAAAACACAACACAGCTGCCTTCTCTGCATCTGGGCACCGGATAGAAAGAGGAGGGAGGAGAGAGAAGCAGGAGAGAACAAGGGAAAAGACAGGGAATACGAATGAGAGGGAGAAAGCAGGGGACACACTGTGTAGGGAGAAACATCGGGAACATGAAGGAGGAGAGGGGAAGAAACAAAGGCTGACACAGATAACATCTATCAGCAGAGCAGCAACATGGGCTGGGTCTAACATTATAAATAGAGAGATACCCACACCCCCCCTCCCAACCTCATCCCCAGTTTAGTATTCCCTTCCAAAAGCTGGGAACCACTAACTGGGCCAATCCACAACAGGGATTAGCTATCTAGCTGCAGAGGCATTTAAATGTGCTCATAGCAAACTCTGCGCTGTATGCAGGAGTGACTGTAAACACAAACACATACTGAGGTGGCTGGAAGAAGGAAGGAAGGAAGGAACACACACAGTTTACTCTATTCTTTTTTAAAGGGATGTCAAAAATAATTTAAATACTACAAAGAAGACATGTTACAAAAAGAGTGCAATATTTTAAGATGGAATGGAATGTTCTCATGGAACCAATGGTAACAGCAGGATACTGAACGGAAAGGCTATTTAATGCCAGTAAATGCAACAAACATCAAAACAAGATGTGCAATACTGTACACAGGATGAGTGAAAAGATATGAATATATATATATATATATATATATATATATATATATATATATATAAGAGATGAATGAAATGTATGACCAACCAGAAAGACTGTGGACACAAAGAGTTGACCTTAAGTATTCTCAGTGTAATGGATGTACTGTATACAGCTCTGTATGTGCTCAGTGCCCAGGGGGAAAGGTGGCGAGTCGCTCTTTGAAAGCTTTTTATTGAGCTGTGTGATATGCAGAATAGGGGCAGGTTGAAACCTTCCTTTCTCTCGCTCCCCACCTGTGGACCGTGGTGCGGGGCAAAAGTCAGCGCCACTGAAAAAAGGGATTACGCACTATTATTATCATACAATATGTATCATTTCAAAGACCCTTGCACCACACTTGTTTCTCTCCATGGGTCTGGTGTTCCTTCCTCGCTCCTTTTCTTTTGTTCTACCTCTATTAGAGTTGTCCTTGACTGTGGAGCGAGCGCACAGTGCAGCCTTTGGTTGAGGGGAGCCAGTCGAGACGCTCCCTTGCTCTCCTGTTGAGACAAGAATAGAAGAGGGCATGGGAGGGAGCGAGTCAGAAAGGAACGTGAGAAAGGAGAGGACAGCCTTTTTCAATTCAGCAAACGTCTTCCTGAAGCCACAAAGAGCCGGTAAAGAGACGGGGGGAGTATAAGCAGGAAGTTGGCTTCATGACTAAGCATCTGAAGACAGGGCTCTGGGCATCTTGTTTGGAAGGACGCTGTCTGCCAAGAAGGAACGCCTCAGACGTTGTGATGCATCATCCCTTGAGATGCAGATCATTCAGTTCTGGAGAACCTGTTCCTCATTATGAAATGGCAACGTGACATTCATTATAGTGTACCAAATGTGAACAGAAATAGATCTAGTAAATACTGCGGAAGCTTCTGGTGACTGTGTAGTGGTCATGATCAAATATGATATTACTCACCAGTCAATATGATGATCAAATATGATATTACTCACCAGTCAATATGATGATCAAATATGCTTCAAAATACAATTCGGATTATAGTATTGCGATTTCCCAGCCTACAAATAGTTTCTACAGACAAAATAAATCTTTGTTTGTTACAAATTGTCACACAAAATAAATACACAATACTTATCCTAATATGTCTTATTATGAAAATGACAATAACGATGCAACAATTTGTAAATCCCCCAATATCGTGAGTCATAATCGCACTTACAATATCATTTAAAACAATCGCGGTAAGATATTTTTTCAGAACCTTCAGCCTTATTCATAATCTACCTTTGCCATTTGTTAACAAAAGAAGGTCTCAAAGTGTTGGTTTGGAGTTGAACTGTCATACAGTATAGTGTCAGGAAGAAATCTGAAGACATGGAATTTAGGCTCCATTCATAACACCGATCCTTTTGTCTGTCACTTCAGTAAACCTTTCTGAAATTGAAGTGGCTACTATAGAACGGTGTTGGGGGTTCATGTTTGGCATTTTCCTGAGCCCCTCGACGCCGACGCCAACAGTAAGACAGACAAATAAACAGATGACAGACAGATGGAGCGGCAGACAGGTAAACATTCGGATAGACGGGCAGGCAAACAAATGAAGACACAAGCAGATGACGAATAGACAGGCAGATAGTCGGGCAGATTGGCAGAGCGGCTGACAGCCTGGCCGCTTTCCTGCAGAGCGCTATTGGCTAGAAAGAGTGGCTGGCAGGCAGACAGGCAGATGGACAGGCAGGCAACCATGCACACAGACAGACAGAAAGGAGGACTGGAGGAATATTAGATGGAGAGACAGACAAAAGACAGACAGGCATGCAGAGAGGCAGGCAGAGAGGTTGCCAGACAGACATGCACCGTTGGTAGCAGGACAGGCAGTTGGCGTAGGAAGGAGACACGGGGACAGCAAGTGCCTCTGGCAGAGAGAGAGAGAGAGAGAGGGATGAGGTCAGTGCACGCCTGGCTGGCTGACTGTTGATCTGTGGCACTGGGCTGGCAGAAGAGGGTCCTCAGGGAGCGAGCAGCTCCACACAGCCCGCCACCCATCCCTTCATCCTTCCATCCCCCAGCTGGGATAGAAAGACAAGCCTACGAGGGCAGATACATTTAGTTAACAGTTGCACAGGCAGGTGAAAGAAAGCAAAAATGGTGAGGGTGACAAATGCCAGTCAGTAATATTCAGGGAGGATGGAGGATGGGAATGGCCGTATATCTAGCTAAGAACTAGGGGCAGAAACACTGTCTCCTCTCCTCTGTAACAAACACTTGAAGGACATTCTGACAGGACTTGCTGCCACATGGGGCTCTGCATGCACCCCAGGCTTTTAGAAAGGGGGACATGTGATACTCATTGTGCCTCCTGTCTGATACTCTGTACATTAGACTATACTGTAGATCCCTCACTCTGTATTGTACTCATCCTCCATTTGAGCATTTCTTCATCACAAGCTCAGAAACAGACACATTTTGAAATGTATTAAAAGTATTTCTATTCACACGTCATATTTCCTTATTGTATCATAAACCCTGAGAATGTAGTTATCAACAATTGCAACATTTATATTCCTGGAATGATCATTTCTTTCAGAGGAATGCAGACAAAACAAACTAAGATGCCAATGTAGCAACGGTTTCACTAAGTTGAACCGAACTGAGCATAGCTGTCACCGGTAAGTGTCAAATGATATTTCCTGATCATATTTCCAGACCAGCCTGGTTTAAAATGCATTGCTGAAATGTTGAAATGCCTGGGTGCCAAAAGAAAATGTTTTTGTTTGCTAAAAGGGCTGCGGAGGCATTTCCAGGACACAGACGAAATGTGAGAGTATTATGGTCGTTTTGACTTACCCTGTGTTTGGACAGATGCAATATTGGATCAGTATGTCGATATGTGATTTGAGGTGCTGAGGATGTTTTTTATGGCTTTCCATCAGCTAGAGTTACACAAGGTTAATGTTACAGTCGTGTGTGTGCATACGTCCATGTGTGTGTGTTTGTGTGTGTGCGTTTGGCTGCAGGGAGCTAAGCTGCTCCAAATGTCCATCTGCCGAGTTGACAATCCACCTGAGCCCACTCACACATGCACATTTGCACCCACACACACAAACACATGCAATATCACCAATGCTCCGGTACCCACATTCACACCGGCACGTGCAGCAATGTAATCTATTCGAGGACCTCAAACCTTCAGCACATACCAGTAAAGCCATGTACCTGAACTGCCACAGTATTTGTTACTGCTAAATTCAGCCCCGTCCTTATTGCCACATCTATTTGCATAAAAACATCCCACCTTTTCTCAAGCAGTCACCTTGATGAAGCTGCATTACGCGGTGTGATATCAACATAACAAGTTTTCTGACAAGAATCCAGAAATGCACATATACATATTTCACAACAGGTGTTAAGAGTAAGTACGGGGAAAGCAACTCATGTGTTGGACACACACGAACAGGCATATATTAAAGCATACACACACTAACAGTGTACTCTTTTACATAAACACACAATTTGTGTTTGCAGATTATTGTTTTTTTCAGCTCATACTTCAGAGTGGGCCGAACACACTCAGTGCCAAGCTGATAACTATTGAAACAAGCTTTTGACTCAGTGTCGCTGGTACGACTATGGCGAGCGCTCACAATCAAATGACAGTAATTTACAAGAGTCACATTAAGCACCTGTTCCTTTTCTCAGGATCTGGTTGATGGTCTTCTCTGACACGAAGCATGCTTTCATCGCCATATTCTCTTAACTGGGATAAATACTAGTGTGTTTGCTATTTCGTCCTAATAAATGCTGCTGTGCTCTCTAATTCAGAGGACAGGGCCAGTCAATATCAGCTCTACAGTAGCAAAGTTACCATGTCGACAAAGTGTTCTAGCTTGGATCACTTCAAACCCTTCATTCTACTTAGATTCTAAGAGGTTTTTAGAAGTAGAGGTGTTATTATTGGTACACGACTAGTTACACATTATTACTTTGCTTTAAATCATTAACCTTTATGTTGTGTTTGAAATATGAACAATACGATAGTTCAAAGTGTCCCATAAAGACTAATTTAGCTGCAAGCCTTGATCAGGACATTGTGAAAGAAGGACATACTTAGTTCCTCCATAGTCAAGTATTGAGTAGTAGCATGAAAAGACAGGGAAGGAAGGGTACTGTGTGTGTGTGTGTGTGTGTGTGTGTGTGTGTGTGTGTGTGTGTGTGTGTGTGTGTGTGTGTGTGTGTGTGTGTGTGTGTGTGTGTGTGTGTGTGTGTGTGTGTGTGTGTGTGTGTGTGTGTGTGTGGCCTAGCATTACTATACTTGTGGGGACCTACATCTGTTTACATAGTCAGGTGTGGGGACTCGCCTCCCTTACGGTACGTCCACACAGCAGCTTTTCAAAAATCTTGAAAATCTTGGAGCTGGGCGTGTCTGAAAGCTTGGGGATTTCGCGACCAACAACCAATCACATGAATCTCCCGCCCCCGACATACAAAGCAAAGAACCCCGGTTCTTCTCCACTATTTCTTTTAACATTTTGAACATTTATAAGATTAATGTCTATGGTGCTATTTTATGCTACATTCCATGCTGGCTAATGATACTGTCTATGCTTGCTAGCAACGAAGTAATCTAGCAACGAAGTAAACTGGATATAAAATCCCCAAACAAGCGAAAACCTACCAGTTTCACCCACTGTCTCTGCCACCTCCCTCCATGCCTGGTTCCTCCGGTTTGTATCCCGGTAAGTAAATAGGGACTGGTCATAAAGAACCGGGTGATTTGCTACCGCAATAACTAAGTTCTCCTCCATTTTTGTGGAATATAGAAATGAACTGCGGGTCTGGTTCTCCCAGCTTGCACGCGGTTTGATTGGCTAGCGCTTGAACTGTCAGATTTGCATAAACGGATCTGATTGGCTGTCGCTTCCAGCTCAGCCTCAAAAGTTGAACATTGTTCAACTTTGGAATCCTGAACATCCTGGAAATCTTCGCCTCGCCCCCCCACAATGCAGTTCGGCGACAAGCGAGGGAAAGTGACGTCATCCCCATTCAAAGTCAATGGGCGGAGACGCGCTGGAAGCGGTGGACAAATCGCCAAAAGCTGCTGTGTGGACGGGCCGTTATGGGGACAAAATGGAGGTCCCCATAAGGGGAATCATTCATTTTAGGATGAAGACTTGGTTAGGTTTAGGATTAGGGTTAGGGTAAGGGTTAGGCATAATGACCACAGGGCTGTGTGTGTGTGTGTGTGTGTGTGTGTGTGTGTGTGTGTGTGTGTGTGTGTGTGTGTGTGTGTGTGTGTGTGTGTGTGTGTGTGTGTGTGTGTGTGTGTGTGTGTGTGTGTGTGTGTGTGTGTGTGTGTGTGTGTGTGTGCGCGTGCGCGCGTGCGCGCAAATGGTCTCTGACTGTCAGGGAGCAATGTTGAATTACCGTGTGATTCATTCAAATCGAAACAAATTCGCTCTCTTGTCGGCCAACGCCTTTGACTCCCACACTGGAGATATGAGTCCTATTTTGAGGAGAGTGTGGGGACATTTTCTGTTCCCTTCTATTAGGCTGCTATTTTTGTGCCACAGGATACCCAGTGACTGTGTAGAGCCCTGTCAGTGACAAATGTGTTTGTGTGAGAAACAGGGGTGGGGTGTGTGTGTGTGTGTGTGTGTGTGTGTGTGTGTGTGTGTGTGTGTGTGTGTGTGTGTGTGTGTGTGTGTGTGTGTGTGTGTGTGTGTGTGTGTGTGTGTGTGTGTGTGTGTGTGTGTGAGAGTGTGTGCAAGTGTGTGAGTGAGTGAGAGATGGATGGAGTTGGGGGGATATTCAGTATATGTTCTATCTTACCTGCAGGACTGTGTGTTACAGAGAGAGAAAGAGACAGAGTGTGTGTACAGTGGTGGGGTGTTCTCTCTCACTTTCAGGCTTGCTCGCCTGCGGTGATTCAGTGTGTGTATGCCCATTAGCTTGCCCGAGTGAGTGTATATCTTTGAATGTGAAATGTCTGCTGTTCTGTGTGTGTGTGTGTTTGTATGCCTGCCAGCTTAGTAAGTTGAGGGTATGTGTGTGTCTGTGTGTGTGTATGTGTCTGTGTGTGTCTGTGTGTGTGTGTGTGTGTGCGTGTGTGTGTGTGTGTATGTGTGTTTGTGCGCGCGCCTGCTGTCATCCGGGGGTAAAGCCTCAGGACATATAGGGTCATGTGACAGACAGCCCTATCTATCTATCTGCAGACTGCATCATTGGTATTCTGGGTAGACACTGGCAGCCAAGCATGTGGGGAGGTGGGGGGGGAGTGTGTGAGAGAGACAGAGAGAGAGAGAGTGAGAAAAAAGAGCTATGAAAAGAAGAGGGGGATTTCAGGAGGGTGAAAAAAATAGAATCGAGAACAATAGTGCTCATCAGTGCATTGAGACCTGGATGCAATCAGACACACACCCCTACACACACACACACACACACCCCCACACACACCCCTACACACACACACACACACACACACACAACACACACCCACACACACACACACACACAACACACACACACACACACACACCCCCCTACACACACACACACACCCCCCCCCCACACACACACACACCCCTACACACACACACACACACCCCTACACACACACACACCCCCCCCACACACACACACACACACACACACACACACACACACACACACACACACGCACACACACACACACACAAATGAGAGCATGTATACTGACCTGTGCACTCATAACCATGCTTGCACATCCACACAGACTGTCATCCAGTCATGCATCAGTACTGTTAAATACACACACACACACACACACACACACACACACACACACACACACACACACACACACACACACACACACACACACACACACACACACACACACACACACACACATCCTGCCTGTATAGCATACACACACATACACAGCAGCGCCGTCCTTGCCAATTCATAAGGGGGATCTGATATGAATAACGAGAAGGACGATGCCACAAGGACTAAATGTTTGGAAATGTCATCAGCGACAACAAAAGGAGCTATTTCATTAGCCGGGGCAGAGCACTCCAACCCAGCACAGTTCCTCATAGCTTAGGGTTAAACTCTCATCTAACAGCTAACCTTCAAAGACGCTTCGCCATCCTTTTTACTGCACAGATACCGCACACTGCCTCTCCGGATTGATCCCCCTGTCTGTCGACTGAGGAAATATGTAAATAAGCGTTCAGCCTACATTGACCGACGGCCACATGCAGGGTATCAGTTCACTAACAAAGGCCCAGGATCTAATATCTATTTGCCAGCAAAACAGTCAGATCTGCTTATATCAAAAAGTCCAGACGACAAGTGGAGCAATAAGTGATGACTGAGGAGATGTTGTTATTATTGGTCGGTCTCATGAATTGTTACAGTTTACATTTGTTGTTGACACTTGTGCCCCTTGAGTACGAATTTGAGCTGAACTGACAAAGAATTTCTTATTCTTAACATTAAAATGACCGTGTGACAAGACACGAGGAAAGATGACTAAATCATTCTAATACATAAGGGATACTTGTTTGAACCCATGAACTAGCATTTAACAAGAGCTTGCTCAAACCTGATTAGCAGTGCCTCTTGGACAATACAAAGAAACAAGCATGCTTCTTACACCAACATCTTATCCTGTTACTCACTCAAATGCAGAATCTGTTTACAGAGATAAGATGACCACCTTCAAACAGGAGAAGGTTCTTTTGAGGCTACGCTAGCAGGATGGGCTAAATGATATGCCAATCAATGTGTATCTAGATATGTAACAACATGCCATTATATACGTTTGTAAAAGGTTTTTCTCAGTGCATATATTGTTCACTAATGTTTAATGAACACATTAAGGCATCATAAAAACATTTGTTATGTTATGTGTATGTTAAAAAAAAGATTACCTGCAAATATAATGAACAGATTTTTAAAGGTGTCATTATCAGCCACACAAATCCAGTATGATTATAAACAGTGTTCATTTGAATCTGATGTTGCGTGAATGTAATAAAAACCCTTAGCAAATGTAGTATGTTGGGCTATGAATGCTCAGCTTCGTGGCTCATGTAAAAATAAAATGTGAGAAACATAAACTAGGGATAATGTCAGTGTTGATCTTCCCTTGAAGTAAGCCACCAATCCATTTTGGCTTCAGCTAATTCCATCACAAATCTAACCTTAATATCTACAGAGAATATAATCAGCAGGTAATAACTCGGCAAAAGCATCAGTCTGTGGTAAAGACAAAACGTATCACCTCAAAGTTTGGAACGGTGATATGACATGGGACGGACCAAAAAGCTTCTTACAGTAATTGAGCCTTAATGTTTTCTCTCTCTTGATGTGGATGTGTCCGTCACAGAACGCCATACAGCAGCAGTCACAGCGTGGTCTCCTATAGGCTAAGCTGCCATACAGGCACTGTTTCCCTGTGGCTATTTCAAGTCTTGGCTGTCTCACTCCTCAACCTTGGTGTTCTATAGCTGCTGGGGATGAGAGATGGTGTTAACACTTCTAAAGGCGTAAATCACCTCTCTCTCTCTCGCCCTCGCTCCCTCTGTCTTGCTCCACCTTACTCTCTCTCTCTCTCTCTCTCTCTATCTCTCCCCCTCACTGGAATGTTGTTCCTTCACTCGCTATCTGTGCTAAGAGGTGATTGGAGTCTTCCCAGTCTGATAATGGACCATATAAACACACACACACACACACACACCTCTGTACAGCCACAGAGTAGAGAGTGAAGCAGAGAGAGAAAGAGAGAGGAGACTCATCAAGTAATTAAGGCCCTGGCTCTCCCTTGGAAATTAAAGGAATGGCACTTTGCCCCCCTTCTCTCTCCCTCCTCTCTCTCCCTCCCTCTCTCTCTCTCTTCCTCTTCCTGCTGGGCTGATTGCTGTCTGGATTCTCTCCTCACCTGAGTATTTCACTCTCTCTCCCAGGCAGCCAACCCACAATGCATTGTGCTTGTGATTACCCCACTGTGGGTAATTGCGGCAGTGGTTTTCTCAACGTTACTTTCCCCACTCTCTGCCCTTACAGAGGAGCAGGCAAGGTCCTTTAAGAGAGCAGAAGAGGTGGGGTGCGTGATTATTTTTGTTGCCATTTGTGCGTATCTCCTTTGAAGGGGCGTGCTAATAATAAATGCACTGCATGCGTTCCTGTGTTATTTATTTGGACTTTTGTGATTAGGCGTCATGTGTGTTTGAGCACAGTGCAGCAGCAGGTCACACATGGTCAGGTCCGTTTCTCATGTACTCGATGAGAAAAGCAGGTCAGAAAAGTGCTTTTACCTCGGCTCACTCTCCCTCTTTGATGGGAGCAGGGAACTCATAAAGGGCCGGTCCACTTCACTACCTGACAGCTTCTCTCACCCCTGAACCTCGGCGGCTCAGATACACCACATTTCGTTGGAGTTGAGATTTTGACCAGCAAGCAGATTAGTGTTGTAGCTGTTGTAACAAGAAGCAGTTCAACTGCAAGTGGTTTGAATACAGTTTGCTCTGTGGTTGTCACTGCGTTGGTCCAGACCTTCCTCGTGCTGTAGCTTCACAATGCTCAATGAGATAAGTGAGGATAGAAAATAGAAGGGACGATGCATAAAAATCGTAAAAAGAAGCGAGCCAAATCCACTGACTTCTTTTTTTTATATCTCTATATACATTTGTATAACTATAGCAGCATTGTAGTCTAATCGTTCAATTTCTTGACATTGATAAAACATTTTTTACGATTTTGAAAAGAAGTAGACATTGCTTAAAATGTCATTCAGTTTACCCTAAATATCTAGAACTCAGATGAAAATTGTATTACACAAATGTAATCTTCTGAAATGTAGTTTTCACAGAGGAACTTGAAACAATACAGTTGTTTGAAGACGTCTTCACAGCAACATGGATATCAGATTAGGGCCCCTTTAACTTCTTTACAACAAACAGTATGTTAATAATAATATAGGAATGTATGTTGAAGTACGTGGGATTTAAGTGAATTTACTTATATTTAACCATGGCTCTATTTGCTGTTGGTATTGATCACGACATTTCTGGTAACCATGACATCTCTGCAAATGATCAGTGTGTAGCAATACCTATCCTACCATACTCTTTATCATTCTACAACTTTCAGAGCCTCATGAGTTAAATAAGGGCTACTAAAGTGTTTGTATTGGAAGTAGGGCTGCTCGATTATGGCAAAAATCATAATCTCGATTATTTGGGTCAATAATTGATATCACGATTATTAAAAACGATTATCCATTTACTTTGAAAACATCAATTTATTGGAGAAAAAAAATGGAACAGTATGTTTTTAACAGTTGATTACCCTGAACTTTAAGTAGAATTCAACTGAAAAAAAAAAAAAAAAAAGTAATAATAAAAAAATAATCGATTATTTCGATTACGTTGTTTTCGTAATCGTTGCAAGCCATAATCATAATTGCGATTAAAATACGATTAATTGAGCAGCCCTAATTGGAAGTGGGTTTACCTACAAAATAAATACCCTCTGATTTACAGCTGTATTTTTCCCAATTTAAGTCTAAAAAAGGCTTTTTTTGGGCTTATGGCATCGTTTACTGACCTGGAAGTTTGAATTACTCAGTTAGGCCACAGGGTCAAACTATCTTCACCGCCTGGACGCTGTTCCTCCCGGGCTTTGGTAGCACACATCTGGCTGGCAGTGGTTAAGCTCTGCTATTAGAGGCTGGGGAGATTGGCGATAAACTGAGGCACTGTCATAAAAAGTGGCATTATGAAATAAAAGTATCATTAGACTAAAAACGCCGTTAGGAAATGAAAACATACTGAGATCTGTTTTTTCATCTGCTTCCTGTTGTACTTTCTCTCTACTCACAAGAAGATATTAAAGTTGTCTAGATGCAGGGCCATGGGATTCCTCCTGCTGCTTTCTGCTGTGTCACTGTTTGGAGTGTGGTCAGTGTAATGCCTCAGTGGGATTAAGAGGGTTGGGCTGGTTTAGTTAAGGGATATAGTGGATCAGCTCTTTTTGTATCAACTGAAAGCCTTGTGAATTACTAACCTCTGCACTGTCCGGACATGGAAGGGACTCCTATATACAGCCAGCTAAATAACAAAGTAAAATAATATGAGGCATAGCAACGTATCTGATGTTAGCACAGCTGTACAATTGAAGAGAGAAGTGTTTGGGTAAAAAAGATCCCTTAAGTTATAAATAGTACTTCCTTATTGGTTATCTTGTGTTTTTTGTTATCGTGTTTGCAGTCCTTTAGAAACATTATTTTCCATAGAACAGTTTCAGGAGGATTGGATACATCTGCCAGCTGGCTTTTTATCAGACCAAGCCCATCTCCTTCTCTCTGGGTAATCAGAGCAGCTCAAAACAGACCATCACCCAACCAACACATACGGTATGTGTACATAAGCACATTGATTTCAGTTCTCCTCACCAAGTTATCTTGTGCTCTTCTTTGCATCTCAACACTCCTCTCATCTCACCAGCTTCTCTCCCTGAGGAGCTGGCTTTTATGTACATTTAAAAAGAGTGCAGGGTCATTGAAGGATCTTCCATATGACGCAGTGGAAAGACAGGATACACCAATGCTGTTATCACCTGACATCCATCAGACACATGGAGCTATACTCTGACACATCTAGGTTCAGCAGCAGCACGAGGGCATTCAGGCCAAGAGGTCATAGTCGCTACTTCCCCTCAGCCGTGTGTATTGGTGTGTGTGTGTCCTAAAGCAGACGAACAGGCACTGAGAAGAAGGCAGGGTATAGAACAGAGAGAGGGAGAGCAATAGAGAGTGAGATTTCATCTCCTCTCTGCCTGTATACATATCTGTGAGAATGTAGGTCAGGCAGCCCCAGTCACTCTCAGAGCCTGGGAGAAAGAGATTGCTGTGTGTGTGTGTGTGTGTGTGTGTAAACACATCACATGAATAAAGCATGGATCTCTCTTGTAATGTGTGCCCCTTGTCCTCACGTGCCGTATGTGTGCTTCTTTATATGATTGCTGTGATTGGATTCTTCTGTATGTTGTGTTTGTCTAAAATGCCTGTCATGTCTGACGTATCACAGAATATGTCACAGCACACTTTCCGTACTGCAGTGTACATAAATACAATAGGGTTTCAGTGTGTGTGTGTGTGTGTCATCCCAGGCTATGTACAGTGTGACTTTGATAGATACAGGAGCCCAGTAAAGGGCAGGCACGTGTCATTCTGTGTCGTTCTCCAAGGAATATACTGAGAAAATCACACACAAGCAAACACACACACTTGTCGGATTCTGGGCTGAAAACAAGTCACGTTGTCATGTAATCTACTTTTGTAACAGAGGGGACATAAAAGAATAGCTTGTCCTTGTGCACATGTTAGTCTGTAAACATCTGTGTGTTTTATGGCTGCGTTTCACCACTGATTTGACAAATTGATTGAGATTCACAAGCGGCCGATATGAATGGATTTGATTCCACTACTGAAATGAATGTGTTGTTGCTGCTTAGCATTCAGGTGATTAGATCCCTGCATGTTTTGATTAAACTGCGCTAATCAAGTTAAAGCTTCACACAACTGCTAAAAAACGATTAAAGAACCAATCCTGGAAATTTGTTTTAATCAATATGAGATTATTCATATACAAATATTTTATTTCAAACCCAGCCCTAGTGTGTATTGTGTTGAGATGTTGTGTGTGTGTGTGTGTGTGTGTGTGTGTGTGTGTGTTTGCTGTTCTTTGAGGGCTCTCCCATTGCAGTTGAGGCCGATTCTCCCCTTGCTGCGCTCTGTCTGTCTCTGTCCTTGGTGCTGAAACTAGCACAGTAGATTCTTTGAATGCCACGCACACAAGAAACTGAGTGAGCTGTGTTGTTATATTGTATTTTATGCTTTACCTTTGGTCTTCTTCCTCTCTCTGTTTGTTTCTTGTCCCCAACACACACACACACACACACACACACACACACACACACACACACACTTTCTTTTATATATAGAGATATACGGGGGGAATGTGAACTGTGTTCTGATGAAGAATCAGAGAGCTGTGATTTGTCATCAGCCTCCACAAGAAAACCTTCATCAGAGGACAGAGTCATCACTTGCTGCGATTATAATGACCACAGGGCTGTGCGTGTGTGTGTGTGTGTGTGTGTGTGTGTGTGTGTGTGTGTGTGTGTGTGTGTGTGTGTGTGTGTGTGTGTGTGTGTGTGTGTGTGTGTGTGTGTGTGTGTGTGTGTGTGTGTGTGCGTGTGTGTGTGTGTGTGTGTGTGTCTGATTGTGTCGCATGGGATGAAATCAGATGGAATTATGTCACAATGTTTCAAAGAAATCATTTCACATTGGATTTTGCAAAAAAATACACTGACAAATGATAAAACATTTTATTTTACCAACGGATACACCAGTTGATCCGATTTTTCAAAAATATTTATATACACGCGTCAAAGCACTTGGCTTGCATCGTGGCCGTTTTCAAATACAAACCAGCTTTTGACACCAAAAACAAATGCGTTAAAGACAGCAGGACCATGGTAGTAAAACTCAAATATAGTTTGAGTTTTCCATTGTTTGCGTTGTTCCCGTCACAACACATTCACACTGTTTCCAGCTGGCCCATGCTTAAGATTCACACAACAAAGGAAGTGGACAAAAGGTAAAAGCAGAGGTGTGTGCGTCTGAGATGAAGGGTAAAGAAACCCCTGCTGGTTCAAAGTAAAGTCTGCGTATGCGTGTAACAACCTCCGCTCCTTTTACATAGCGCACCCCAGCCACTCGTACAGTGTGTGCCTATGGTTGTGTTTGTCCTGAGGGACCAGCTATTGTTTTTGATTGAAGCCGCTTTGAAATAGGTTGGGAATAGCTGCGTGTGGTTGTGTGTGCGTTGGTGTGTACTTGTGTACGTGTAATGGGCCGTCTGGTAGACTCCCTATGGGGGCCTTCAGTCTTTGTGATGGTCCCTATACACCCTCAACACCTCATCTGTTCTCTTCCATACGTTCTCTCAATTAGCAGCAATGGATGGAGAGAAACAAAGAGAGTCAGGGAACGCAGGCAGTGTTCCAGCGCGTACTATGTTCATTCACACCTCCATCTTTACTCCTCTCAGTCTGCATTAAGACTATATTTTTTTTTAAAGCATGGCATCGACGCGTTTCTCTCTCCCCCTCCCCTTTCCTCTCCTCCTCTAACTCAGCTAAGGGTGAAGAGCAGAGGAGAGAAATCATGGAGGCAGGCACGGATCATTAGCTATATTTGTCCCCACTTCCTGCAGAAGATGATAGATCTAGCTAATTACCCCCATGTTGCCAAGCCTATCGCACACGACAAGCGGCCGTCGTTATGGCGGAAATCAACGCTCACTTGGCGTGTGCCGCATAGCTGATGCTATATGACTATTCATGAGCAGAGAGTCAAAGGAGAACTTTCTGATCCTGTCATGGCTGTGTATGAATGTGATTCTGCTGCAAATGGTTTTACTGACGCACGTCTTCTTCTTCCCTCTGTGTAGAAAATGAGTTTGGAGGAGGCGTGGTGAGACGTTCCTCTCCGGCTGAAAGTCAGTAGGTCACGGTGGAAGCACGGGACCGGACCAAAGAGCTGTCTCAACCCCTGACCCTTTCAGGTAGTGGAGCACTTCCTGTGTTTCATGTTACGTGTGTTTGCTGTATGGATCATGAAGCTGGTGCAGGCAAAGAAAACACATCTGAAGTGTACGAGTTGCTATTGCCTAGTTTTTTCAATATATTTTATTCATACATTCAAACACAAATAGAAACATAATAGTACACAGTATCACCAATGTCAACAGCGCAGCTCTCAACACTAAACAAATCATATATATAAATAGGCACAAACAGTGGTGCAGAGCAGAAGTATCTGCCATGAGTCTGAATGGAGAAACAAATCCAAAAGGTTTTAAATGACGGGGGAAACCTTTTTTCATAACAATTTTAAATAGTTATAAACCCATCTTGTAAGCCACATTTTAGTCAGAACTATTTATTATTATTTGTGGAATTCGTTTTTAATACCTGCATGCTTAGGTAAGTGATATCATTTTTATTTTTTAAAAATATAATCACGTTATTTCTACTGACCCTTTTTAATTGACCTGTTCAAACAAAACCCTATAAAAAGAATTTGAAATGCACCTACCGCTTACTTCCAAAAACCATGGGCGTAGGAAGCATCCTGAATGTGGGGGGGACATTTTTAACGGGGGGTGGTTTGATAATTTGATGTGGCTATACTAGCATGAGGAAAATGATGGGTACATTTTGTAATTTCATCCAGTAGTAAAGAAAGGAAACATATTTGATTATTAATTCAGAGTAGGGCTGGGCGATTTGGCCTAAAAATAAAACCTCGATTTTTTTCTAACTAATGGACGATTTTCGATTTAAACCTCGATTTTTTTCTGAAATGATATGGATCCTCCTGGATGTGGTGAGTTAAGTATGGCGAGTAAAAAGAAGAATAAAACAGATGGTTGGAGTAAAGATGCGAGGACTTGACATTTTATTTTGGGATCATCCACATTTCCAACAAAGGTTCACGGATGAAAAAAATGCCAATACTGAATCTGATGTTAGAAATGTTGACTGCATCTGGTTTCATTTCAATTTCAACATTTCTATTATTTCCAAATGCACCTGCATGGAAAGAAAACCTATTAAATATCACTGTCCAGAATTATTTGGGTTGCATATTTAGTTATGTGAGAAAAATATACATTATACACTTTTGTCAATCATTTCAACAAATCATATCTCAAAGAAAATTAAAAGAAAGTATAAAGCCTCATATATCTTTGAAAATGTAAAACTGTTTTATGAAATATGTTTTTGTTATGTTCCAATACAAAATATAAAGGCTATAGGTCATCAGTTAAACATTTTTAAAAATAAAATATATATTGTTATATGTTTTTAATATAATAGTGAAATAGAAAAACATGTCCAAAATAAATCAGGTTACAGGATGTTGATTTCAGGAAAGGTAATATTGGGGTTTGTTATAGCTTGCAGGAAGTTAACCATTAGAATAATTGCAATGCATGAATTCCAGGTTAGTCTTGCTGTTGGCATCAAACAAAAAAATCACTTCAGACTGGTTTCATCATTTAAAAATATCATCATGTTGAATGATACAAATACAACAAATAATGATAATAAAAAAATACCCTCAAACAAAATAACATCCCTTTAACTTTCTAGGAAGTTTTCTACAGGTTTTTCGCGAGGAAGACAAGCCTGTCTACTGCCTCTGGCTTGAGGCATGCTCTTTGGCATGTTACAATATTACCCCCCGTACTGAAAACCCTCTCCGAAGGGGCACTTGTGGCAGGAATGGAGAGATATTTATTGGCCAGATAACTCAGTCTTGGGAAGTTAGCTTCATGTAGCTTCCACCACTGCATGTCTCTGTCGCAGTTGCTGGAATAAGTTGGTTGTGTTCCCATGTTTTGCAGCGATCGTCTTTCTACAGACCTTACACAGAACAGTTGTTTGTTCTATGTCTGACTGCTTGTACCCGAACCACTTCCATACAACTGAACTTACTGAAGTGGTACCTTTTTTAGGAATGAGTTCTTCTTCATCTGTGTTCGTGGACATTTTTATGCTACGTCTGTCGTAGTGATGTGTCGGTCGCGAACTATTTAAGTGAACGACGGGAGCCGGCTCTCGCCCGCGAACGAGCCGTTTTTTTTGCGGAGGGATCGGCATGAAGGCACATTATGCAATGTGCAATGTGCACATTATCCCGCTTATTACATGGCCACATTCTCAGCAAAGTAACGACATGACTCCCAATATTAATTGAAATGCTTTTATGGATTTAGAAAATGATTTTATTGATTTAAAAAATAGTTTTGTATTGATTTAAATTGACATGCATCCGCTAAGAAAAATAGTGCGTTGTTACTGTTTGAACTAACGTAGCAACGGCAGGAACTGTTTCGATAGTGTTTTTGAGGAGCTTTTTGATTACAGATCCAAAAAAAATCGCGGTTTTTCGGTTTAGCCATTTCACAAACCGTAGGAAAGTAAAAATGCGATTAATCGTGAAAACCGAAAAAATCGCCCAGCCCTAATTCAGAGCCGTCTTTGAATTAATAAAAAGCAGTTTAAATGCCCATTTTTTGTACATTTATATACAACAATAAATATGTGTGAGTGCATTGAGAGATATTGTTGTGGAGAGTCATTTATATATAAATTGCAAAACACATTTGTGAATCCTTCTGTGAGCATTTATTAACATTGAGACTGATCTGACTCCATACCGATGTTAAGTTCACCTAGGAATGGTATCATTGACTTAAATGTTGCTCTTCTGTCTATATTGGTCACATGATGCCCCTTGACTGAAATGTTTCCTGTTCAATATCCCCACTGATTTCCTTAACATTCTGGGATGAGAGTCCACATCACAATTGACTCTAAACTGTAATTTCCCTTTCATCACTCACCTCAGCAACGGACCTCTCTCCACTGTCCCTGTGTTCTGCCTCTGACTCACTCTCAAGCGCCTAGATGTCAAGAGAGTAGGGGTGAAGTGATCATTATGTATTGAGCAGTATACTCTTTCACATTGAATCATAACAAGTCATACTGAATGTAAATACAACTGACTCTAAAGTAAGTCCCAGTCTGTGACATTGGACATTTTGAAGACTCAAAGTCCCAAGCAGTAGGTAGAATATTAGCTAGTCTATGTAATGTGCACAGAAAATAAACAGTTAACTGAATACTGGGATGGAAATGGCCTATAAGCACTCAGTAAAACATAAACACACACAAAAAGCTTCTGAATGATAAGAAGTATAATTAAAACATAATGCACATTATCATTTTGAGAGAGAGTACCTAAATTAAAGAACTCAGAAAATAATCTCTCATCGAACTGAGGCAGTAAAACACACTGACTGCGCCTCTACATGGACATCATGGAGTTTACATGGGCCCAGAGAGATGGGGTTATTCATGTTCCCTGTTTACATGATAAATACTAGTAACCTGGCATTTCGATGCCTTTTCTCATCTAAACTATTCAGTATTTGTATCTCTCTATCATGACATAAAGACGAAACTCCTCTCCAGAAGTGAGACACCGCCGCCGCCATCACTGTTAACTGTTTAACTACCAGCTGAAGACTTACTTTCCTCTTCTTTGAAATGTTGTTATGTCCATGTTGTCCGGGGGAGAAAACATATCAAACCAAGAGATCGTCAGCTTTGATTTTCGCTGTATTAACCATTTCCTGAACATTTGGTGTGTGTGCCTTTTACTGCCTTACCTCCGCTACCGGCATCGCTTCATACAACAGATCTGAGCTGTCCAACTATGGCAACACTCCTTGAACATGCGCGCGCTATGGGAGAATCTGCCTTGGTACAAAGCAGCAGTGAAAACATGGTACGGAGTTTCATTGATTTGGGCATTCTCTCAATAAGCAAGTGGAATGGATTTGATAGTGAAGCACTGACACAGCGCTCTACAAAGTGCGGCGAGTGGAGAGACCGATGCACGGACTTTCCACATGGTAAAAGTGGGGGGGTCTAAACTAATCATTTGAAAAAGTGGGGGGGACTTGTCCCACCCTCATATAATGGCTGCGACGCCCATGCCAAAAACAATTCAATGAATTCTGTTCCCTTCTTAGCAACAATGCCATTATCTAAGATAACATATTTTAGATTAAGAAAATCAGGCTGAATAGAATCATGATTTTGTAAAGGAAGAGTATCCAACTTGATCCACTCAGGCTGCAAAGCGATCATACAGGTAACAAACACAAATCCTTCCCATCCTGAACTGTAACAGCTGTCTCTGGACCAGCTGATAAATGGTTGTATTGTATTCTGATCCCACTCTAACCATGTGAGAGCCCTGCACTGCTGCTTCACCCACCTGAGCCATTTCCCCTAGGAGTCAGGAATCACTCCCCAGATTTGTAGTCTCTCCTTCTGTCTCCATCACCCTCACTCTCTTTCTCACTGTGACTGTCAGCGCCCACTCAGATGCTTTCTCCGCAGCCCTTCACACTAATTCAGATGCACTTAGCTACGGTTTGGCACACGTGTTTACTCTCACTAGATGATGCCTGCCGTAAATACCTATTTGCAGTGAAATTCGATAGTGCCAGTGCAGTTTCGGTGTGTGCATGCTGCTACACTGTACACAGAATACCAATCTGTGTGTGTGTGTGTGTGTGTGTGTGTGTGTGTGTGTGTGTGTGTGTGTGTGTGTGTGTGTGTGTGTGTGTGTGTGTGTGTGTGTGTGTGTGTGTGTGTGTGTGTGTGTGTGTTGGGTTGGGCACCATATGCCTGAAACGCAGTCTCCCAAAACCTCAAGGTGAAACAAAAGGAAACTGATAACGATGTGAATTGTTGTGACAGATGTCTGTGCGCCCCCATCCCCCCATCATCAACATGATAAACACACACACACATACAAAATGCTTGTTCTATGTTTCAGCGCATATTACAACAATCGCTGTATTTCTTATAATGTTTCATTTTCTCCATCAAACCGCACCAACTCTGTAGTTGTTTCTTTTGCAATTGATCTGTGTCTGATGGCGTTCCTCTGTCCTACGTACTGACGGAGACACCTCATAATAGGTTCTGCCACTTTATTTCCCAAGGAATAGGAATTTACATATTGTTTTCATTTTGAGTCCAAATGTACAATCAATACCAACACAAACACAGTTGTCCTTCTGACAGCTGCTTTTTCCAAAAATGCATTCCATTCACATGCATTTATTTTCAAAGGATGGCAATCTTTAACAAGCATTTTCTTGTCAACCCTCACACCAAATATGCTGCATATTAATTCAAATGTATGGATGCAAATGACAGAACATGGTGACAACTTCAGGAGAACACAGAGGCAATATATGTTAGATAGGAATATGAAATACATCCCAGTGGGGGTCATTTGAATTGCGATCAAGTTGCATATGTGGTCCCACCATTAACTTAGTGCAGCGTTTCTCAAAGTGTGGGGCCGCCCCACTGGTTGGGCGCAGAGATGTGATAGGTGGGTCGCGAATGGATGCGATGAACGAGAGATTATTATTATTTTTTTTTAGAATTAATTTGTTGGACCTCAGGCCGGAATGGAACCTGGGTCCTCGCGGGCGGTAGTGGACTGTTACAGCCGGAGACTCTCAAGTCCCGAATCTCTCGATGGCCAATCCGAGCCTGCTCACACACACACAACTGAAACCAAAATCATTTACAAACATATGTAAAAATCTCTCATAAACACATATGAAATCCAAAGTTATTCACACATACATGTGAAACGCTCTCATATATGCTACACATGTGAAACACACTCACACACACTTGAAATGCACTCATATATACACATTATGAAATGCACTCACACACACGAAACACTCATGCTTTTATTTATATGATTTTATTTATTATTATTGACTGATGTTATTTCTTATTGGTTTTATTTGTTATTATTGACTGATGTCATTTGTTATAAGATGTAGGCTAGAACTTGACGTTATTTAAATACATTTGACGATTTATGAAAAAAATCCTTGCAAACAGACGTGCTTTCAGCTTTTTAACATTTCATGTTTCAGATGCTCCAATACGTTTTTAAATGGTGTATTTAAATTACTTTATATAAATTGCTGGTTGTGTGGAAATCAGAAGAGAATTGTCTTTGGATCTAGCTTCATTATATGTGTTTGCTAACTATCCAAGCTCAACCCTTGGTGCTTGGATCAGCGTGACTCTGTGGTTTTTCACCCGGCCCCATGCGCCATTGATTCGGGGTCTAATTGAGACGCAGACAGAGAAGGAGTGGGCCTCCTCCTAATCCTCAATAAGCAGGCTAACCTTCATTACAGCAGTGACATTTTCCCATGGGCTGCTAGGAGAGAGAAACAGCCAGATAGAATATGATGGCTCTACAACATATGGTGAGCCGCAGAGGCGTGCATGCTCTCTGGGTCCAGCGCTCTCACAGAGCCTTGAGGGAAGGAAGCGAGGAAACAAAACTTCCACTGCTCTAAATGTTGCTGCTGTTTCATTCTGCTGCTGGATTCTCTTGTTGTAGACGCCATGTTCTAAACCTGGGCCCTCAGCGAGAGTCTGGAGGCTTCAGAGAAGCACTGTTAGTACGCGCATAGGGGGGTGCACTTTATCTAAACATGCATTCATATAGTAGTCAACAGATGATATGCTGCTTCTGCCATTCTGCATCAGGTTGGGACTATTTCTCTTTTGTTGTTATGTCATTCTTTAATTTTCGGAATCCATTTTTTTTATTTACCTATTCTATTTTTATTAACAGGAGAATTTTAAATCAAAATAGTATTTTTCTAAACACTGTGATACAAGTGATGGTAATGCCTGTCACGAAAGTTTAAAATTGTAACGGCATGAAAACTCATTTGTTTAGAAAAGAAGTGGGAGGAACAATACCTTCCATGGGCAAACAGAGGAAGAACAGAGCACTACCTACAGAAACAAATAGAAATACATTACAGCACCGCCCACAATGATTGACAAGTGATCTCTGGGTATTTCAGCACAGAAACAGCGGCAGTGGGTGTTTCTCAATGTCAAGTAAAGCTGCTTCAGAGCCACTATTTCAAGCATACTACGTCATCGAGTGCCGTCGAAGGACTGTTCCAATGTCCAGCATACTTGGAATTCTACCGAGCCCGGCATCCTTTCTAGCGAGAAATGTCGAGGCTGCACATGTGTAGACCCCGCGGTCTTAAAATCCCCACAATGCTTTGCGCACGGACCAATTTCCCCAAATCTGTGGTGGAAAATGTAAGGCGGGGCCTCTCATATGACGCACAGATGCACACTTGCTAGCCTGTTCCACTCTTCGTTTTCCGAGGCTAGGAAGGATTCTTGCCTCGCTTCTGAAGCAAGTGACTCGGAAGACATGTGCTACCAAGCAAGCGTACTCGACATTGAGAAACACCCAGTAACTCAAATAGAAGAAAAAAACTATGAGTAAAATGAATTGGACTTTACATTGAATATGAGCTTTTCTATTAAGAGTTAGATATTACCGATATTTAGGGCAGTCTGGAATAACGTCTGTCCGTACAGTAGTCCATGTGCTGAGAAACCCTATGTATCCGACATGATTTCTCTTCCCCTTTAAAGTTGCACATGTTGAGGGCTCTTGCTCGTACTGCAGATTGTTCCAGAGAAGCTTTGATAAAACAGAGCAAAGACCGGTGAGAGATGCTCACTGAGAGAGGACTAACTCCACTTTGCTCACATGACTACTTCGGAAAAAACCAAGGTTACTTCTCGCATAGGTACACACTCTCAGTACTCTACACTCAGTCTGTCTGAATGAGTGCCTGAAAGAGGGGAGAAGACTGGATTGATAAGTTGTTATTTTTCTTTTAATATCCATTGCCATGGTAACAACAGTTAAGCTTCATGGAAAATATATAAATAACATATATTTCTACATAGTATAGTTGAGCCTCCCCAAAATACTCTAGGTCTTTTCCTCCCTGCCACGCTAATAAGATTTACAAGGTATCCTTGCCTTTCATCTTTTTATTTTTCTCCAGCTGAAACATTTATTGGCATTCATAAAGAAACACACCATTAAGGCTGAGGGGCTCTACAGTAAAGTAAGTGTGGTGTTAATAAATCATGTTTAATAAAAAGAGACATCCAAACAGGGCCACGGCCCCCGTCAGAGTCCAAACCCAGCACCATGAATATTTAGGGACATCTGGAAATAACAGAGCGACGTTAAGGCTCCTCAACAATTTATGATGTGTTGGTGCGGGAGAGACCTACCTTTAGAGGGATGTATGTTGCACTGACATGAAAGTGAGGTGGAAGGGAGGATAATGCTTACTCTGGCATAATAAGAGCATGAAAGCAGGAATATTGAGGAGGCGACAGCATAAATGGGAACCATGCTGTTAATGTTGAATGGTGTTATGTCTGCAGTACATGGGTAGAATGATGGTCACACATTCATGAATAGACAGATGGATGGAGTATATGATAAATACTTCACATAGGATTTGCATCATTTCAAAATGGGGATTTATATTCCTTCCTAAAACGGAATATAGGGAAATTCATTTAATACTTTTTTGATCTCTTTTTTCAATTTACAAACAATTTGATCTGTTTGAAAAAGTAGTCTTTGCATAATCTGTTTTAGTTTTAAGTTATTTCCTGGAATACTGAGTACACTTAACACCATATTAACACTAACATATTATTTAAAAAAAATAAGTATTTAAGAGATCCTTTCATTCACATTCACACTGCCCAAGAAATCTATACAGAAACCTGTCAGATATCAGGGGTCCTAATGTACCTTAGTCTTTAAATCACTTAACTGTTGGACAAAGGGTAATACTGTACCCTGAGCAATAAGGAACATACATCCCAATTAAATATAATTGATCAGCTCCGCGGTGTGTGTTTAACTGCTTGTTTGCGCCTTCTCTGCAGATGGAGGTGGGTGCAGACGATAAGCGCCATCGAACACGCTCCAAAGGTATCTGCACGGACACACGCGGACACACAGCGGCACTGACATTCAGCGTGACCTTCCCCACACATACACACACACACACAAACACACACATACTGTACATACACCACTGCACAAATCCCAGACTGTCACAGTTGGGTTGCCTCTCCTCACCGCTCTCTCTTCCTCTATCCCTTTTTATTTTTTCCCAGTAAAACCAGAATACCAAAGGCATTTAAAGAGCTTTGTTCGAAATCCAATAAATACAGTGATATCTAATCGTACAAAATGATACATAGTGCAAAGTGAAAACACATTTTGGAACTATAAATAAACAAATGAGGTAACTCTGTTTGAGCTGATGAACTGGTGAAACCTTTTGACTTGTATGTATCAGGTCCTTTGTGTACTTGGTCACATATAACAAGTAGAATCTCACGTTAGCCCTTGTCCTTGCTCTCCAGTCCACTCTCACAGGTTTAAAGGATCTCAAACTAAATGACCATGTTTTAATCCTTTTAATGCATATTTAATTTAACTTTAGAAAATGTCAAACATCTTTGACCGAACAAAGAAGGTGTTGACCATTGTTCCGACATCAAGAGGATCATGCACTGTGTGGTGAAGGCTACGACCATGAGCCCCTGTTTGATTGGGTTACATGTGTCTTCTGCATGTCGGCCAATGAGGGAACAAAGAGGAGGACTGCCACTTTAATCGTCTTCCAGGCTGTGTCCAATCACTCCCTATTCCCTCATTTGATTTGATATCAGAATGTGAACAGATCATTTGTACTTGTTTAATTGACTGAATACTTCTACACGCCACAGACACATCAAGTATAACGTGGATCATTTTATAAATTAAATATTATTAACTTTCATGAACAAAATCACTATCTTTACCGTTGGCGAAGCGCATTATAAATAATGTGTCAGACATATAAAAGCAATATAGAAGCAGCACAAGAACATGTAACATATTCGATAGAACCAATGTGGTAACAAATAAAGAAAACTGTGAAAAACAACATACTGAAAACTGAAGTGTACATATTCTTTATATTATGTAATGTTTACAACCCTAACAGAACAACTATGAGCATAGCTTGCACATTCAATCCTCTAATCCCCTTCAATCAGATTCCATCTGCACATGCATGCACCGAAACACATGTGTAGCTACTGTCTAAGCACCTTGATATTTAAAAAAAGGCTCATAGCAGATTGGATCTCATATCTCTTAGAAGTACTATAAATAATAATGATCAACATAAGACAGAGATACCATCTAAAAATGATTTACGAGTACGAAGTGTTTCAATGGAAACTCATTTCATGGTAAACCTACACACGTTAGAAGTCACGATGATCGGCTACTCAGCGGGTTCCTTTTCATGTGTTATACAAATAGCCTGTGGATTTAGAATGCACTAGTCAGTCCTGTTCATAATCTCTCTCCCCCTCTCTCTCCCCCCTCTCTATCGCTCTCTCTTAGTGCCTGTGGATCCAGCATTAACAGAGCTTTTCAGGTCAGTGAAATGTAAAAAGTGCACTGCACTGATACACACACACACAAAAGCAACACAAATCCACAGACAGGCGGAAAATGGAACCGTTTACACAAACACATACTAATACACACCCACTCACTAAATTGGCCTGCTCTTGTCTAAGTGCTGAGGCAGAGACAGTCAAACAGTGCCTGGATCAACTGTCCCCTTCTCACTCCTCCTCTGCGCTGTGATAGCTGCCCTCGCTGCAGCAACACTCTCCAAAGTGTGTTTTGATGCCAGTTATTTCTCTTTCTTGCTCTTTCTTTGGTCCCTCTGCTTTCCTCCCTTCTTACTGTTGCTTCAGCCACACAGAGATTGTTCCATTCTCTATCCTCATTCCTCACTCTGTGTCTCTTTGGACATCTTCAATGTCACAAAAGATGAAAACAGCACCAACATATTTTTTTTTCTTCGACCAAAAATGTCTTATACAAATTCACATTCTGAAAATTACATATGCAGGTTTTGTCAATTTATAATGCTCCAACTAGACAAGTAAAATAATTGCTTTTCTCGTATGCACTTATTGATATTTAGCGTGACAGACAATTATCCATTCATTACCCATGCAGCACAACTCTTTCTCTCTTTCTACGCCTACTGCCTTAAAGTTGTTGTCGGGTGAGTTGAGTGGGCGGAAGGTAGAACACTTCTTTTTTTTGTGTTTAAAAGTTTTCTTTGTCATTGGAAACAAATCTTTCCAGCATTTTTTTAAAACTATTTTTTTAAGAAATTCAGCCAAGGACGGATGTCATGGTTGGGGAAATTACAAATAGAAGAAAAATGTGTTACACATTGATTTCTGCTGCAAAGTAAAAAAAAATACCAATGGGGTCATGGAGATTTTGAAACCAGACTTAAGTGTATATTTAACTGCCGTTTTTGACACTTCTGCATAGGCTTCACCACTCTACCTTGAATGTGCCTGCGTAATTCCATGGATGTATAAAGAAAACTGGATACAGCGTTGGAGGCGGGGCCCCGTTCATTCATATGAAAGTTACTCAGTGGCGCATTAAGCCAAAAGGGCCAGACTCAAGTACAATATTACCAGGACTAGGGATCTGGGTCCAGAGAGCATTTCATCTTGCATTTCCCCTAAGCCCCTCCCCCAATCTGCAGCGTCACGGCTGGTCTTGGCTTATTTAGACATTTTAGATGATTGTAGAGGGAAAGTAACTCTGGATTTGACATGTAGCTCCTTTCACAACTTACAGTAAAGGACCTAATGTTGTAATTAAGGTATATTCTATTTTCATACATGGTAGTTGTTTTGAAAATATATGCTGATTTACACATCTCTTTCCCGATGTTAGTGGATGGTGAACATTTTTTTTTGGGGCCATGACATTACAGAAGCTGTAGTACCACTGTTTGGCCACTACAAACATTTGAATGCCCGGCTCACTTCCTGAGCAAACAGTAGTCAGCAGTAACAGAATATAGAATCGGATGTTCATGCACAAATCAATCACAGCGAAGTGTAGTCTGCCTTTTACCCTATAGTAGTAGTGGGCAGCTATTGGACAGCGCCCAGGGAGCAATGGGAGTGGGGGGGGGTGGTGTCCGGTGCCTTGGAGGTGAACTGGGAAATCTCCAAGTAGCAGTCCACACTCCATATTTTTAAACTGTTCGGGACTTGAACTAGCAACCCTACGGCTCACAGTCCAAGCCCCTACTGACTGAGCCACTGCCGGACGAACTACAGTACTCACCAAGGAGTTCAGCTGAAGATGAATAGTTATTATGTATCACTCTGAGCACAAAACCAAACCTTTTCATTAATACATGTATTGACTTGAATGAAGAGCCTCTATACTGAGGAGTCAAAGTGGCAGCCCTCACTCTGAGGACTAAAATGATGCACAAAACAAACTAAACAAAAATTGTTTTTTGTTGCCATTTCAATGTACGAGGCTCTCGTAAGAATTGGCCCTAATGGAGCCCTTACCCTGGCGTTGTAACAGCTTATTGACGTATGTTCCACACAGCGCAACACAGTCTCTGGGGAGGAAGAGGAGTGTAGCCCAAAGGATCTAACCGGAGTTCATTAATGTTAGCCACTCTGTCCACTCTACGTCCACTTCTGACCGTTAGCCATGCACAGAGACTCCAGAATAGATTTGACATATACTTTTGTCTTCATTTGCGTTGTGTAAAGTATAACATGCTTGGGAATTCAGTAGTGGCTATTCCAGCGTCCTCTACTTGTCTTTGCGAGTTGTTTCCACACCAATAATGTGTGAATTTCATTTTGTCCTTGGCTGTGTGGTAGGGGGTGTTTGCAGCTCAGATAAGGGTTTGCTACCTATATATCAATACAATATTATTCCACCTGGAAGATTACTGTGTAGCCTTTAGCTGATATTCATAGATTGTACAAGGTGTTCTCTCCCTCCTCTCTCTCCTCAATCCCGCATCCCTCTCCCCATTTTCCATCACCTCCCTCTCTCACTTAGTTCCCTCTCCCTCCCTCCCCTCCCCTTACTCTGCTGCTGCCTGCAGATAGTAATTAATCAGGGGATCGATGTGAAGCCTATCTCCAGGCTGAGGCGTCTATAATGTCGATAATGCTGCTCGATGGCCTCTCTCCCCGGAGAGCTGATAGTCTTCAGGACGAACACGCTTGACTTTGCATGAAGCGGCCTGGACTGCGTCAGATGGACCGCTGCCGTTACGCTTGTCTGCGTGTGTGTTTCTTATACACAAACGCCCACACAGGTTTGCACATTGACAAGGTTCAGGTGAATGATAGCGTATTACTAGACTGAGAGAATCTCAAAATATAGAAAGGTTGACTATTTTAGGGTTAAACTAAAGACTGGATAGTAAATGCTTTTATAAAACTGTCAGTGTTCCTCATTGACATTGAACAGGGCTCTATTTTTCATAACTGGATTAGTTTGGTGGAATAGTAGAATATAAGACATGAGTCTGGATTTCACAGTTATGCAGTCTTGATAAAAATGTATCTTAAGCTGTTGGGAGAGCTTTGTGTTATTTGGTTTCATTTGAAAATAACATATTCTGCTCATTTCCAGGTTCATATTTGTATTTTGCGCCTCTACTGTGACATGTTTCCATGATTTAATGTTCAGAAAGCTCTTTATTCTTCTCATACTGCCTGTGCTGCAGCCCCTCTTTCCACCTTTTTCTGATTGGTTTGCTGACCGGCCCTGGTATCATTGGTCAACCCCTTAGAGATGTCCCCTTAGCCGTACAATGTGTTTGAGTGCTCGCCGATAGAAGCGCAAGTGTTTCATAGTGACGTCACTATGTTATGGAAGTAAACAAATTCCAATGGAGGCGTTTCAGGCAGGGGGGGAGTGTGTGGGAGAGAAGCTCCCTCTGGAGGGAACTTTGGGATTTTAGCCTTTGCAGACCGTTTACATGCACTAAAACTGACATCTGATATACTACAGGAAAGGGAAGCTCCAAAAAGCCTAATAGTGTCTCTTTAGCCTTTTTTATAAACGATATGTAAGTCATTGAAGTCGGCCAGATTCCAGGTTGCATCACAGATATGGCTTTGAGGTGCCTGACTCTGATGGCTTCAGACGTCTTCTTCCAGATATGGAACAGTCATAGTAATCATAGACCCTCAGGACAGCAAACTGAAGTCTGTATTCTATATGACGAAAGTGTAGGAGAAGCAACAAGCTTGCTTTACTGAACTGGTAGTAGTATTGTGCACAATACGGGTTCAGGGCTTCCGTGTGTTGTTGCAGCTGCCCGCCGTCTGCGGCTATAAATAGCAGCTACTATAAAAATTGGACGGTAAAGGCATGCCTTTCTATTCAAAGCTCTAATTACATGGTTGAGTTTCTTTTATGAAAGAAAAGAAACAAAGAAAGCTTTAACAGAGACCCCATCTCAATAAACCTCATCATGGTTTTCACAAGCAAGGTGGGTTGGGGGAGGAGCTGTGCTAGACGGAGCTCACAGCATAAACATTCCCCTCCAAGTCTCTTTTGTCATTTGCATATTTACAGTCTGCCATGCTAATCGTGTTTATTGGGGTGTATAAGTACTGCGCATGAGCTCAATGGGGAGGATAGCTTTGTGCCAGAGACTGCATTGGGAGGCTCTGGGATAAACATGGCCCCCTTCCCCCCATTTCGCCAGATACACGGCTCCTCTTCCAGTGAACCAATTTCAAAAGACAAAAAGAGCTGTCTTACGTAACTAGGACAGCTCAGGAATTTGCTAATTATGGTTTTAATGTTCAGTAAATAATTCCCCAGATTTTTTACAAAGCCAAGAATTTGTGAAGATATGTTTGTGTTTTCGGTGTTCGAGCAGGTGCAGTTCTTCAAAATCACATCATGAAAGAGGGCTGAATCCATACTATGTAATGGATGTCTAGCTTACAGGAATAAGGTATTTGTTCACTTGACTGCATGTATCAGAAAATATTATAGAACAAATTACACCGCTTGAAAAAGCTATCAATATGTAAAGGTGTTCAAGGTGGATGTCTCAGTGCCTAAGGCTGGCTCGCAAAGGTAAACTATTCACTCCCTGATTTGCATTAATACTAACAAAAAAGTCAAAATCCAGATTTGCACGATTTCACCTTGAGCACGTAGATTTCATTGTCAGCCCCCGTGTGCTTTTGCCCTGAAGTGTTGAGCACAGTTAAGTAAGGTGGATAACTGCTAAAGCTCCTCATTTTCCCCCTGTCAGATTCCCTGCTCTCACACAGAAGACATGAGGTGGTCCTCTGTGGCGACGGGCCGAATGAGAGGGGCGTACAGTCCGGGCTCTGTCTTTAATTGCCGGTGTCAGAGCTGAAACATGGCCGAACAGGAAATGAGCAAGTTAATGAAACGTTTTAATTATTCAACATAATTGTGGAACGTGACGAGCGTGTCGGTGAATCCCTGGCCTGGCTGTTCTCACAAGGTGTCTCTTTAGCACACACACATTCCTGCACTGACTCCCTCATTCCCTTTGTCTCACACACACTGAACACTTGCTTTCCCATGGTGCTCTCCCTCATACTTATTACTGGCCATTCTCTTCCATGATAGGATGAGTGAGATCAGTCCGTGTTATAATTACTTGCCCTTGTTTGCTCGGGGTCGTACCTCTGAGCCGCCCACCTCCACCCCCCCCCGCCGAGCCCGTATGCCCACTGGCCTGAGCCCCCGCAGCCATTCTGCAGGGCGGCGGGAACTGGCATATTGATCTGAGAGCTGGAGAGCACAAGAATGAAAGACTTTTCCCTCATTCTCTATCACTGTCTGTCTGTCTGTCTTATACCACACACACACACACACACACACACACACACACACACACACACACACACACACACACACACACACACACACACACACACACACACACACACACACACACACACACACACACTTACCATCGGTGCATGGCGGATAATTAAAGAGAACTAAAGCAAACATGAGGATATCAGTTCATCAGCACGCCTGAGACTGCTTCCATCTCCCCCTCTGTCTTTGGTCGCTCCTTTCTTCCTTTCTCCTGTTTCCTCATCTTGACATTCCTCTTCTCCTCTCCTTCCTGCCCCTTTTTAGTTCCCCTCTCTCCCCACAACACCCTTTCCTTCCTTCCTTCCATCCTTCCTCTTTCCCTCTACCCCTCCCATCTCTCTCGGCTGTCTCTGGCAGAGCTAATTCCCTCTTCAGATGGTGCAGCTCTCATTTGCATACTTATCAAAGTGTTTGGACTATCCGACAGAAGCTGTAGGAAGGTGGGGTCATTAATATGTTAATTACCACCCCCCCTTTTTATCATCCCCACTCTCCTTTAGACGGCAGCGAATCATCCATATCATCCATATCCTCCACCTCCGCTTTGCACGCAGTCTTTGAATGTTTGAATGTCCTCAGAGGCTCTGCAAATGCCATGAGACTGTAGACACTTACACACGGGGGTTAGGGTAGATAGTTACCCACCTATAGTGTATGTGTATTGTATTGTGAGTGTGCACTGGTCCTGGTTGCTAACAACATTTAGACTGTCATTAGCAACTTTATTTTGTTAAGGGCAGTTCACAGTCCAGCAACGTTACTTGAGATATTGTTGTGCATTTTAATTAAAGAAATTGAGTGTTTTAAACTAAAGCATGGATCTCATGGTAGCGAGCCGATACAATCTACCACCATTGTCACTGTAAGTCAAATGCAAGAAAAAAAGCTTGACAGGCATAGCAACAGTAACCAAGGAGGGCGGGGCTTGGCACACTACCCATTACTAACTCTAATGCACGTCTGAGTTTGAACCATATCTAAAGGCACATTTCCATGAGACACATACTGCACTATACACTGTAGATCAAGGCTAATCCTGACGTTCAACAAAGCTCAGTTAATGAAGAATCTCTATAGGCTGAATCTGCATACTGTACAGGATGCTGTTCCATGTCAGTTTAAGCAACATGATTACCATACTTGTCCTATGGAGAGGTTGCAGGGTCAGTAGTTAAGTCACTCAGCTGAAGGAGTGGGACGTGCCGTTAATTCTGACGTATCTGCTTATGGGCAAAGGTTAATGGGTCATTTATATGTTGGCTGTTGTAGCAAGGCTTGGCTGGCAGAGCGTTGCAGATTACTCAAAGTTGACACAGGTGATTGACTGAGGTGCCTACAACAAGTAGCAATGGCTGACATTCATTCAAAAAGACATGGGAAGTAGTAAGCAAATGTTGGCGAAAGGTATCTTGGGAATTGTTGTCCTTGATCTAGTTTGTTTTGTGTGTTGTTTTATTTAAATGCTGTGCTTTGCTGTACGGGAATGCCAAAATCCACAGAATTTGCAAATGTATTCAGTAATATGCCAGCAAACAGAGGTAAGTGGTTCCTGGAATGAAAGGGAAACATGAACATAAAGCAACATTTTGTCTGTGGAACAGTGAAGTAATAGAGACTCAAGTGTTTTCTAAAGTAGGGTTCAATAATTTAACCCGGAGAGTGAAGGAAGAGACACTGTTCCCTGCTCACCAGTTTAGATTTGAGCTTTTCAAGGACAAATAGCAATGGTAACTGCTAGCCCACTGAACATGTTTATGTTAAGTAGAGTTTCTTTCAGTCTTGCTTTCCCCTCTACTGTCCTCTTGTTTTCGTATGCCGCTGTGCCTCTGTCAGAGCGCCATGTGGAGGCTTTCTAGGTTAGTATTATGGGTGGTGGATAGAATGAATATAGAAGGGACGACAGTATATTATCACAGGGCCATCTACAGTAAATTACAGATAAACAGTGTGATTTTTACAAGAGGCAACACAGGCTACCAATGCTTGTATTGTACCCACCATTTAATGTTCTGTCCTTCTCCATGGGTAAAATAGGACAGAACAAAGTTAGGGAAGGTTAGGGAGTGAAACAGGGAAGAGAATCATGGAGAAAGGAAGATAGAGGAGTGTGTGTACAATTGAATGAAAACAACAATACAGCATTGGAAACTAGTAAATGAGGACAGAAGTAAAGTAAAGGCAAGGAGATTAGAGCAGACAAAAGGTGAGATGAGGAGAGCCATCACCTTGTTCTTAACAACAATAAAAGCCTCACAAATCCATCTGGCCTTGCCTCTGAATACATATTTTTCTCTGTGCCAAACCGAAAGGGTGTTCAATTCAACCCACGCAGGGCAGACTTAACAATTACTCTAACTTTAAACGCAATTTCCTGGCCGTGGGGAATGATTGACAGATCGTATCCATGGTGTCAGGGGGGCAGCCACACCCCTCCTCACTAAGGCAGAAATTAGAGAACAGTAGGAGCTAAATTACACCTTAGCAAAGACCTCTGGCTGGACAGCAAGGAAAGCATGATGAATGAGAAAAGGATCAGAACAGAAAGGTAGAGGGTGAGTCGCGTGGGAGCATGGAGATGATTGGAGGAAATACATTTGTAGTTACACAACAGCACACACACACACACACACACACACACACACACACACACACACACACACACACACACACACACACACACTCAGATGCTGGTAGACACACACACACCAAGGTAATGGGTCTGCAGTACTATAGGAGTGCAAAGAGAGAGACACTTAAATGTCATCTCTCCCTCACTCTCACACACACACAACACACATGCACACACACGTTCATCTCCTCTCCCTCTACTATGTCATGCTCTTAAAGCACTCAGACTGATATGAGAGCAGCAAGCAACCAGCAGTGTGGCACAATGAGTCTCAGGGTATCTACAGTGGAAGAGCCCATTGGCGTGTCCATATAGTAAGGCAGAGAATCTACAGATCTACTGTGGTCCCTCTATGCAAGTCAGGTCTTAAAGGGGCCCTATGTTGCTACATTTCAGGTTCTTATTTGTATGTTTTGCCTCTACTCTAACATGTTATCATGCTTTAATGTTCATACAGGTCTTTATTGTTCTCATACTGCCTGTGCTGCAGCACCTCTTTTCACCCTCTGTCTGAAACCAGAGCCCAGTCTGCTCTAATTGGTTAGCTGGCCGGCTCTGTTGTGATTGGTCAACCGCTTGGAGATCACGTACAATGTGTTGGAGCGTTAACCAATAGAAGCACAAGTAAACAAAGGAGTCCAATGGAGGCGTTTCAGGCAGGAGAGCAAGTTTGTGGGAGAGGCTCCTTCTTGAGGGAACTTTGGGATGTTAGTCTTTGCAGACAATTGACATGCACACAAACCAATAAGACACTACAGGAAAGGGACAACCTTAAAAAGCATAAAATGGCCCCTTTAAATTATTAGTTATATACTTTATTTGTGTTACTGTTAATGTTATCATTTTAATAGGCCAAACACAACAATGTCCTGATTATTACTACTGGGTATGTGTATCCAAACCCAGACACGTCTCATGCTTCAGTGGCATAGAATCCAAAGAAATATTAAAAACCAATCAGTGAGCCACACTGTTGCACTGAGTGATAGGCCTCTTCTTTAAATACACACAATGGGTTTTATTTTCAGTCAATCCTACATACACCCCCCGCTGGAGGGAATACTCAGTAAACTGGAGCATCAAATGTGGATTAATCCATATCTGAAAATGGTTCCAGACACATGCACCCTTTTACTCTGGTTCGAGTGAGTTCAGCAGTAGCCAATGGGCTTGGGGCTCGGGGCTGAGTGCAACAGATAGGATGGGGAAGTTGTAAAATATTAAGAGATGTACCAACACGTTTTTTTTGCGTAGTTTAAACTTCCAGAAAAGTTAAATAATCTGCATTGATGGAGGTTTATGTGTTTCAGAATGGTACTGTTGGTAATCAGGAACAGTGTATATCTGAAGTAAACTTGACTAAAACCAGTGTTTTTCTTGAGTCCAGCTTATAAGCAGCACTGACATCCTTGGCAGACTTATTTATTTAAAGCCATATTGTAGGAGTCAATTGAAGAATACTGTAAATGACTTGTTGAAACAGATGTTCCTTGCAGCGTACTGCCTTACAGCTAGTACTGGTGCCGGACCACTTGTGACTGCAGTCTGATGGTCCACTAAGTCTTTGCTGCTAAGACCGACGGCGTACTGTAGGTTTACCTCTATCCGGGTAAAGTGCTGCCAGCCTGGCTTCAAGGGGCCTCGACTGGAGCAGGGCCTCCAGAACAGGCTCTTCACCTGGAGAGAGAGGGGTAGAGAGGCAAAGGGCAGCGCACTGACACACACATTCACAAGTACATTCACACATACTCTCTCTGAAAGCAAACTGACACACATGTAGACATACGAGCCACACACCCGCTGACACACACCTCCTAAGCCCTCACACACGCACAACCTACTTCACATGTAGAGCAGCGTTCCCAGCTGAGTGCCTCTCTCCAACCTGGCAATTTCAGCGGAAAGAGAATCCAGCTAAAGTACACAGGGCGTCAAGCAGATTTCACAACAGGGGGTTTGAATGGCAGAACGGCCTCACTACAGCCCTCGTTACTGATCCGGCAAGATCCAACTCATCTGTTTCAATAGCACTCTATCATTCACACTTGTGTGGATAGATGGAATTAGATTGCAGAAGTCCCATTTTTTTTTTTGTAATCTTTTTGCAGCAGTGTTGGATTGTTTCTGTAAATACTGTTTATCTAGTGCCGCACATATTTAGGGGAAAACACATCTCTATACTTACTTCCTCGCATTCACAAATACAATTCATACACAGAAACATAATGTAGTATACGCACAGCGCCAATCGACAGTGATGTTTTGGGTGACATTTACTTTCTAGGTTGCACAAGATGCTCGTATAAATGAATCATGAGTAAATCTGTGAGGTGTGAATAATAGATGGGAGGAGAGGTAAAAAACAAAGGAGCGCTGTTATTATTTGTTAATAAGACACTCTGGAGCATCACTAACTAGATCTCATTATCACAATATGCGCAGGCATGCATACGCACATACACGCCCACGGCCACACACACACCTCCAACCGCCCACGTGCACACACACACCTTGTGCACACAACCCACATGCCAAACACATGCAGACGTCTCTCTTCCTGCATGACTATTTTTACCTGTGAAGCCTGTCGTTGCCTAGCACTCTGTAATTACATCCCACACTCCTCCGACGGATGATTAGAAGCAATGATGGATGGGTTAACACTGTCACCTAAGGATGCCTCGGTGCAAAACTAATTAGGTGGCCATACATGTGTCATACAGCTGATACATGCGATAGACCCTCTCAGCCTGCTGCCATAACTGTGGAACAAGTGCGATAAAAGTGCAGGACGTGTCTCCCGCTAATCAACAGATAAGAGATGATGAAGTTACTCCACTCTCGATTTAATAGATCTCCATGGCTCGGTGGTGTCTCGACTATGGCCTACCAGAATGACATGAAGAGTTACTTCAGAGGCATTTTGCTTTTCAGTTTGCCCCGCCAAACATTTCACTTGAATATCTCAACAATAAAACAAACAGAAACTTTTCTTTTGTTTGCTTAGCCAGGCTTTATATCTATAGTGTTCCGCCCACAATCAATGCCCTGATTTCGTCATCACCCTCCATGAAATCACAGTGATCATTTGAACTTTTTGTTTATTGCTATTTTTGGAAATGGCCCGTTATATCGTTTTTTTTACTTTTCACAGCCAGGAAAGATGATACTATGGATTTTCAATCATGTAAGGCAACAACGTTTTTGATACATCCCCTGTATAGACACATCTTGGTGTTATTTGGATCAGGAGGTGGGGTGTGCTTGTCTGCTTATACATGCATGCAATGTGTGTGTGTGCCTATGAGATGTGTGTGCGTGCAGACAGGGATGTGAGGGGTTGCATTGATGATTGCCACGGCTGCAGCTGGGGCTGTGGGCTGAGTAATTGCCTGTCTTGGTAGGGAGAGCTTGGTAGGGAGAGCGTGGTAGCGAGCTAAAAGTCAAGTGCTCTCTTCCTGCTATAGACCTCATTTGGATTCCACATTGCTAGCTAGCAAGCTAACGCCAGCCTTGGGCCTGTATTATTCATAGCTTGACAGATAGCTCTCACTAAAAGCATTGGAATTGGGCCAGGTGGTGATGGAGCGACAGGGGGAAGCGGCCCCACTGCAGCACACACTCTGGCAGGAAGAGGATACAGGACAGGAGCAAAGGATACCAAATTGAAGATAGAACGGAGCAGCAGGGAGATGAGCAGTTTTAACTGAGCAAAGGAAAAAAAGAAATAGGGATACAGAGATGAAGAGACGGAGGAGGTGAAGAGGGGACAGAGGGTGAAGAAGGATATCAGACAAAAGACGTTAGAGCACAGCTTACATTAGAACAGAGGTAGAAGATGAGTGCACCAATCACAATAGGATGAAAATGGATAGAAGGCAGAAACGGAAAAACAAAGAGCGTGTGAGTGAAACCATTTCAACTAGAGGAGAGAAAGAGGCCTGGAAAAAGAGAACAGGCATGCCATCCAACCCCCGCCAAGCTCAGCAACCCCTCTGCTTCCATGTGCAGAACCAGATAAGGTCGCATTAATCAAAATCTGCCACTTCCCCCTTCCAAAAAAACACCGTCTATGCCATCAACCCCCCTCTGTGAAGTATCTGTCACTGAAACGGAAATTTCCATATTTAATGGGAAAGCTTTATATCACCAAAAAGCCAGTGTGGGCTGAGGGTGAAAAGCAGAGAGTTGGTTGGATCGTCAGCTCCGTCATTAGCTCATGCACTTTAGGCTGCGCGCGGAGCCTCTGGGTTCATTTCAGTTTGCCTCCGACACCATTGTTATCATTTCAAAAGTGTGATGAAGCTGGACTTTGATTGGTATTCATCTTGTGCAACTACAATCACTTGTGTAATAATAGTTTATTTTACCAATGCTATATTGTCTCTATAGTCTCTTTCTTCATAGCATATTCTGTCCTTGTATAAACCTCAATGCAATTTAAGACACACTTTTAAATGCATTTCAAAACCAGGGCCACAAAATTGACATTGGAATACACATGCGCTTCCTCTCGTCATGCCTTCAAATGATGCCATTTGTTTATTTTTCCCCTTTGTAGTTTTCCCCCTTATTTGCCTCCTGAGCATATTATGACAAGCCGGCAGAATACCTTTCTGACATTACCCGGCGTCAGATAAACAGGTGGTGTTTATGCTTTTTTTCATCCTCCTCTTTTCTTTTTTATAACTGCCTCCCAGAGGAAAGGCATCAAAGGGAATAGCAGATCATGTGCAGTGAGTGCGGAGTGTGCCAGGGGGACGTGGGCATGAAGGGGGGAGGGGGGGTTGGGCGAGGGGGTGGCCAGATGCTTAGGGCCAGCTTCAGGCCGGGCACATCCTGACCTCTAACCCCTGAACCCCCACAAGCCCTCGTCGAACTCAGACTCCCCCTCCCACCCGCGGCCAGCCCTCCCCTCAGAGCAGCTGCCAACTAAATTACATCAATGTCAAAAAGCCCTCCTCCTCTGCTGGGGAGATGAAGCCTCGTAACATGACGCAGAGTTGGGATCAGAATGTAACACAGGAAGGGCACATCAGTCTGACAGAGTTACAGTAACGGATAATGTTGGAGATATACTATATTGTAGTTATTGTCTACAAATCCTATAAGAGTGAAACCAACAACGTGTTATTATCTCTCAGTACATGCTTCTTACACCGCAGGTCTGTGGCTCAAAACCACAAGCCCATTGGTTCCTGTCAGGTTCTTACTGAAGATGTACAGCAAAATACACCTTAAACAGGATTGTGCTGTACTTTTAGAATCACATCATTAAAAAGAAATGAAGGATAGTTTATAACGGATTGACTCAAATAACGGCTGTTTCCATGTTTATGATGATGAGGTAGAAGTCACTTTGCGCATTAGTGTGGCTCATTTATCTGTTTCTAGTAGTTTTTGGACAACAATGAAGGAGGAATCAGATAAAGCTGAATATGGATGATATACTGTAGCTTGGGTTTTTCCCATGGGATTTGACAACAAAAACAAAAGTCATAAAGCAAGTTGCTCTGTAGATAAACAGATTTGAGGACATCCTGGTGGGAATTTTCCCATTTTGTTACATTTATTGGATTAATAACTTAATTGGGAAAATATAACAGTCGATAATGACGATACATCTAGTTATAGATTAAATAGTTAGGGACTCATACACTGTCTATTATTCCTGTAAGAAGCACATACTAAATGAAGGGTAAAAGAATAATGTGCATTTGACTCACAATATAATTTACCCCTGTTATTCTATTCACTCACACTAACTCGTTCTTGTCAGTTCATCTAAACAAACAATTATCATGACAGCCAACACTGGCTTACATAGACAAATGGACACGCTGGAGGAAAGCATTTCTTCTCCAAAATGGCTGCTGGGCTAGCAGCTAACTAGCTGGCGTCTCTCTCTAAGTCTCTGGGTCGGGGTGATTGATTGAAGTCATTACGCTGGTGGAGAGACTCCTTACCTGGCTAATCCAGGAGTGAATTTCGCTGCAGCATGACAGATAGCCGCATTACATCCCCGGAATCTGCTGCCGAGTGAGCTCTCCTGCTCAGGACCTCCACCACCAAATCATGTAAGATGGCTTGTATGATACACATCTCAATATTCTGCATGATCCATCACAAAAAAGTGTTCAGCTCTAGGAGTCTGAACAATTCTAGGAGTCTGCTTAATTATTTGGCATATTAAATCAAAATAGATCAATACACGTAATTAGCCGTTACCATGACTTAATGGTTACCTAAAGTACTGTTTACACCTGCGTTCACCCAATTTGTACAAATGAGTTCAGATAACACGACAACTGATACGTATTCTGACTAGGGCTGTGCATCTTCACTGGTCTCACGATTCGATTCGATTATCCTGTCAACGATTCGATTCAATTCGATATCCCGATGCATCCTGATACATCACGATTCATACCAATGCGTTGCATCCTCAATTTTCTATATTACTGCACATGGCTTATTTTTCATCAATGCATACATGCAGTAAATACATATGAACTCTCTTTTTATTATTTAGAAAGTGCTTCAGAAATCAATAACATAAATGTCTTGACATTAATTTATAAACCAAAATAAATTAATTGTATAGGTCTAGCCTCCCTATATCTGTGTGTGAAGTTGTTCCATCCTCAAAAACTAAAAAATAATGCTTCTGCAGTCTAGCTGCAGCTTCTAGCAACGGCCTTCTGTTAAGAAAAGGACACTGAATGTCCTGAATGTGGCATCACACACAGGACTTGAGTCTGAACACAGCAGACAACAGGAGTATTTACAACAGCATATACAAACAAATACTGCATGTGGGTGCATACTTACATTCTCTGTCTTACTGTTACATAAATCCCATGAATGTATGAGATTAAGTTAGCTTCATTATATCTCAGTGATTAAGTGAATAATAAAGTTTCTATCGGGTCACTATCAGCCTGTCACTCATTATTTTCAGGGAGGGGGCGGGGTTTGGAGGAACGGAGAGGAGACGGTGATCGCGGGAGCTTTTTTCCTCCTGCCTTCACAAACTTTACACACGTATATATCGTCTGAAAATTGATAGAGGACATTCATACTTTGCAATCCAAGACTTAATTAAATCCACCAAAAACCTGACATGATTGTAACGTAATTATTTTTGAAAAACATAAATCCCTGTGCCGCAGCGACACGGAGTGATTCAGAGCGGGTCCTTCTGCTGTTGGTTCTGGACTGGTGGTGTTGTGTTGGTGGATAAAGCAGACTGCTCCGTGTTTGGTGTTGCTGTACCGCTGTCACGTCTGTTCCCTGATCTCTACGTTACCGACCGATTTGATATTAAAGTGACAGAAAAAAAAAAACGTTATAGTAAAGCCGCGGCCGGAAAATCAGGAAGCAACGTTACTACGCTATAACCGATTATCTTCCGTCACTGCATCGATACCGAATCGTCCACGTCCGCATCGCAATGCATCGTAGAAACGATTATTTTCAACACCCCTAATTCTGACCATTTGTTTTATTATCGAGTCATCTTCAGATTCAATACTTAGAAGCAAATGGTTGACATTTTGCTTAAAATCCCTCAAACATTAAATCACTCATTAAATCAGTTCCCCATTATTGTTCTTTTAAACGTCTGATCAACTTATCTTTTAAGCTCCAACCCACATTTCCAAATCTTTGACTAGACTATCATGTGTAGCCCATCCCTCTATCTGAACAGCCCTGATTTGTCTTATCCCATCTTTAATGCTCTCAGCTTCATTCCCACATCCTCCACCAAGTACTCCACCACTCCTCGATGGGACAGTGTCAGTGAGGCGCACACACCACCTGTGAATAGTAGTTGGCAGATATGAATAAAAGCAGCTGAAGAGGAGCCGCTCACGCCTTGGATGGACTCTGCAGGATAAAATGTAGCGAGATGTTGGTTAGCCGCATTTGAGATGTCCACTAGAGTCCGTGCTGTATCTCAGTCCTGTCCGGGCAGAGGGGCTTAGTGTGAGTATTTGACTAAAGTTGAGACTGGGTTTTGTTAGCTGCAGGCTACAAATTCTAGAGCCGGAGCAGTGAATGGGCAACAACAGGCTTATCGAAACCATTGCCGAGCATGGCTGTCGGGGGCTGATGCCTCTTAGCCGTCTTAAAAACAACATATACACCGTCGTATTACCAAGAAATGTAGGATGTTACTGCTTTGTTGAAATATGCATCCACACGAGAAAAGATAATATGCCAACATCTCGTATTAATAAGACTTTGGTGTAAATCCAAGTGGACATGTAAATTCAGCACATTCACAAAAACATCATACATGTTTCAGTGACACCGCAGCTATGAAGTAATATTTTATGAGTTTAAGGACAAGCTGCTGTGTGTGTGCGTGAGCCAAAGCAGCTGATATGTGAGCGAGAGGCGACAGAAAACGCCCAAATTGCAGCGTCTGCCATGCGCTGAGCCTCCTGCACCAAGACTCGCTCTTTTGTTCTCCCCTAGCTAGCGGGAGAAGCCTGACAGCTCTGAAATGATCCTCTCCTCTTTCACACATCCCTCTTCTTTCTTTTCAACTGCTCCACCGTATATCCCCCAATTGTGCGTGCACACATAAGAGCTATATACGCACATGCACATAAAAACATACATTCTCCTGTCTGTCTCGCTCCTATAGCCTCTATTTATCCTCCCCTCTGCTCATCTTCTCTCCCTGTCTGTCTTTCTCTCTCATTTCTCCTCACTGGCTTGCTGTGAGGATGGTGAATCCCTCATGGATTTCTGGAGGGTATCACCATGGAGACGGGGCTCTGCCACACGTGTCTATAGATCCTCCCGCTGGATAGGGGGCACAGCCAGAGGTGGTGCGTTCCCTCCATCTCTAGTGTGCTCTGCAGAGAGTGAAGGAGCGTCAACAATGAGCTCGGGTTCAGGGGGGAGAGATAGGAGGAAATGGGAAACAGGGTGCAGGTGGAGAGAAACATACTCTGTGAGATATACAGTGTGTGGAGGAGGTGGTAGAAAGTGGATGTTTGGAAGGAAAGAAAGCAGGTGAAGTTATGATGGGTGAGAACAGACACAGAGAAATATGAGGTGAGAGTGTGGGTGACAGGAAGAGATGACGAGGGAGAGAGGAGAGAAAAGCAGCCGTGAGAGGAGGCAGGGGGAGAGGCAGCCTCCTCCCTGTGTCACTGGGAGACAAATAGCGTGTGATGCTAATGACCGGCTAAAGCTTTTGCCCCCGCTGAGAACAGCCGCTAATGTGACTGCTAATAAAGGCGCCGTGGAACGCCGTCACATTCCAGCAGTCGCTCAACTGTCGCCCAAAATGAGCCAAACGGGAGCTCTGCCTCTCTTGCCGCTCCCACCTCACACTAATGCTCCAGAAAATAGAGCCCTCTCTGTAACATTAACAGAGGGTTTTCTCCTGCATACAAGGGCCACTTGTTCACGCCCTCATATCATTTGTTCCATCTCATAATAGTGAGGATGCCTACTACATGACATTTGAAGTGTTCCTCTTTGTGATCTGAAGCTCCTTTCTTCTTTGATTGCTACCTCTCGTAGGGCACCCTCCTCTTTTATGTGATTCTGCCAGAGGACAAAGCAAAGGGAAGCTTAGATGGGTATGTGTTCTCGTCTTTCCCTGCACAATACCTGCAGAATGCCGGTATTTGCTTTTTTAATTTTTGAAGGCCACCTGATTATTTCTGGAATTGAAATTGCCAAGTGCAGCGAGTGGGACGCGTTGTCTGTGATGCCAATCGCTGCAGCCAAGGTCACACGGCGACACAGCCAAGGTCACACAGCGACACAGCCAAGGTCACACGGCGACACAGCCAAGGTCACACGGCGACACAGCCAGGGAACGTGGGATGGCAGAGCTGTGGAGGCTTCCTGTGGCTGAGTCATGGTGGGGCTGTGGAGCGTCGGGGCAAACACACCTCTCACGGTGTCACAACAACCTGACAACGCCTCTTAGCACGAGCGTGATTACAAAACATTTACATAAGAGGCTCTGCAGTCGTGTTTAAACCGGAGCCAAATGTGTGTTCCTGTAGGTGGGACTTTTAGCAGAGTCAGGTTATTATGCATGCTCTCAAAAGGCCTCTTTGTTTGTGCAATCTGGATACGAAATATTCAAGTGCACTTGACGCCTTTTAAAAAATACAGTGAGCAAATACACAGCCCAATATGTATTATAAGCTATCCATTAGCTCCAGCTATTTTGAAAGAGTGATTCAGGCGTAGTCACATACATGAATCCCTGTCAGCCTCTGAGTTTTGCTGCAACGACTGACAGCACATCCTAGGATAAAGATGGAGAGGCGGGACCAGGAGACTGAGAAGGAGAGGGCCTATGTGCCATTCCCACATTTCTCCCTCTTTCCCTCCACGCTCCCCCTCCTCCTCCCCCCCCCCACTCACCTATCCTCCTCTCCTGCCAGCCCGCCTGCCTTGGCAGCCGCTAACCTGCTGGGACCGGCCCTTGATTTATTTGGAGAGGGCGCTGGAACACAGGGGCCAGGATGAGTGGCATTTTAATGTGCTTTTGAGATGTTTGGTCACAAGCACTATTGATCACAGTGCCGCAGCACACACACACCCTCCCTCACCATCCCGCAGACCCTCGCGCTGCCCTGGGGGAGAGGTCTGGCTGTCAGGCAGGGAATGAGTTTCCATGTGGGCTTAGATTAATGAAATGAGGCCCCAGGTTGCGGGGGGTGCAGGGGGTCAGACCATTAAGGAATCCAGGGGCCTGGGCGAGATTGAGCCTGCCAGCTGACTGTACCCTGACTGACTGATGGACGTCAGGGACGGAGGAGAGAGGGAGCGGGGGCCGGCAGAGAAGGATGGATAGGATATTGGACTGCTGGACACACTGACATTAAAAACTGGGAACAGTAATGGGTTTCTAAGACCGCGATACCACCTCACCGTGCGATAAGCCTTTTCTGTAGCGAGTCCGCGCCAAAAGCAGCACAGATTGACTAACTACCATTTTCCAGTCTCACCCGGAGCCTTGTGCCATTCACTCACATCAGGTCTCACTCTTAAGCAGCGCAGAGCCGGGGAAACATCCAGAGGTTGTAAAAATAGGAGCCAGGGATATTTCACAGCCGAGTGAACATGCCCAAAGCGTGTTTAGCTCTCTGACACTCCAGCCCGGGCACAGGCTTTATGTCATGGCCGAAACACTCCGCATAACTCGTCATCATTCTAACTGTGAGGGTGCTTTTGTTGGAATGTGCCAAATGTGCGCACACACACTCATACATGAATGTACACACAGCAACACACATTCTAAAGTCACTCACATGGGGGGCCAGGTAGCAGCTCGGGGCTCTCTGAGGTTTGATGAGTGAAATGGATTTAGCCCCTTTGATCAATAGCCTGAGCGAATACACAGATTATCAGATTATCAGATTAGGATCTGTCCCCCTGCTGCCGAGGGGAGCCGGAGAATACATTAAAACCTAAGGTGCCTTGGCAAGATTCAATTAATCAGGCTACAGGTTGTCTCCCCCCCCCCCCCCCCCCCTCCCCCCCCCTCCCCCCCCTTACAGTCACTTCCAGACAAGTAGTCGTGTTTTGCTGCGCTGCATATCGCGCTGGAACAAAGTGTTTGCGGAGCATGCACTGTGGTTTTCTTTTGCCTGAAGAATAAATTGATGTTACCTTAATACAAATTAATGTAAAAATAAACGGAATCTTCCGCCTTGTTTGCTTTAAAGATCAAGATTGTATCTCTTTTGTAAACTGTGTTCTAGAAGAAATGGAGCGTTTTATTAGAATTGCCCGTAGTTAATGAGTACATGTCTAATTAAGATTCCTTAAGCAAAGTGTAATATTTCCCCCAGAAGAAGAATTTCAGGCATTGCTCTCCTTGCAGTAAGAGGCCCATTGTTCCATTGGTGTATTGGATTGTGGATTGTAAACCACAGTAATTTAACACAGATGCCTTATTGCACATGAGCATTAGCATTTAAGGCTAACCGCTAATGGCTGCACTCTTATCTCCCCTCCGCAGTGTGTACGGCTGCCCCCAGGCCAAGAAGAGAAAGAGTCTAGACAGACAAACCCTGGAAACGTCCCCCAAGAGGAGCACCTACCTAGATGACATGGACAACTCCACCATGGAGGAGTGCTACGAGACAGACGGAACCGAGGAGATGGACGACAGGGAGGAAGAGGAGGAGGAAGGAGCGGTAGAGGAGGAGGAGGAAGAGGGTGAAGTGCACGAAGAAGAAGAGGTGGAAGGCTACGTGGACTACAACGAGGAGCAAATGGAGCCCGAAGAAGGGGAGGTGGAGAGAGGGGATGGAGATGGAGAGGCTGAGGAGGAGGAGGAGGAGGAGGAGGAGGAAGTAGAGGTGGAGCAGGAAGAGGAGGAAGAGGCTGATGAAGAGAGGGTGGAGGAGGAAGAGGAAGAAGAGGAGGATGCAGTAGAGGAGGTGGACTATGACGATGGAGAGGAGGAGGAGGAGAAGGAGGAGGAGGAAGAGGAGGAAGAAGAGGAGGAAGAGGAGGAAGAGGAGGAAGGAGAGCAGAATCAAGGGCAAGGTGAGATCTCTTCGTATTAACAAAAGCACTTTGGAAAGGTGATAACAATGCAGCTAATGCACTATAACACGTTGTATTTCTTTAAAGGAAAACAGGCCTTATTAGGGATGCCACAATACCAGAAATGTAGGTAGTCGTACTGCATAGTACCAATACTATTGAAATTCTACGATTCTCTACAGATCATAATTCCATACCTAATATAAATATTTGATACTGCCGCGCAAACATTCCAACAATTTAAACAACTGTATTTTTTAAAGTTTCTAAAAAAAAATTAGAACCTTACATTTGAACATGTGATGATAATAAACGGCCGCTCAAAACTAAGTTTGAATGTATACAGCTTTAACTCATAATAATGTAACCCATTAAAAATGTGCTCTCTTTATGTCAGATGTTAGCTTGGTTATTTAGCCAAGCAGCACTTCTAACAGCTAACGTTAGCTAGCTCTCCTCCTGCTGGTTTTCACATTATATAGACACAAATGTAATATGTCGCTGAGGAGTTTACTGCAAACTTTTTTACTTGAACGGACGACGTGACTCAAACCCCCAATATGTTTCTAGCCATTTAAAGTGCTGCATTTGCATATCAGTGATTTATATTTCCATATTTGTCAGGCTGACTTGGGGCAGTTGGACATGATGTTCAAACTCTGATTGTGTTTGTGAATCAAGCATGGCTTTAGCAATACAATGTATTATTCTCACAGTGATTGGTTATTTTTTAATTATTCATTCATCTGCACATTTTACTCGCATACTGTTCAAAGCCTTCACTGTACAGCTGCAGTCTGCCCCCACCAGAACATGCAGGAGATGTGGAGTAGCACCCAATTGTCTTCTTTCCTGATTTTGTTTTTATCAAGCTCTTTAAAATGTTTAGCACTTTAATTAAAGAAATTATCTAAACTGAGGCAAAAATAATCAGGATGCTCCTTTGTAATTATGTCCTACTGAAGTGCTTTAGTCTTTCTCCAGAAGACCTCTAAAAGAAACAATAGAGACATGAGAGCTAAAACTGGGACATGATCAACAGAAAGACTAACCAGAAAGTAGTCATTTTCATAAACAAGGAACCCTTCAGTAGTCTCACTTGATACATATTAAAATCGTAAGAATTCTAGAGATGTTGACAATCAAAGATTTTAATAATGCCTTCCCTGAAGACATGATACATGAGCACCCTGCAGTTTTGGGACTATCTGCGCCTCCCGACGTGCCTGAGACCAGATCTGGCAGGTTTCTCTGGAGCAGACTCTGCCTTGCACCCCCGCATCACGATTAGACCTGACAGTGCCTTCAAGTCCAATTAAGAGTGAAGCTCTGACAGAGGAGTGTGTTAACCCTGCTTGGCGTGCAGCTCTACCCACCCAAAGTGTTGATGTGGCATCTCAGCAGCCATGCTCTTCTTTCCTTGCACAATGTGAATCTCCACAGACTGGTGTTCATTAGAGCTCACAGCCGAGGCCTCAGCCTAACCCCGAGACAGTGGACTGATGCCTGTCCCTCCGAACTGTCAGCAGCGCTTCTGTCCACGAGCAGTAGCTCATTACCTTCCTGAACATCCTCTCATCATATTTTACTCAAGTAAAAGTAGCAATACAAACATTTAAAAATACTCTTTTACAAACAGAATTGTGCATTCTAAATTTCACTTAAGAGTACAAGGGTATTTTACTGTAAGAATTGGCATCAAAATGTAATTAAAGGACCAAAAGTACTCGCTGTGCATATGGCCAAATTAATATTCTTATATAGATTACTGGATTATGATTATCGATGCAACAATGGTTTTATCACTGTCACTACAAGTAGTGCTTTTTTCCTGAGTAAATCTTAACTTTTCATTTTGTCAACATTTCTTTATTAGTTTAGTTATATGTTGTATCAGTTCATAATCTGAATTGTAAAGTAACTAGTAACTTAAGCTGTCAATTGGATGAAGTGGAGTAAAAAGTAAAATGTTAGGTTTTGAAATAGAGTGGAGTATAAAGCAGTTTAAAATAAAAGTACAGAGAATTGTACCTAAGAATAGGACTTGAGTAAATACACTTCATTAGATTCCACCACTGATAATCATGATGTTTTCTTTATTGGAATCAGAGGCTTTAACAATATCTTTAATGAACAGCATTTTCCCTGAGAAAGTCACAACAAATATTTCTGTAAGCTTCATTACCGTCGCTGGGCAGATTCCAATCTCCCAAATGTAATAGAGGTGACACTCTGGAGCTTCTCTGTTTCTCAGTGGCGTGCACATCTCTGTAGCTAATCCAGAGCCAATTCAGGGCAGGGCAGTCCCTCTGTTCTCTCCTTAATCTGTTTCGCTTCCATATCTCTTTTGTGTACCTTGATTGCTCTTCAAATTGCTTTCCTGTGCCATGTTTCATACCATCAAAAATTAAACCCCTGGTGCAGGAAGCTGCTGTTAGGAAGCTTCCACTGTCAAAATGTGAGCCTGGTCATTCGTGACTGCTCCCTCTTCTTGCTCCAAAGCCCTCACCCCCCCAAGCACCAATAGTGTGTTGCTCTCATTAGATTGGTGTGTGTGTACACCCTGTGTACAGTACAGTATATGTTGTCATAGTATGCAGGCTTATCTTGTACGCATCATTATACATTCTGTTGAATAAATCAAGTTTACGTTTAAAAAGAAAATATTATTACGTAAATATACCTAGTAAAAACAGAATGTAAACGATTTTTAACCATTTCCCAAAAGGAGTCTATACACACATGTTGTAGAGTAAGTAAAGACATGATGTCATCAAATTAGATGGGCCATTCATATATAATTAAAATATGTTTGTTTATACATTAACCTAACTCAGTTGAAAATAAATCTACTTTTTATTCCACTGGCCAAATGGCTAGTGAGAATTTAAAATTCTCCAGCCAGCCAATACACTACCATTGGTTTTATTTTGCTGTTAAGTACTTGAAATATTCTACTAACATGCTTATTTTACAAGTATTCGGCTGGTAAATGTTGCTATAATTGTGCTGTGTTTATTATTTCTGTTTGTGGTGGGGCGGGGGGGTCTTGGTTCATTCTCTCTTCAGGAATGTAAGTGGCAAATGTGACGCCGTCGTGAGCGATGTGCTCTTGGTGGCTCAGGGCGGAAATGTGAAAGGCGAGATTGGAAGTGCTCCAGGAGTGAGTGCTTGAAATTACTGACAGAAGAGGTTCAGTAACCTTTTGCAGTCTGTCAGAATCAATTAGGCAGTGAAAGGAATTCTAAAGATACTGATGATTGAATGGAAAAATAACTTTGCTCGCAAACGATGAATAGCTACTGACGGGGGTTCATCATGTTGCAGATGGAACATCATATTATCTCTCAGATTTTCGACATATTTTAAAATCTTCTGTAAAAAAAATTTAAAAAAGAAGCTGTCTGTAATTCAAAGATATTCTCACAATGTTTTGATACAGCTGAACAATGAATACAATATTATCTCATTTGCAACTATTTGCAGAATTCCTCTGTAATATTATTACTCTAAAAACCTGATTTATTTTCACAAAGACTTCCAGGAAATAAGGGCAAATATATGACAGGCCGTAGATAAAGTCCCTGGTTTCATAGATTACCATTTACCAGAGCATCTTTCTCTGGAACTTTCCCCAGCCACTATATTTAACTTCCTGTGCTGATTCACAATTCAGAACACAAGCTGCTGTTAAGACGCTCAAAGTAAATGATTAGGGGAAGCAAAGAGTTCCTTATCCAATTTAGATGGACCAAGCCCAGAAATCTGATTTACCAGTAAAATAGAATGACGGAAATTAAATTACAAGAGGTTTGTTCTTTCTTTCCAACAGAGGACGATCAGATGAGCAGCAGCGAGGGGGTGGGCGTCCGTCGAGGTGGCGGCGGCGATGCCAGATCTGGCCCACCAGGGGGGAAGGACAACGGCGAAGAGTACGAGAACTACGATGAACTCGTGGCCAAGTCCCTCCTCAACCTGGGCAAGATCGCAGAAGACGCCGCCAACCGAGCCTTGACGGAATCTGAGTTGAACAGCAACTCCTCGAACAGTGCTGAGGAAGAGGATGATGATGATGAAGAGGAGGATGAGGAGGACGAAGAGGAGGACGAGGAAGAGGAGGAAGGGGATGGACCACAGAGGGGGAATCTGAGTTTGGACGTTGACAGTGACGTGGTTCGGGAGACGGTGGACTCGCTTAAACTTCTAGCACAAGGTCACGGCGCGGTACTTTCTGACAATTTAGAGGGTCAGGAGTTTGAGGACGGCACGGAGAATGCTTATCCTCACAACGGTCACAATGGTGGTAACGGACAAGTTAAGATCAACAGTAATGGACAAATAGAAAACAGCGACGAGGAAGTTTGTTTAAGCAGTCTGGAGTGCCTACGGAACCAATGCTTCGACTTGGCTCGGAAACTTAGCGAAACCAAGTCCACTGACCGAAATGGACCACCCGGGCAAAACCATTTTCCGTGCGGAGATCCCAATCAACCGGCCCAGCATCACAACTACGGGAATTTCCACCAAGACGACAGGCGGTCGCTTGAAAGAAACTATTCCGACATGGACAATCTGTTGAAGCTGGAGGAGCAGCTGAGCCCACGCTCCAAGGCCTTCGCCAGTTGCACGCAGGAGAACCGATATCACACCAACCTGCGGGACTTTGACGAGGACACGGCCTCTGTGACGTCGGACCGATCGGAAGAAGTGTTTGACATGACAAAGGGTAACCTGTCTCTGTTGGAGAAGGCCATTGCACTAGAGTCAGAACGCGCCAAGGCAATGCGGGATAAAATGGCGGCCGAGGCTGCCAGGAGAGACGGGGCGAGGTACGGCCATGACGACCATGGACCACGGCACGGCTACGGTGTGGAGCGCAAAGCCCGGCTTCATGATGGTATGAAGAAGCCTTTCTACCATAAAGGTGAGTGCTTATTTCTCAATTGGAAAATAGACAATTGTAGACATTTTTTCCTCATTTAGCAAGCTCAGGTAAAATGTTTGTCTGCCGCTGTTTTGCTCTGTATTCTCATCTATCCTGTACTGAAGACAGCCCACATGCATTCTGGGAACCTCACCATAACCCCAGGACAAGCCTTTTTCAGCCAATTTGGAAATTCGCATCTCGGTAGCAGCGGGAGCGGCAGCAGCAGCTTATGTTGTTAAAATAGGCCAGCATGGAAACATCAGAGGGTCGGCTTGTCAGGCATAAGTAATGGCAATCTGCACGGCCTGTTAGGACCGCAAATCTCATCCCTGCGATGCAGCTTGGGGTAAAGCTGCCTATTTTTAAACCTGCGCAAGCACTCTGGAGAGGAAGCTACAAAACAGAGGCCTCTGCCTTTAGAGAGGATTCATTTTGCAGGGAACATGAAAAACATTGTACCCTTGTTTGTAACACCTATGACCTACCATTTAGATTGATGTTTACTAAAATCACAGAAAGACTAATATGGCTAATCGTATAGTGCCAAGACTGCAGCATGGCATCAGTAGTAATACAGTTAACTGGTAATGTGCTCGATGTATGCTCTTAAACATAGAGAGTTGCAGTGGCATTTCCAGTGTCTAATTTCATGCTTTCATCAACTCTTGATTGTTCCTCTCATCATTTCCCAGACTGCAACAATGTTCACACTAAGTTAGGTTAGATAAATTCCCCCCACAAGGAACATATCAGATGAGGCCAACCAATTAAAGCATGCTTATTTACAGCTGGGTTATATTACGCCTTTAATGCCACACGACTCACAGCAGGTATATATTGCGCCTTAAATGCCACACAAATGTTAAGCTTTCCGTGGCCTCGGTGTCTGGCTAATGTCGGAATAATGAGAGGACGCAAAAGACAGTTGCGTCACGATAACATCTCTCTTCGGGGGAGATAGTGGCAGACACTCGCTGACCAAGGTTCCTATGTGATTCATAAAACAGAACATGGAGAGGGAGGGGGGATCAGATGGGGGAGGGGGGTTCAGGGAAGAGCCCTGCTCCTAAGAGAAGCACGAGCTGAGATGAAAATGTAACAGTATCAAAATGACCGATAACGAACGGCAGCCCAACTGACTGCACATTAATTATCCAGAGATGGTATGGTAATGGGGGCCATTTGCTATGCAAAGCGCAGACCGTCCCCAGCCACAATCAATATCCCCTGCTTTCTAATATGCCTTCCACTCTGCTGCTTCCACTCCCTGCAATGGAAGCAGGCGGAACACACGGCAACATCACGTAGGCCATGTGGAAATACAGAATGATATCCAACCTGCTGTTCAAGCACTAAAACCCAATGTAATCTTTCTCAAAAGAAACCATTATTAAGATGCAGACGAGTTCTTCATCAACACGCATTTCCCTGCCTTTATTTCACTGGTGCAGATGAGAGGCTGACATGACACAGCAAATGTGTACCACACTCATATGCTCCTAACGTGACATGGATAGATGATAGCCATGGAGGATAATGAGGTGCTTTTTCCTGATGAATGCGGCATGGGATTTCATTTGGTGACTCATTTGTAATTGTATGAGTAGGTGTGCTCCATGCCCCTCAATGTAGTCCTTTCTCAACCCCCTTCACATGATTGTTCTTCTCTTACTCCACAAACTCTGCTTTTATTTTGGTTTGCCAGAAAGGGCCTTAGGTTGAGCTGCTAAGTTACACAGGCCTGTAAAACTTTAATCAGTGGTCTGTCTTTCTGTGGCATGAGATAATGGCTGCTCCCCTGTCCACTTGGCTAATACTTGCTCTAGATAATGGTTTCTGTCACTCAAATGACTCCAAATTGATACACAATCTGATACAGCACTATTCTCCTGTCTCTCTGCTGTGAAAATATATTAAAGGCCCTTATTGCTTCGTATATTATCCTAATTTGGATTTTAAATGGTAATGCACCCAACTAGAGCCATTGCAGGTCGATTGTAAGAACATTCCTCGACCTTGTTTGAGAGTCAAAGTGATTTAAAGGTGGACGGTTACAGAGAAACAATGCCAGTTGGCACAGCTGGGCGTTGGTGCTTTTTGGTGGAAACTATATCTGATCTGGGCTTCGGATAAATGGAAGAGGTTTTTGGGGAGGGAAAGACAATGAGTGTGTGTGTGTGTGTGTGTGTGTGTGTGTGTGTGTGTGTGTGTGTGTGTGTGTGTGTGTGTGTGTGTGTGTGTGCGTGCGTGTGTGTGTGTGTGTGTGTGGTGTGTGTGTGTGTGTGTGTGTGTGTGTGTGTGTGTGTGTGTGTGTGTGTGTGTGTGTGTGTGTGTGTGTGTGTGTGTGTGTGTGTGTGTGTGTGTACAGTATGTGCTCTTTGAACCCTTATTGTCACACTCACCTAATACACTGTAATTCATCTTGTTTGAATCTGAACTGAAGTGCTGAAATGCTTTCTGTTGAAGGTCACTAACCCGAGAGTCGGAATATTTCACTAATTTTCACAATTTCATTACGGTAAACAAAATTCATGATCAAAAGAGCCGTCAGCGAGCCAATTGTGGCATATTTGTCTTCACTACGTTACTTCAAATAAGCACAGCAATAAATAATGGTCAAAAAATAAGAAAAAAAAATACATTTAAAAAAACTACTGTTTTGGTTACAATAGTCAAGACTTGGTTTCAGCAAGTAGAAGGGTAAAGTCAGGTTCTTCAACTAAAACTGAAAATAACTCAACTACTGTATACCCATTGGATTCAAATAGAATCAAATTGTGATAATTTACTGTTTTAAAACAATTTATAAAAGCAATAAATAAATATATTGTTCAAAATGTGATTGCGAAGAGCGCCATGAACCTCCTAGAAATGATGCCACTAGAAATAGTTTTTGAAAAGTCAATGAAATCCAGAACAGACGGACCATCACAATCCAAACTGCATATGTTTTGTTAACATCTGTTCCTTACTGATAAAGCTGTTCACAGCTCTCAACACAACATAATACACTTTTAGTTATCCCCCCAATGGTATTTTAACTCCCTTGTAACCTTGTGCTCAGTTCAGCATTTCTCATGTGTGATCATCACAAAATGACTTTTTGCTCACAGATATTTCACGTGCAGACAAGAAGGAGAGTCGATGTCCGACACCGGGCTGTGACGGCACGGGGCACGTGACGGGCCTGTACCCCCACCACCGGAGTCTGTCGGGCTGTCCGCACAAAGACAGGGTGCCACCAGAAAGTAAGCACTAGTCGTACACACCTATATATCCAACCGTCCTGTCCTCTGGTGATCAGGAATCGGCATGTTTCCTGTGATCACTGTTCTGTGTGATGTGTCCTTGCTGTTATGTGTTTGGGGGGGGGGCAGTGAGAGTCAGACAGGTCACAGCTGCACTTCTCTTGTGACCTTTTGCATGTGGCCATGGTTTTGCTTGCGGAATGCCTGTCCTGTGTGCCGTGGTGATGAGGTGGGAAAGGAAGCCTTGGTGATGTGCAAATAGAGGCTGTTCAGTAATTGGTGGGATGGCCAAGAGCTGTCAATCACTGATTTACATGACTGCATGAGACTTTTTCCTCCATACATTGACTGACAGTTGGTAAATGCATATGCAGTCCTATCTACTTGTTGGTTTCACCATTGTAAGGTTAAATGTGTTGCATGCTTCTTCTCATCAATATGTGACTGATAAGAAAAGGTTGAATGCCATGCTTTTGTATCTCATTTTTGTAGAGTTTTAATGTGTCTTCACCTTTTATGTTTTTCTCAAAAAACTCCCAGCTGTTCCCAGATCTTGATAACAATGTGCCTGCCTCAGTCATCCATGCCATACACCCCTGTATCTATTTGTATTCCTTGCTTAATTAAGTTCTGTTGAATAGAAGGGCTCTATCACACAGCATCTCTAAGCCACGGATCAAGTGAAGTGGCAATAAACATTAGCCTTGAATAAATAGTGAGTTTTGCCTTTGGAGATATTACCCTGGCTATTTAGTCTTGTTCACCTTGTGCCAACTTCTCAATAAAAGCCCTTTTATACGTTTCATTGAGTGCCGCGTGAACATCCAGTTATGATCAGTCATGACCCAGACTGCAATCAAAATAAAAGAGGGTTTAATAATGGCAAATGAATGAGTTAGCATTAAAGACGAGCAGTGTCAGCTGACTCTTGTTCTGCGGAGCGCCGCTCACATTCAGGTCCCTCACCTGAGACGTCTCAGAGAAATGCAAAATGACTCAGAGCACTTGACCTTGGCTGGGATCAAGAGCCCCAAAATGGAATTTGGAATGGACTTGAATTGATTGTCACTGGAGATGTTGGAACATGATGTCTCCGTTCCTCCTCCTGTTCCTCACTTGTGTTGATGGGGCTGACTTTTTGGGGGAAACGATACAAGTAATACGGCACAGGGTGCTTTGGATCACAAAAAGTTAGTTTCTTGATCTTTGTGGCATCATCTTCGGCCCTTTGCTCCTCACTTCCATAGGATACTTGAGATTGAAACACACACACACACACACACACACACACACACACACACACACACACACACACACACACACACACACACATACACACACACACACACACACACACACACACACACACCCAGAGTCATGTTGCTGTTTAGAGGTGACCTTCTCTGAGTTACCTGCTTTTGGTTGAGATATATCTTCATTATCACCAGACTTTGTTAATATCTGGTAAACAGCCCCATGCACACTTTGTGCTTCACTACTTTAAAAGTATAGATGAGCAATCTCATATTTGAGAGCAAAAAATATGTTTTGGCAATATTGTGAGTATTAAAAGACATGAGCCTTCTCATTGCTATTTTGGCAACCTTAATTGTTGTACTTGTCATATATCTGACTGTTCATGTCAAGGCCTCTGAACTTTGCCAAAACAATAAATCTAATTCTGCATTTTACCAGGAAATACATCCATACGTTTGTACTTTGGAGGACTGCCAGGGGCCCCAAAACACCCATTTTGCAATGTCTTCCATTGTCAAGGGCCAGTGATGAAATATATGACATCTTCTTGTGCCTTTCAATCATTATGAGTTATATGTCTGAAGATATTGAACCATCAAAATAGCTTTCATGCCTAAGAGATTTTGTAGGGGAAAATGGCAATGTTCCAAGTGGCAATCAACTCTGTAATCTCCAAAATGAGCCAAAGATATTTAGCAAAACTAGTTTTTTTGCTCTCAAATAGCACATACAAAAGATTTAAACAAAATCAAATATGTAAACGAAAACGCTCTATCTGATTTGACACAAAATGACCCTGTAGGGAGGATTTAGCTGTGGGCAAGTCTCTCTCTTCTATTAACACATTTGCTCTGCTGAATGGACAATGTATTATTAATGCAGTGGCTCCATCTAATTGGGAAATCACACGGGGCAACCAGACTGTTCCTTGGGAAATGTGAAAAATGACGATTAAATTATATCTCAAATTCATTAACTCCCATTCCTGTTTGCTCATTGTGGCTCCTTTCTGTGGCGTGCTAAAATATTGAACTAGCTCACATGGGAGTCTTTGTTTTTGTCTTTAAAAGGGAATTACCACGTCTGCATTTGGAGGCACATTGCTTCCTGTTTGCACCCTCCTGTCATACTTTTCTCACTGGATCAGGCTTAGTGCTTTCATTTAGTGGTGAAAGTAGTATTCAGATACTTTACTTGAGTAAAAGTACTAATAACACACTGTAATTGAGAATGTTCCAAAACACACAAGATTATTCTAAAAAAAAATGAAAATTAGATATTTGTTATTGGTCGCCGATTCATAAATCTCTTAAAAAGAAGTCTAGTGGCTAGTTTAATTTGTTAGAAACAAACATCATATCTCATATGTTTGATGTTTTATGCCCAAGTTTTAATCTGTAAAGTAACTAAAGCTGTAGGGTAAATAAAGTAAAAAATACAATATTTCCCTAAAGTACCTCAAATAAACACTTAAGTACGACGCTTAGTTACATAACCACAGTTTAATTTCTTGCCGTTCTCTGTGTGTCTGCAGAGGGCATGGTGGCACCAGCATATATAATGTATTGGCTTGTGGCATGTTGAGGTGGCAGGCTTCGTCCAATTACCTGCAGCCAACGCCAATTAGTATGTAAGGGAAGGAGGAAGATGAGGGGTTAAAGTTTAAGGGGGTGATAATGATGAAGCTGGTGCCAGTGGGGTTTGGCCCTGCGAGCCGCTGATTTGGAGACGACCCTTCCCCGCGCCCCCGCCTGCAGGGCTCCAACGGCTCCACTCGGACATCCATAGATCATTAATCTAATTGGCTGGTTGCCGAGGGGATCTGAGACAGTTATGGACTGTTTTAATGGTAAATGGTATTGAAGACTGCACTCTCTACCCTAACAACGCACAGAATGGTAACAGTCTATCAGAGGGCTGTGTTCCATGTGTCTGCGTCCCCCATTGATTTCAAGGTTTTGTGTTTTGCATGATTGCTGGCTGTTGGTTGCTCTGCATGCCTAGAATTTCCCTCCATTTCTGTCTCGCTGGCTTTGTCCTGTTAAACCTAAATGACATCTTTTTATTCATGACTGTCCCCTATTCCATGAATACTAATTTGAAAGGCCGGATAAGTGGTAGCAATATGGTGGGAAACCTTGCCTGCCCTCTCAAACTAGTGTTCATTAAAATGAAGAAAAGGTCATTTGGGTTCGCACAGGCTCATTTCTTAATGATGTTTATAATGCCAAGCTCCTCATACACTAATAGAGCTCATGCGTGATCGTAAGGGGCTCCTAACCTTCCCTGTCTTTCACTCCTATCTGCTGTCTGCGTGAAGTCGTGGCTATGTATGAGAATGTTCTTAAGTGTCCTACGCTGGGCTGCACGGGACGCGGCCATGTCAATAGCAACAGAAACTCCCACAGAAGGTAAGTGACAGCCTGCCCGCAAGAAACTGGCACTGTCCATAATGCACCTTTCTTTTTTCACCTTGGGACTTATTTTTTACATTTTTGTTTGGAAATAATTGTCTAATTTCTCGTTTTTTTTATTTATTGTGAAACCCATTATTTTTTGTCTTTGCAACATATTATTTTCGGTGTGTGGAAAAGTACATTCCTTCTTATAATGCTTGCTCAAAATGAATCATAAAAGCAGTTCAGCTGCCTACCTTTCCCGTGGTTTAACCGAGACTGATTAGAATGCAGCAATTCACACCCTCCACAGCATAAATCATTCATCAGCTCGTGGCAAAAGAACTGCATCCATCAGGTGCAGGTTTGGAGGGAATAACTGAAATAGCAGGGCGCTGTCGCCAGTGCTGTCAGACGGGGCGAGGTGACAGTGAGAGAGGAGTGTCACACACAGCAGATGCTCAGGGAGTCGGGCGTAGCAGTAGCCATTAGCACCTTTCTGCCACTCAGCAGGGGTGACAAGAGAGGTGCAGACCCGGGAGCAGCAGCATGCATCCACGCTGGGTTCAGTGAAAATAGGCACGCACAGTATACTTTCACTTTTACTAGAAAGCGCTGATATAAACCTCCATAAACTCTGGCACCTGATACACACCGTTATACCGGCACACGTCCCATGACAGCAGCTCAGGAACTCCACACTGGCTTCAGGCCATTGTCAAAGATCATTTTTTTCACCACGGCCCGGCACACTACAGTGACAGAC